>NC_142089.1:67403129-67714379 GCF_054644295.1 Miniopterus natalensis | reverse complement strand
CTACCTATTTCAAGAGAAAAGCTGTAGTTTACAAGCTTGTCAGCCCACCATCTCCCAGTGAAGACTGAGAAAAGAATGTGACTGAAGGAAATCCCAGTGCATCGGGGACAGATGGAAGGCTGGCGTTTGGGGTCTTTTTATTTTTAATACGCTCCACTAGCCAAAGGTCTCCATCGATGTGAGGAGAAATTAATTAGTGGCAGCATCACCATTGTAGCATAGTTTAATTGCTGATATGACAGGGATGGGGAGGGAAAAAGCAAAAGAGGGGAATTATCACAAACAGATGAAGTTTTAATTAATGGTGTCTTGAGATGTCACTTCTTCTGGAACAAAGTAAGAATGACCCCTTGTCAGGTAACTGATCCAAGGCCACATTCACTGCACAGTAACAATGCTTGCTCTACCCATATGGTTCCCAACTTGAAGGGGAGCCGTGGAGAAAAATGTTAGGGTAACAGGAACGTTCTCTGAGCCTCATTGTGTACCAGGGACACGAAGCCTGGGGGGGGTGATACGTGGGCCGGGTGTGCAGCCTTACCAATGCGTTCACATAGGCCTTGGGCTGTGCAAAATCGTGCATTTTTGACACATGAACCACAGTCCTACATTGTAAATGATTACCAGCCCCTTTTGACTTCTTAGCTGTAAGTATGAGATTTAATCATAACGTTTGGCTCTGTGATTTATGGATATCATAAATCACATTGTGTTTTTAGTTTAGGAGTGTTTGTCACGGTGCTAAGAGAACAGAGCAACTGGCATCTTAGGAACAGATAAAACCAAGACTGTTTATAAAGATATTTGGGAGTAAATGACTTCCCGGGAGCTGGAGGAAATGGTCCTAGCCATACATCTTCCACCGTTTCCTTTTCACTGGGTGGGTGGGCAGGAGCTGTTACTTTGGTCTTTCTCCACCTTCATCCCATCCACTCTACCCAACCAACAGTGGCACCAGTCACCACCTCCTCTCTTGATGGGGTCACAGATACTGCCACTTACAAAGTTAGCATCACTCTGTTTTTGCCTAGCATAAAATATTACTACTCTCCAAAGACAGGAGGAAAAGTTGTGAAAGGGAGGACTGTTTTATATTGCCTCTTGGCCCTATATTGGTTTGGGAAATCAGGGAGGAAATTCCAAGTTCTCTAAGTTAACCAAGCAGTACGTATCTGAGATCTCTCGGAGCCCTAAACCAACTATTATTTGTACACCAGGCCTCTCCACCATACTATGTTGCTTCCTTTGTTTCTGATCTCCAGTACACCAATAACTTACTTCTGGATCTCTGCAAGTGTTGGCTTCATTCTAATGTTTAATAATCCAGGTAAAGTTTGTTTGCTGTGTTAGTCTGCTAGGGCCGCCACAACCACATACCACCAACTAGGTGACTTAAACAACAGAAATTGTATTTTCTCACATTTATCTCCAGCTCTGGAGGCTGGAAGCCCAGACCAAGGTGTAAACAAGGTCAGTTTCTCCTGAGGCCTCTCTCCTTGGCCTGCAGACATCCACCTTCTCCTGGTACATTCACATAGCCACCCATTGCTGTGTGTCTGTGCCCTAATCTCCTCTTCTTATAAGGACAGCAGTCATATTATATTAGGGCCCACCTACATGGCTTCATTTTATTTTAACTTCCTCTTTAAAGACCTTATTTCCAAACAAGATCACATTCTGAGTAGTAGGAGTTAGGACTTCAACATATAAATTGGGGGAGAGGGTATGGCAGAGAAAACACAATTCAGCCCATAACATTTGTTTCCCCTAGCATCACCTGAGGTCAACATTTACATATTGTACACACATGCACATACACACACACTTTAACATTTTTCTATAACTTGCTCAGAAATTCTTATTCCAACTATTATGGTGGGAACTGGGAAGGATGCAGGAAGAACCCAGTTTCTTGTGGTTTCAAATAGTCTCATTGGCATAAACTGAATCACTTTCCGTAATTGCTCTTTCTCAAGGACTCGCACACCCCTTTTTCCAGGTGTGGAGGGACCCATAGTGTCTTCCTGGTGGTGGAAGGGAGGCCTGGGGTCGCACTCTCCTCTGGCTGCAGCTTCTCCTGCACGAGTCAAGGTGTGGGCCTCTGCCATTGCTGCTGTTGCTGAAGTGCCCAAGGTCAGTGCAACTCAATGTCTGTTCTGGCAGGGCCCACATATAGCCGTTGCTCCCAGGAACCTCAGCCTCCAACCCCACTGGCCCCACAAATGCTCCAAGGTCTGGCTACAACTCCCTTTTGATCCTCAACTCCAGCAATCACCTTTCTAGCCTCTTTTTCACCTTGACCTCCACTAGCAAGCTCACTGAGCCAGCCCCTCAGCTACTGTCCACAGCTCCTACTGAAACACGTGGTGTTGGCATCACGGGGCCAGAGCACAGGCTCCTTGGACTCCACATCATGTGTCCTTTCCTTCTCCGTGGGGCTGCCCCATCTAAGCCTGGGGCACCACATGAGGTGACTTCCCTTCCAGTTCTGAACTTAGAGTGAGAGTCCAGGCCCCTCTATGTTGGCTCCCCCTCAGCTTATCTGGGATGTGTTTACTACCTACCTCTTCCTCCCCTCACACATTCCTCCCTTCACCAAGCGGTCTGAACTCTAAGAAAAGAACTGGAACATACTAGAACATACCCTTTCTCTCCCTCTCTCCTCAGCTCTACCTCCCTGATCTAGAAGGATCGTCTATTTCCAGCTGTATGGGAACTTTCCTTATGTCATATTCTCTCTTCTCTACCTCAAGTTAAAACAGTAACACCCCATCTCTGGCTCCAAGGTTTACTCTCCATATACAGATGGAAGCTTTGGGGAATTTGGGGAACACTTTTCTCTCTGAGCAAAGCATGAATTGGAAGACTCTCTCACTTTTCACATAACAAATCTAACATGAAACCCAAAGCTAAGCCAAGACTCTTTCTTCTGTGTGGTCCCCCGTCTTCCCCTGATTTGATAGGTTCAGTGACAGGACAGCCTGATAGCAAGGAATGAAAATACTTTGATATGTTGAGAATACAGTTCCTGCTGCACTAGCAACTGTGAAACAAATATTCTAGTACACACCCCAGAATAAGCTGACTGGTGTGAACATTTATTGATCTGGTTACCACTGTCATTATTTTCCTTAGTAGATGGGCACCTAGGGAGGCAATGGAGAGATCCATCAAGTGCCCTCAACAAGAATTCACTGGCATGGACCTTTCTCTGGTCCATGGTCAAAAAACCTTTGGCATCCAAAGAACTAAGGCAATGACAACAACAGCCATTGTCTTCCTGAGAGCATGAAGGTGTCCACCCTCCTTACTATCTGCTCATGTCTCATTTGGGGCCACTAAGGGCTATGAAAGCTGGCAGGAGAAAACCCTTGGAAAACTTCCAGTATAGATGGATGAGATTGGCTGGATTCCTGATAACTCCATTAAAACAGAAACCCTGACTTGGAAGCAATGCTACCTGGTGGTTAACGTGGGAACTAGTCAGGCTGCTCAGCTTCGCGTCCTGATTCCCTCTCTTCCTACCTTTTCCACTCTTACCAAGTTACTAAACTGCTCTACGTCTATCTCTTCATCTATATGAAGTGTTATAAACGACCCATGTTCACGGTGTTGTTGCGAAGCTTATAGGAAGAGTTAATGCAAGTAAAATGCGAGAACAGTACTTGATACATAGTGGACTTTCAGTAAATGGTAGTCTTGTTATTACTGTCAGGCTATGAGAAAGTGATTATTACAAAAAATATTAATAGCCAAAATTTATTGAGTGCTTATAATATGCCAGGCCATGTTTTAAATTCCTTACATGTGTAACAGGAGCTAAAAATTATTATTATAAGGATATTTTAAAGCCCTTTTTCCATCCCTTCCTACATCTGACCACCCCACTTCCACCAGTAAAATTTTAGCTTGGTTCTCTTGGCATTTCCCCATATCCTCCGTTCGTGAGCCTTAATCCATGGATCGGGGAAAAAATACTATAAGCCTGAGAGGCAAGGAGATTTATATTAGAAATGGAGAAAATGCCTGGCAGAAAAAAGAATGGCTCCGAGAAAGCATGGCAAGTTTGAGTTGGCAGTTGGGAGTGGAATAAAGAAAGATTTCAAGCACAGCTACTCTCTGTTGAAAGTGGGGGTGGACATTGAGGGTAGACAATATTTGTAAAGTGTAGCTATTTACTAAGTATATACTATCCTCTTGGAATTTTCTTAAGAAACCACAATAAACACTCGAATTACTTTTGATTGAGTTTCTCTGTTGATTTGTTTTTTCTCTGAATGGGACCCTAAGCTAAGACAGAACCACATGGGAACCCACCTTTCTACAGGTTATACACACACTCCTTCATTTATCTTCATGGCAATCCTGTGCGTTGGGTACTATTATTATTCCTTATTTGAAAAGAAAGCTGAAGCTTAAAGAGATAACTTGCCCACAGCCACACAGAAAGCACCAGAGCTTGAATTTGAGTCTAAGCAGCTTGACCTCAGAGCCTGCACACTGACCACTGTCTCTACTAATCAGTTACTATCCCTTTCAGCCCCCGTTAATTCAGGCCTTCTCAACTGTCCTGAGACCAGTGCCTAAGGAAACTAATGCTGCTTTCCTCCCAATGCATAAAAATATCTCCTTCCCATTAAAAATCAAAGTGTATGTGTGTATATATCTTTTAATTTAATTAAGTGTTCACATTGTTTAAAATTCGAAAGGTACAAATGGTATAAAGCAAAGTCTTTCTCCTAAACTTGTTCGCCCAGCCATCTGGTTTCCCTTCCCAGAGGCAAACAATGTTATCAGCATCTATTGTATATTTTCAGATAAAAAAATCACAAACAAATACATTGTCTCTCGCTTTTTTTTCCCCAAATATTAGGTATGTTGTGTACTTTGATTGTTTTTATTTATCCATATTGGAAACAATCTTGGAAATCATTCCATGTTGGTATATAAGGAATGTCCTAATTTTTCTTTACAGCTAAAAATAATCCACTGGTAGGCACTATCATTTATTTAACAGGTTCTCTAGCTGTTGGACATTAGAATATTTCTAAATTTGTGTTACTGTAAGTGATGTGACAATGAATACCCTTGTATGTAACGGCATTTTGCATGTTAGTATATCCATAGGCTACATTCCTAGAAATAGAATTGCAGAGTCAAAAGCCATGTGCATATGTATTTTTAATAGATACTCCCCAATTTCCCTGCATAGATTATTTCTAACAAAGTACATGCCTATCAGCAATGTATGAGATTGTTTATTTTCTCTCACCCTCTCCAATACAGTGGATTATTAAACTTTCTGGTCTTTGCCCATCTGATAGATGAAAATGGAAAATCCATTTCTTTTCTTGCCTCAGGTTACTTGAGTTTAAATTATAACTTGCTGCCCACAAGCCCATTTATTCATTCATTCAAATAGCACGAGGCATTTGCCACATACAAGGCTCTATCGCAGCCACCCCTTTGCCATAAAGCAGAACGTCTCTCCAAATTCGTATTGGCTCAGGATTCCTCCGGATGGCTGGGATTTGAGTGACTCCTGACATCGTCACGTAGAATAATAGAATAATTATAGGGATTTGGGAGGAGCAAATAAACAATATTCTTGTCCCAATTCCCTCCCCAGGCCCCACCTCACCAGCTTCAAGTTGAGACCAATCAAGAGACAGTCACAGGAGTCAGGCAGATGGAGATGAAAGTATCTGCTTTGTGTCTGATAAAGCCGATTGGAATCTAAAGCTTAGACCAGGAAACAGATGGGTTTTCTAGTATCTGCCCCGAACCTCCCCCTCCTTCCCCACCTCAAAAAGCCACAATTAAATCCACACACCCAGTCACAGACAGGCCTGCACAAGGGCAGGCGTCTCTGCAGGAATAACCACTTATTACAGGGCCTCGGAGGAACGTGGGTTTCCCGAGGACAGCCAAGCCCCACAGGAGCCTGCAGAAGGGCTGAGCCACGTGGTCCACTCACCCAGGCCATCCACGCGTGTTACACGTAGTCACAGAAGCGCCCCTCCCTGTATCTTCACCTCCTGAGACAGGGAAGTTCTCACGTCTTATAGAAATGTAAGGAAGGAGGCTAAGAAGACTCCACTAATTGTTTAACCTTCCGGGATGAAGTTAACAAGAAAATTGGATATTTCAGGGCCGGGTGATGTTTTAAATGTGAGAAGAGTGAAGAATGTATTGATTACAGCATTCAACAAATATTGATGGAGGATTCACCTTATTCCAGGCTCTGTGCTAGGATGGGCACCAGGAAGAGAAGTGAAATTCAGATCCCACCTTCTACAGAACGGATGCTGTACAGGAGAGAGAAGCACAGAAATAATCTTACACTAACTCTCGTTGAAATGTTGGGAAAGGAGCAGACAAGGCTTCACAGAAAAGGTGGCTTGAGCTGTGCCAGGAAGAGCGAGTTGGGCAGGGAAGAGCCTTGTACACAATGTTATTTCGCATAAGGGGTTTGGGGGGGTGGGGCATGAGGGGAGGCCACACAGGAAAGACAGGGGCTGTGCAAGTAGAGAATGAAATCAGGTTGTGTTTGGGACACGGAAAATATTTCTGTGGCTGGAGGCCTGTGTAAAGGGGGAGGAAGGTGCACAGGTGATGGAAGGTGAGCTGGGGAGGCGCCCTCGGCCGACTGAGAAGCCTGCGTAAGCCACGCTCGGGAGCCTGTGCTTGATCACTAGGCGAGGAAAATTGACATGATTCCATTTGTCTCAGAAAGATCACTCCAGTCACAAATGAGGAGAATAGATTGGAGAGAGGAAGAGAGGAGGGGCAGGGAGGGGAGGGGAAGAGTGGGGGGAGGGGAGGGAAAGAGAGTGAGAGAGAACCAAAGGCAGAGTTAACAAGCTGCCCAGCCGTGCGGCTCACTGGTTGGCTCCTATAATCCAGGAGACCGAAGTTTGATTCCCAGTCAGGGCACAGGCCTGGGTTTCGGGATCAGTCCCCAGCAGGGGGCGTGCAAGAGGCAGCTGATCAATGACTCTCTCATCACTGATGTTCCTATCTCTCCATCTCCCTTCCTTTCTCTGAAATCAATAAAAATATATTTTCAAAAACACACAAAAAGAGTTAACAAACTGATTCAAAAGAAAGATGTTAAGGGACAAAATTAGCAAAATGGTGATAAAGAAAAGTGAAGAGATTTAGCAGACATTTCACAGGGGGAATGATGAAGATTTGGTTATTGACTAGACGTGGGAAGTGAGTGAGAGGAAGTCCAGGGCAAGGAGGTGTGTTCTGTTTGAATGGTGGGGGCATAACTGATACTGGGAGCAAAGGAAGAACAGGCTCTGGGGGATAAGAAAATGAGTTTAGTTTCGGCCACGTTGTGTTTGAGTTGCTTGAAAGATACCTAGTATGATGTGTCCAGCATGTGCCTGGGAATAAAAACCTGACCTCAGGAGGGAAGTCAGGGTGTAGACAGACTTGGCAGCTGTTGGCATAAGGGCTCTGGGGGAAGCTTTGGGGATACTGTAAGAGCAGTGTGCTGAGAAAGCAGTGAGGCACAGGGGAGAAACGGGATGGTGCAGAGAAACGAGATGGGGATCAGGAACAGAGAAGAGGTCAGCCATACAAATCTATCAGCTTAAAAATTAGCTATGAAAAAACTCCTAGATTTATTGAATTTTGAGTCCCGCCTGCAGTTGCCTTGGCGGGGCCAGGCCAAATGATTTCAGGGGCCATATATGGACGTTGCCCACCCCTGTCCCAGATGCTCAAGGCCACACTGCATGTTTAGAGGAGGCGGTTCTCTTATCCACGTTTGTCGTACAGTGTTCGCTTCCTAAGGCTGCCCAAAAAGCTGGGCTGGGGGGAGAAGTTGAGGACCATGGCCGGCGGCTGGGGAGAGCGCACCTCTCCCGACGAAGCTTCTCCCTGTTCACCACAGAATGATGGACGGGAGAGCAGGGTAGCTCTTTAGGAATACCTCCCCACAAAACCTTGCAAAAGCTCTGCATTTACAAACATCAGAAGGAAATCTAATATCTCTGTTTATCACCAGCAAAGCCTAACCTATCTAACACCAATCCTGCCAGGATTCCTCCTGCCCACACCATCTGCTCCAGTCACCAACCTGATCTCCCTCTACGCTCACTTTCCTTTAGTCATCAGAGCTTGGCACAAGCTAAACCAAGTCACTGGAGCATCCCCTTCTTTCTATAAAATATCTATTTATTTCTTCAAAATCATGCTTCAGTTTTACCCAGCGCATGAAACTTCCTTTCATTGTCTTAGTATGAACTCAACATGTGGCTCACACTTACTGTCCTTTGACAATAAACTTGGTCTGTGCCTTTCTGCTTTTTTTATTTTTTTACGGAAGTCATATTATTTGTCTTAATTATTTGAGGAATAAGCAGATTGTTCTAAATAACCGAAGCTCTACCTCTATGAATTAATATTTTATTTACTTCATGCAATAGACCAATATTTATTGAGCACTTACTTGTTATGTGCCAACCACTCTGTTACATGACAGATTTTAAATAAAGGAAAGTAAACAAAGAGAAAACATTCATTACATAGGCCAAGCAACAATCTTGAGTCTTCCTAGGGGGATGAAAATGTTACATCTTAACTACTCCCACTGCCTTGTTTGATAGATTTTACTAAAGGAGAGTATCCTCTTACTGCCTTCTTAGAGAGGAATGAACAGCATTGAAACATTTGTGTTGACTTGGGTGCATCACCTTGCACATCCTGTTTTAAAAGAGTCATTTTTCTTTTTTAATTAGAAAACAATATGTTTCTTGCGAAAAGTTGAAAAAAAATCCTAATCGCCCATGGTCATACCATCCAAAAAGCAATCACTGTGATTTGTGTATCTATTTCTAGGCTTTTATTCAAATAATTTTTAGGGAGCTTTGCCTTAAAAATATATATAATATATTGAACATAAAAGTTCATAGTTTGCTGTCTTACAAATTCACATTAGAGTATATACATTTTTCTAGTAAATTTTTTTGCTGAACAATGTATTCGTGGCAGGGTAAATGAGATTTCACCCCTCCCATTTGCCTCCTCCATTCTCCCCACACAGCCCTGCCACCAGGAGATAAATCCTGGGCCCTCACTGTCCCCCCAACCCTCTTCCCATTTTTGCCCCCGTGCATGGGAGCAGAGCTCACCCCATTTTCCGCAGAAGCTTGAAAGAGCGGAGGAGTGGTGGACACCGAACAAACGTCTGAAGCTGTAAAATGTGTACGGCTGAAGAGTGAATTAACAGACAGACTCTTCCTTATGTCTACAGAGAGGAATTCCAAGTCCCAGGGAGTGGGATATGACAGCGGGAGGCTCCAGACCCTGAAACAGGAAGAAATAAAAGAGTGAAGGTGTGGAAAGTGAAAAGCGATGTCAATAGAGGCAGGGGGTGAGAAGTCCATGTGAGATACCCTTTGACTAGCGGTGGGGTCTGTTTTCCTCCCAGTCATTGGCGGAAAGAAACACCTCTCTGAAGACTGTCACCCAAGTGGAGAAGATTAAAACACACCCCATCTCAAAGGCCCATGGGTTTCTAGCTTTTCCACTTCCAGGGGATCCTTGGGTACAAATCCTCCAAGACAGAAGAGGGATTTTTCATGTGTGTTATATTTGTAATACAGTGATTCCTCCTAGGGCCACCAGTGACCAGGAAAGGAAAGCATATTCCTGCTACCTGTTCAGGATATTGTCTCGCCTTCATGCACCCCAAGGAAGATTCGGGCTATGTATAGAAATGTGAAGAGCAATCGCCTCTACACAAAATGGCCCCAGAATACCATGCGATTAAATATTGGTTGTTCTTCCTGAATCTTCATGGTAGTGACTCCCAACCTTGTCAGCACATTGAAACCACCTAAGTAGTTCCCAAAACTACTGATACTTGTGTCCCACCTCTGTAGATTGTGATTTAACCCATCTTGGTTGTGGCCTGAGTTTGGAAATTATTAAAAGATGCTAATGTGTGTCAGACAAGTTTGAGAACCACAGCTTTAATGTCAGTTTCTCAGAAATCACTTCTCCTTTTAAGTGGTCTATAGCCATTGCCTGTGAAGCCCATCTGGCATGTACTGGAAAAGCTATCTAGAATATATTCAAAATAAAGGGAAACGAATTTGGACTAGTGCAAGCAAATGCATGCACAGTAGAATCATACCTTTTTAAAAAAAATGAATGTGCCTGCTCAGACATCTCAACTCTTTTCCAGATAGATGAGCTGGCTAAGGAAGTGGCCGCCAGATAAGCAAAGTTTTATGGCATCTCTATATGTGTGACGGATTATGTGTTATGTATTCATATGCTCATAGATATTTAACCGAAAGTGATGACTTCAAACTACAGTGTCTTCCCCAAGAGTTTAAGCAACTTGAGAGCAGGTATCATATCTTTAATGTGTCACTGTGTGGCATCTGGAAGAGAAACTTTACACTCAGAGGATTCCCTCGGGTAAATGCTCCGAGTGATCTGTGACACTCCTGTTGCTGCTGATTCTTGGGAGCTGACTAATAAACCAAGGAGCAGCCCTGACTCCTACATGGCAGGGCACTCCTTATCAAAGTGGTGTCTGGGGTCCTTCCCGGGATATCAAGTAAGATTCCCTCCCAATTAAAATATTACAGATGAGGACTATTACTTGTTCCCCAGGGAGGACACTGACTATTAGAGAGCTAAAAGCCATGAGTTCACCTCACAGCTTCCCACTCAACTGCCCTTTAAATGTGAAAACAATTATTTTAATCATTCTGAGCAGGAAGCTGCCCAGAGCTAGAACAGGTCTCGAAGCATCCTTGAGAGACATGGACCAGGGAGAGAGCGGCTCCTCGGAGCCCCTGGCTGATGCAATCTGAGGACATTTCCCAGATGACATACTCCTCACTTCTTAGTTTAAGAAAATAAATTAAAAGTTTAAGAAAACCACTGTAAACATCCACACTAATTGACTTCAGAGACAAAAGACAGATATAGCCCATAATAGTTCAGCTCAGCATCCAGCAAAAAACAGAGTCCGTGAGAGCCTGGGTCCCGCCAGTGGAGAGTAAGTATGTTCTGTTGGTGCCACTGCCACAAGCACACAGGCAAACCAAAGCATTCTACTCCTGCTGTATCTTTCTTTTTTAACTTTCTTTAAAAATCATTTTTCCTCTTATAGCAGAGCCCTTCATAGAGACTCTCTAATGCATTTAAGTAACAGAGTACAGAACCCAATCTCAGTTGTGTTGCACCTCCATGTGCTACAAGGGATCCCCCAAACTCTCTATAATGAAATAACTTAAAGTGAATATTTAATAAATTGGGGTCACTTTGAACTTAAATAAAGTATATCGTTTGATACCTTTGGGGAGATTGATCAGTTGGTGAAGGAGGGAATGGTTTTCTAAAAAATAAAACTAATAACAGTGTTGCAAGACTCCAAAGGAATCACAAGGACAGTGGTGTCATGACACAAATTGTACCTGTGGCCACCTTCAATGGGAAGATCATTCTGAGAGAATAGCCTTTTTGCAGAAGGAAAGAATCCTCTGACCATTTTTCTTCTGAATCTTCTCTTCTGTTTTCTAAGAACTTTCTATCTGGGCATTAAGAACCACTCTGTCCTCTGAATGTTCTTGATTTTCATAATACCACTCTCTCCCAATCTTCTCCCTAACTTTCTGCATGATCCTTCGCTGTCCTGCTCATGGGCACATCAATCGCAGGCTCTTTGGGCTCAGTCCCTATCTTTTTCTCTTATGCCCTCCCTGAGTGACCTAAAGCACTCCCATGACTTCAGCTGTTACCTGAAATGTGATGACTTCAGACGTGTATCTCTAGCCCAGGTCCATATGCCATTCTTTCCTGAACACAGATTGGCCATCATAGAGATTCCTCAAACTCAACATGCACAAAATGAAATGCATACTGGTTCCTAAATTCCCCTTCCATTCTTTGCCTTTGTAAATAGTCCATCATCTACCCCATCAGTCAAGCAATAAATCAGAGCCCTTCCTCAAATCCTACTCATCCCCTGTACCCAGCTTGTCAACATTTATCTCAGTTAAAAGTTGGTTTTGGCTGCTGGATGGAAATGGATGAAAATCACAGTGCTAAAACAAAGGAAGATTTTTTTTTTCTCTCTCACAGAGCATGAGGTTTAGAGATAGACCATCCAAAGCTGGTAAATTGGGTCCACCATGTCGTCAGGCCCCTTGACTCCTGTCTTTTTCTCTGTCATGCTTTTCACAAGGCTCCCATCCTTAAGAGCACATCATGGATCCAAGATGGATGTTTCCAAGTTCCAGGCAGAAAGAAAGATAAAGAGGGAAGGAGCAATTAGGTTTATGTCACATTAGCCATAAAGAGAGAGGGTAGAATGGCTATTACTAAGGCAAGGTAGAAACCAGTGCCGCCTCATTCTACATATATTCTACTACATATTTGGTTCACACTTTCACCATTTCTCCTGTGTATGACCTCAAGAGCCTCCTAATTAGGCTCCTTGCCCACCATCTGTGCCCCTCCCAGCCATTCTTCACCCTGCTGCCATAACTATCTTTCTTAAATGGGAATCTGGCCCCTGTTTAAAATCTTTCGGGGGATCCCCTTTAGCCTTCAAGAAAAAGCCCATACTGTTTTGCATGGCTTTAAGCTCTTCTCAGCCCCGCCGGGCGTGGCTCAGTGGTTGAGCATCGACCTAGGATCCAGGAGATCGCAGTTCGATTCCCGGTCAGGGCACAGGCCCAGGTTGCAGGCTCGATTCCCAGTCAGGGGCGTGCAGGAGGCAGCCGATCAATGATGACTCTCTCATCATTGATATTTCTCTCTCTCTCCTTCTCCCTTCCTTTCTCTGAAATCAATAATATATATATATATTTAAGCTCTTGTCATCAAAACCATTTGTGAGCCTTCTGTCTCCTCTCCTCCTCCTAGCTCCAGGCACACCAACTAGTTTCTCATCCCAGAACATCTCCGTTATCTCATGCCATCCCAGCTTTATGAGCACTGTCACTCTGTCTACAGCGAAGACATTTTCATGAGTAATCAGCAATGAAAAATTTGAGGAAATGCTCGCACAGCAAGACCACCTGTTCATACAATGCAAAATAGTCAGCAAAATATGTTCTTTGTTACATGTGTAAATATCACTCTTTAAAACACAACAAACCTGCCTCCTCTGTCCCCAGAAATAATCTAAAGATACCTCTCCAGGAAGAAAGATGTAGGAGACTTTTATCCATCACATCCTCAGTAGTCTAATTAGCCCAGACTTTCGCAGGGCTACAAAGAGAAGGAAGAAAATCCGACTCCTCCCTTTAGTTCACCTTGTCAGCCGAGATACCCCTACGTAGATGAAAGCAGACCAAAGAAAAAGTGAATAAGAATTTTTAAAAAGGTGACTGATGATGAAAGAAGAGCTGCACCCTGAATATATAGAAACTCCTGCAAAGTACATTCACCAGCCTGAGTTCAGACCTGGGCTGTGTGGCTTGTGGGGCAAGAGCAGAGGAAATTGAGAAAAAGCAAGAGGCTAATCGAAGCCCAATGCCATGGTGATTTTCCTGGTTTTCTCAAAGTGGAACTTCTTCCTCCAAATGCAAAGGGGGGAAATCAGTCAAAATTTACCACTGGGTAGGCAAGGGTGAAGGTAAACCAAGGCGACACATGTGCACGTGTGCGTCATGCCCTGAGCACAGCTCCTCTAGCTGTTTGGAGACCTCTGTGGAAAATGAGACCCTGAGTCCATTTTGTCATCTGTTGACTGGCTCCTTCCTAAGAGCCTTCCCTGGGCCTTGTTCATATTAGCTTAGCGTTGTCCTCTTTACTATAAATAAATGTTGCTGGCAAGGAGCTAGCCTGTCACCCCAACTGGTACTAGCATGTGGCTGTTTTTTTCTGGCACACAGAACACCAGAAGTGAGATTGGTGAATGAGTCACATGTTCTTCAAAATGAGCACCAAGGCTGTCCAATAACAGAAACTGCTAAGGACACATATACTTGTTGATTTATGTTACTGTAACTCTGTGGGGAAATTCTTCTTAGAGATATTAGCAAGAAAAACACCAAACTATTGGGGATCTTAGTGTTTCAGTGACATTTCCTCTTGACCAGTTAACTATTTTTTCATTCTGTACTCTTACAAGAAAAAACACACACACTTTTTAGTTAGGCACAAATGATTAAAGAGAAATATAAGACAAGGCAGGAAAATTCCAAAACACTACTCTATTTCAAACGGAAGCAATTTTTTTGTAAGATGGACTGGATAAATTATGAAACGAAAATGAAATAAGTGTTTGGATAAAGGGAGATTGAGTCACAATGTAGGGAAAACAGCACCATCAAGCCATAAACTTTTCTGATATTCACATAGCCTTTGTAGTCGTGGATTGCAGACATCTTTTTGGATAGCTAGAAAACTGGACATCAAGACTAGAATACCTTGGTATGATCTGGGATTAGGGTCATCCTCAAAGCACCACCCAGCAGAGCCCCTGATGAGCGGGTGCAGTCCTAGAATTGCCCATCCCCTTATACCATTACCAAGGCCCAGTAATAGCTTGGGGGTTAGCAAGATCCAAAGCACTGGCCATGCTATTGGCTTTCTACTCCTTTCTTCTTGTCATCTCTAATTCCCCAAGGTTCATTGATAAACAACATAGCAAGGAAGTCCAGCACCCTTGGAGAGCACTCATGGTCTACTGTATCTAGCACAGAATTAGCTTGTTTGATATCTCTTATTTGAAAAAGACAGCATATGGCTATGAAGATAGCTCTCCAGTCCCCTATCATTTGCTTGGAGGCTCTTTGCTGAGTAGTAAAGACTTGGATCCATCTTCATTAATCTTGGAATATGCCAAGGTCATTGATGAAACTACAATAAGAAGGGCTTGGAGTAAGTAACATGCAGTCAGTGGCATAGTTAATCATGCATGCATCTAACAACAATTTTGGAACAAGACCAGGTACAAATCAATAAAATAGAGCAGGCCTTGAATTTTTTTCTCTCTTTGCAAGCTATTCCTTACTGTGTATAGAGTAGGAAATTTTCTTTAAGCAAAATTGTATTTGAGATTGTATGTGTTTGAGGGAAAAATATAAAGGGAAAGAGAAAATTTGTTACACTTAAGTGTTTCCTAACTTCCAAGTTTCACTTTTGTCTCTCTCACACATTTAATCAAGTAAAAGTAAACTAGACAAATGCTGCTATCCCAAACTAGACTAGACAAATGGTCCTGCCTATGTCTGTTCCAAAGTAGAGGTGCCCATGAAAGGCCACCATCTCTTGATTCCCAGCTCAAAGGTGACAGTCCAGTGGTGGGTGAGAGACAGCTGACTGGGAGCAGAGGAAGTCACCAGAATAAGAACGTTCCCTACTAAGTGACAAACAACTGGCTATCATTTTCATTTCTTTGTGTCTCCTTGGAAAGATCATAATCTGCTCACAAAAGCATCTGCCTATGGTTTTATTTGCTGTTGTAAAGCAAAGAGTTCATGGGTGAAGGAAAATGGAACATGATGTCAGCTATACAATTTTCTTCTGAAATTGCGGAAAAGAGAGTAGAAATCTACCAGTAAATATGGTATCACATCTACGCCATTCTCAGAATTGTACATTTCAATTTGTTTTCTGGTGTGGGTTGCACAAACTTCCTCAGGGAGCCATTTATTTAATACCCCATTCACCAGAGAGAATGCAAACAAAGCAGGCAAAAGTTGCCATGCCTGATGCAACCTCTTTTAGGACTGAACCGAGTACTGATGTAAAACTCCGGGGACTCTCACAGTTGAAACCACCTGGGAAACCGAATGAGGGGAGAAGCTCTTCCTTCTAGCCACCAGCCTCTGCCTTCACTTGGAAATCCCTAGGCCTTTCTTTCACTCGGCTGCCTGTTGCTTACCACGCTTACAGCAGAAAACCAAAGGACAAGAGAGGTTGTCAGACTCCTGTGCAGCAAGGCCTAGAACACTCGGGGGCAAGTGGATGTTTGAAGGAAGCAATCCCATGCGCGCTTTTCGAGCCTTCATCTGAGGCTTGTGGTGCCGTTGCTGCCTCGGTCCAGCTATCTGGGAGTTCTGAGGCGCTCTCTTTGAGCTGGTGTGCTAAAGGATGGGGACAGTATCCTCAGGGACCATACTCTGGGATATTAATTCAAACTCTGGAAATTGCTAAAGCTGGTTTGCTTCCTTGCACAATCCAAAGAGAAAAATTAGGTGGATGCATGTTCCCACGCCCTCTGGCATGACCGTGAGAAGTTGTGTAAAGACTCCTGAGATGACTAGATGTCAGTTATGACACCACCATTGTTTTCTACAGTCTCTTCTCCCCCTTCTTTGGCCGCAATCATTTTAATGAAAAGGCTGAGAAACAGAGAATCATCACCACTCTATCAAAAGGTCATTTATCCTTAACATCCCCAGCCTTCCCAGTGAGAAAAAAAGCAGTAACCATTCATTCTAAGTATTGCTTTTACTCAGCTACATCTTCTAGGCTTTCTTGAAACTGATGTCAAGTCTTAGTATGGAAAGTTCCAGACTTCAGGTTTGTTTTTGAAAGAAACCAGATTTATAGACTAAGTAGTCAAGTGTTGGGCCACAAAATATATCATCTCCCAGGAAAGCCCCTTAAACTTAAGCAAAATTCTTTCTTTATTTACCTGTGGTATTTCACCAGAACTTGTAATCACTGAAAGTTTCTAACCAATAGACAAATGTCAGGGTGGAGAGAAACGAGAAACTGTGCAAGCCTTTGGCAGGCCAGGTGAATAATGGGAGTTTTTTTGTGGTTGTTTCCATACATTTAGGCAACAGATTATACTTTCCTTTTCTTTTCCTTTTAAAAGCCAATTCCAAGTTTAATCTCTATAGCATCCTGTCACCTATGGAGTGGTAAAGATTTAAGGAGGAAAAATCCACTTCCCATTGATTTTTTTTTTTAATTGGTTTTCTAAATGCAAGTGATAATGACTTTTAAAAACACACACAACTCATTTCTAAATGATCTCGTCTTCCTACCTTGAACACATATCGCTTAATTCAATACTCTCAAATGGGACCACACATTTGTTCACATTCCCACATTTCCTCTATTGATCACTGTAGGCCATCCTATTAAAAGGAAATGGATGGGCCAGGATATCTCACTTTAATTTTTAAATCATAATAGTTTGTGGTGAGAATGAAGTGGAGGCCCCTCTAAGAAGGAATTATCCCAGTAAGTGGCAATTAAGAGAAGAGCAAAAAAGAAAACAAAGAAGAATGTCTCTTGCTGATCTTGTCCTTGTTAGGTTGGGAGACATCTCTCTCTCTCTTTCTCTCTCTCTCCCCCACCCTCTGGACTCAAGACCTAACAGGCTGATAGATAGAAAAGCCAAGCAAAGTTAAAACTGCTCTTGAATATTTAGCTGAGGACAGTTCTTTTCGATAACATGCAAGGCAAGAGTTAGAGGCCAAGGTTCCCCCCTCTCTGTCCAGTTCTCCCCAGGGAGACATGGAAAGGCCTTTGAGCTCTCCCTGGGGGCCGTCCCACCACATGGTACCAGCCTCCAGGCCGAAACCATTCTGGGGAGACTCAGCCAGCTTTACATATTGAGATGTACAACCATTTTGTACTTTTTAAAAAATACGGATATGAAAAACAGCACAGTCATTCTTTGACGAGTTGTGTAATTTTTCTATACAAATCAGGACTTGAAACCCCTTGGAGGAGATAAATGGGAGCTCGGGGCAAGGGTGACAGGACACAGTGAGTCATCTCAACTTCCTGCTAATCACAGGAACCCTACAAAAGCTCAATGTGTCTCAGATTTTGCTGGGGGGGGTTTCCTTCTCAATTCAGCTTCAGATTTCTATGGCTTACCCCTTCCTTCTTTTTATTTCTCCCTATGCATCACATTTGTCTGAGATCTTTGTTGGTCTATAAATAATGTCATTGTGTTATGCTGGACATTGGGTTTTTAAATGTCAGCATCCTGTGCCCAGCCTTACATGGTGAGATAACACAGTTTTTCCAACTGTATTCCTATGACACTGAACTAACTGAGGTGTTCAACTGCTAAAAAAAAAAAGAAATGTTAATAGGGACATTTTTATAACCAGGGGTGGGTGAGGAGAAGGGGAAGGGAAGGGAAGGATTAAGTTAATGGATAGAATTTTCTGAACTTTAGGTTTTTCCACCAGCTTTTCCTTAAACTGGTAGTTCTTTGTGACTCCTTCAATTAAAAGAATGGATAGAAAAACTGTGAAGAAACATTAATCTGCAATACAAAGAAGCAGGAATAGCACATTTTTTTTATTTTTCTGAATCAAATTTACTCTAGTTCCAGTCCCCACCTGCCTGGCTGGTGGAAAATGCAGTCTCTGTCATTACTGGTCTTCTTCCCGGCTCTGCGGCATCACGAGTGCTGCATGGTCCCAGGACACTGGGCAGGGCGAAGGAGGGAAGGAAGGTGCCTGGAGGCTGAGCTGTGGAGGCGCCATCATGGCCAACACTCCTTCCTTTCCCACTGCTGCTGAGCACAATTCTGACATTTGTTAAAGACTTGATTCAAGGAGATTTCTGTGGTGGAGTTTTGCAGTAGAGAGATTGAGCTCAGTTTTGAATACAAGGATTTATAGCCAAGGAGCAGGGTGAGGGGTCAGTGGAGGGAAAATTCCTAAGAGCAGGCATGAGGGGTAAAGGGGGTGATTCTGGCTAAACCGACTTGACAGGATTCTTGCTGAGGACAGGCCAGGATGATCAGATACCAAGTGTAGGAATGAGGAATTTGATCAGATGTTAAGGATGATTAGCTATTGACGGAGGCAGTTCTCTCTAAACTGAATTAACAGGATTCTTGTTACAACTGGCTCGTGCAGGCCCAACAAGGACAGACACTGAAGCCCAAGGTCAAAGTCTAGTTGGCTTAGAGGAACCTGACTAATGTTTAGTCAGGAAGAATCTTTGTCTCTGGTTACCTGGCAAGGTCTAGACATTCTACTCAGAGAGGAGTCAGGCATGTCCCCTTGTAGTCACTGTGTCCACAGACCCACCCATCAAACCCTCAGCACTGCTCCACAAGCTATGGGCCACAACCCTTAGGAGGCACTTGGCACAAGAGGCGCCTGGGACCTCTCATGCTTTTGAACCCCAAAGCCAGGTCCTTCTCTTAGTTTTATGGGATCTGTCACTCCCCATCTACCAAGCCAATTCCGCTCCTCCACTGCACACATTTCCTTCCCCCCCTTCCTCTTCCTCCTCCATGCACCCAGTTTAATCCTACTCAAAGGGTCTTTAGAGCATTAGGCAGGACTGTCTCTGGATATCCACAAATAGTGCTGTGGGTTTGGTTTTTCAGGATGGAGGAAGTGAAAATACAGCAGGGAGAATAAAAATAAAGGTCTCAATGAAGTTTCCCTCACAATTGTCAGAAGAAAGGCTTAAAAACATACTTGTTCTACTTTGGACATGTGTGTTTTTCTATTGCAACGTTCTATTGCTCACCTGCAAATACCATTGTGTTGTCTAGGTGGCTGGTGAAATTCTTTCAAGTTAAGGATACTCTGCCAAAAACACCTGATTTCCAAGAGTTATAAACCCTGAACAAGTTTCAAGTCACTGACATTGCATGTCTGGAAATGCCTTGTGAGGAACGGTGCGTACGCAAAGTTTGTTGATTCTGAATTCCATTGGGAGGGAAGAAAAAAAGAGAATAAATTGTGTCTTGGGAAAGGTTCATCTCAGCGAAGAAAGGGAGCCTTAGCCGGTTTGGCTCAGTAGTTAAACTGTCGGCCCACAGACTGAAGGGTCCTGGGTTTGATTCCGGCCAAGGGCACGTATCTCGGTTGTAGGCCCAATCCCCAGCCCAGAGTGGCACACGTGCAGGAGACAACCAATCGATGTGTTTCTCTCACATTGATGTTTCTCTCTCTCTCTTCCACTCTCTCTGAAAAAGCAATGGAAAAAATGTCCTCAGGTGAGGAAAGAAGAAAAAGAAAAGAAGGGAGGGAGGATAGAGAGAGAGAGAGAGAGAGAGAGAGAGAGAGAGAGAGAAAAGAGAATAGGAGAACTGCCAGATAAAAACAGGATAGCTAGTTAAATTTACATTTCTGATAAACAATAACAATATTCGTCTATGTATATACCATACAGTATCTGGGACATATTATACTAAAGCTTTTTCCATTGCTTATCTGAAATTCAGATTTAACTGGGTGTCCTATACCTTTATTTGCTAAATCTGGCAACCCTAATCACAGGGTACTTTTTAAAGCACAGCTTAAGCTGTGGACATTAAGCTTGACAGAGGTCACCATGCTTAAAATTGTGCCCTAAACTAGACACTGAAGTGGGCAGGTGGAATAACATAGCAAGGCATCCTACAGGACAGAGCCATTGGCTGGAAACATTTTATTTCCTTCAGAGTTTCCTCTTCAAGGTCCAGCACCCAGCCCCATCTCAGACTTCTGCTCTTCTTTCTTCACACTTTCTTTAAGAGAACATTTTTCCATGATCACAGATTCAGTCATCACCTCTGAGCAGACCTCTGCCTCTGGGGTCCAGCAGCCCATGTTGAGTTCCATTTGGATTTCTCATCATTTTCCTAAATAATTGAAGCAAACTTGCAAGGCTGCCTCCAGACCCCCTCCTCACCCCAACTTTGGCACCCTGGTCTCATTGGCCCAAACCCTGATGGTCTCTTCACTATCAGTTTCTTTCCATTCCCATAACAATCAGTCTCCAAGTCTCAACACTTTTTATCTGTAAATTATCCTTCTTACAGAGTCCTTCTTAGTGGGGCCACACTCACCTAGGCATACCTCTCATGTCTCAAATTATAACACCCCAAACCCAGACTTTTCCTCCCCAAATCTGTTTCATTATTGTTTCCATGGCTTCCAGCTTCCTGCAGGGTTAATCTACGCTGTTTTTCCTGGCTTTCATGGCCCTCTGTAATAAAGCCATACTCTTCCTAGAAACATACTCTGCCTGGGCTCCTATTTCCCAACACATCCAGCACATACCTTCTTCAGTAGCAAGGCCCTGACCTCGCTGTCTCAGGAACCCATCATTCTCATTTCTGCCCCCACCTCACTTGCTCCCACTGGAAATGTGCTTGCTACTGGCTGTCTAAAACCTGCCCATCCTTCAGACATAGGGGCAATTTCCTTTTCCCTTGTAGAGATTTCCTTGTCTAATCCAGCCTGCTTGGATCCCCTTCTACAATCAAACTTTACCTTCCAACTAAGTACTACAAGAATCAAATGAGGGCATTGTCTTTGTCTGATAAAGGGGATGGAGGTGGCGACGCCTCTTGTACCCAGATTCTGGCTTCTCTATCTTTGAACAATATCCTCAGTGACACCATTTAGAGAACGCCGCCCTAAAATATGGTCCCTTGGCATACTGAATATTTTAAGGTGAAGGAGTCTGAGAAAATGGCAGAAGCAAGAAGGTCACTCCTCCCTCCCTCCCGCCTTTCTCCCCTGAAACAGGACATAGGACCCTCATGTGAGAGGTGCCCTCCCCATACCCGGATGAGAGGAGCATCCTTGTCAAGACAGAGGGACTCAGAAGAATCTGCGCACTGGGCCTCGTGGGGTCTCCCCAGGTTTCTGCACTCGCCTCACCCTCCTTCTCCTGTCATATCCACCACTGTGCAAGCCCGACTCAACCCCACGCAACAGTACACTCAGGTCTTCATTTCCTTACAGACTCTTGTATCACATAAAACTTACATAAATAAATGTGTATGCTGTTTTCCTCTTAAATTCTCTTCGTCAGTTTGATCTTCAGCCCAGCCAGGTCCAGGGAAACTTTTTCTCCTCCACATCAGTGACCTCTGGCTTGGGGGTGACTCAGGAGAAATACCTTCCAGCTCTGCAGGCAAAGTTCCCTCTGGGCCTAGGCCTCCAATATCTCCCACCTGAGTCCCCATATTGGGTGGACTAAGAGTTTCAAGAAGTTGATTCTTCCCTTCAAAATGAAAACAATCAGAGAAAAATGCATGCATTATGATAAAATTTTCCTAAATGTTAACCCATAAGAAGTGCTTTTGACTCATTCTGGTCTTAGCAAAACATTTTTTAAATGTTCTTATTGTCATAGTTTTTCATAATGGTCGGTGCTAAAAGCCCACTCTTCGAGAAGTCGCAGCTTCCTGATTTCCTGTATCGAAGTTCATTCAGTGCTGCCTAGTTAATACCCTGTCTTCTTGCACCTCACTGGCCTGTTTGTCCAGTGGTTTCCATCAGGACGGGATGGCATTCTCCAGAAATCCATTTCAGATATTGGCCTTAAAGCCCATGGCGAGTAAAGTTATGGTTGGCCTAAATCCAATTTTCTTTTTTAAATTTGGTAAGGATCAATTTCTCAATAAGAATTCTAATCCTTTCAAATTTCATAGGTATCCAGGTGAAACACATAAAAATGTTGATTCTAAATGTCCATTTCCCCTTGATACAAATGGGTTGAGAGTAACTCGAAGGATTAATGGAAATTATTTCAAATTCTGCTTGGAAGTAGGTAAAGTAAAAACTATATATGTAAAAATATTTACTAGGCCAAGAACTAGCAATGTGATTTTAATGATGTCCTGAGACTTGGCTGTAACTAACAAGAGGAATTCTGTATAAGGCAGATTCCAACTGGACCCCATCCAAGGACTGTCACTTACTGAAGCAACTCTGGGTATAGGATGGAGGGAGCAGAGACCAGAGGCAGTGACGACAATTAAGACACTACAACAGTGATCCAGGGGAGGTAATGAGGGCCCAAAAAGAATTGGTGAGAGCAGAAAGAGAGGACATACTTAAGAGGATCTCAGCCTGGGCATGTCTGAGAAGTGATGACCATCTGTTTAAGAGGGTGATTGAGCCTGAGATGGTTTTCTCAGTAGTTAGAGTGACAGCTCTTGGACTGAAGGGTCCCAGGTTCTATTCCGGCCAAGGGCACGTATGTAGGTTGCAGGTTCAATCGTCAGCCCCAGTTGGGGCACGTGCAGGAGGCAACAAATCGATGCATCTCTCTCAGACTGATCTCTCTCTCTCTCTCTCTCTGAAAGGCAATGAAAAAAATATCCTTGGGTTCCTTGGTGAGGATTAAAAAATAAAAAGAAGAAAGTGATTGATACCTAGTGGGGAAGGGAGTGAGAGGAAGAGACTTGCACGGTTGATGCAGTGGAGGGGATGTCAGCAGGGAGGTGAGGATTGTGTTTGTCGGAGATTTTGGTCCTTGGACCTGGCCCCATCAATTTAGGACCAAGTTCTGTGGAAAGAGATGCAGGAGGCAGAAGCCAAAGCAGTTGTTATCCCAAAAGATGGTGTGAGACACAGAAGCACAAGCCTCGCTGCTTCGTGCTCAGGTAACAAAAAGTGACC
Organism: Miniopterus natalensis; assembly: GCF_054644295.1. Taxonomy (NCBI): domain Eukaryota; kingdom Metazoa; phylum Chordata; class Mammalia; order Chiroptera; family Miniopteridae; genus Miniopterus; species Miniopterus natalensis. The sequence continues at coordinate 67,691,049 of NC_142089.1, read as the reverse complement.
CAAAACAGAGAGTGGTGTTGTCTCTTCTGGAGCCCAGAACACAGGATGGTGTGGCTCAGCAAAGTCCGGGAGGGATGTGGCACCAGTCAGCTGAGCATGGGGAGCATCAGGAGGCAGATCTTTGGAAGAATACAGGCAATAGAAAGACAAGGTCCAGAAGCAGATCTGGGGGGAAATAAGGGACATCTCAGGGGCCTAAGCCAAAGAACATGAGAGAGACCTCAGGGAATCACAGAAATTGGCAGGGGGTCTGCATTCTGGGGGAGGGACACAGACCAGTGAAATCTGAGTTCTTTCAGTGAATTTGACCTCATCTGTACCCACTGGCTGGCTGGCCCGGAAACATTCATGTTACAAATAGACACACCCCTGCACTTATCACATTACAGGGCAATCCACAGCTTACATAACTTTCTCCCTCACTGCTCCGGGAGCGTCTCAGGCATAAGGAGCATGTCACTCATCAGTACAGAGCATGTGTACATAGTAGGTGCTTGGTCAGTACTGGCCTATAAACAGCTGATACGCCAAGAGGGATCTCGCTGTAATATGACACTGGAACCTAGTCTCCCTGAACTCTAAAGCAGCATTATGGACAAACTCCAGCATAAGAAATAAACATCAGTGTGCCTCCAGTGGAACCATGACTGCCGAATAACACAGGGGCCCAGGAAGGGTCTGTGCTCTTCCGTTACTTCCAGCAAATTGCCTCTATTTCTCCACTTCTTACAAGACAGAGATGCATTTAAACTTAATTAAATGGGATGCTTGGCTAAGAAGAGCTGGCAAATTCAGAGAGGGGAAAAATAAATCTTTTCCTCCCTGTGTGTGGCAGACATGTTAACTAACAATTTTGGATAGCAGAAATTTAAACAACACAGGCTGATACACACATTCCCCCCATCTTCAACGCCACAATCTGAGAGATGGCTCTCTCAAGGGTCACTTAGGCCAGGAAGAGATGACAAGAGATTTGTTTAAAATGAGGGTCTAAGATGCGGCAAGGGAAGAGCTCAGAAAGGAAACCCTGCAACAGAAAGGTCACATGTAAGCAAACAGAGCCACCAACTGCATCTGCTGCCTAAGTTCCCTTCAGGAAGCAAAGTCTGACGGGAGGGGAGGGGCAGACTGCCCGGGAGAAACAGCTCTCCCCTCCAGAAGGTCAGCCAAGTGCCCTGAACTAGGAACACCAGGAGTCATTGAGATAACCCAAAAGCTGTGTGATATGAAACGTTTGCAGCTGAAAAGAGTGCAGGATAATTTTAGTGTCCCCAGCAGTAGATCCAGACACTGGTCCCCAGTCAGTCTGCTCAGCAGGGTCACAACATAGGGTAATCCCATTAAGTTCCAGCTGCTGCACCCCAGCCCGGTGATTTACAGTCATGCTGGAGCTGGGGGCTTACCAGTTAAGGCAAATCTAAACCAGCTCTTGGTGAAGATCCTGTGTGGGAGCCTGGGGGCGGGGAGGGAGTAGAAGGCAGTGAATTAGACAAATGCTTGCATTTATGATCCATATTGTCCTCCCTCCCCACCTTTTCTTTTCCTGCCGGAGTCATTGATTTTTTTTAACTGCTCTAAACTGCACATTTCCGTCCCCCTCAGCTCCTCCCACTATTGATAAGCAGAAACAGAACAACTCCCAGACCCAGGCAGAACTACTCTTCCAACAGTCTCAGGCCACAGTGGCCTGAGTGCGAAGCCAGGATCAGGAGGAGCTCTTTTCAGGCTCTGCAGAGGAGTGTTTCCAAAACAAGAAAAATCAGAAATATCAGTCATAATGTTTAAGGAATTTGAAAGCATGTGTTTGGCATTCCAGCTTGCTTTTCTAGTCTTAGTGCTTGAGAAAAATCCTATATTTCCAGATACCGAACTACCTGGCTTTTGACTTTAAAAATGGCCTGGTAATATTTTTCCTAGGATCTACATGGTGTATCTGCCCATCACAACTGCAGAAAAAGATTCAAGAGTCTCTAGTAGCTGGATCGAGACAAGAATGGCACAAGAATATCAATTCCAGATCTAAATGAGACTGGCTTAAATGACTGATATGGGCCCTGGCCAGTGTGGCTCAGTTGGTTGGAGCTTCGTTCTCTACACCAAAAGGTGGTGGGTTTGATTCCTGGTCAGAGCACATGCCCAGGTTGCGGCCGATCAATGTTTCTCTCTCACATCAGTGTTTTTCTCTCTCTCTCTCCCTTCCTCTCTAAGATATATATATGACTGATAAGTCACCACTTAGTAGGTATTTTTTAACACTGTCAATGCAAATGGCCAAAAGCTAGATCAGGCATGAATCCTGCCCTTAAGGACAATCCATCCTAATCTTGGAGATAATTCATGTATATAAAGGACTAGTCTGGGAAACAGATGATGCACGTGGTAAGAGAAGTTCAGAAGATGGACATGCTTCAAGGTGTGGAGAGGGAGAGGGAGTTTCCAACAGCCAGGCCTAAGCTGAGTACGGCCTGCAAAGGACAGGGATCTGCTCTATTTGCAAGAGAGACTGGGAAGCTTTGTGGGAAGGGCAAATGACTGCCCATTTGGACACCACCACCGAGTCCCTTTGTAAAGACCTTCTCACAACAGAACAGCATCACATAGAACTGACGATAACTCTCCCAGCCCAGTTCCCTTTGGACCACTGCCAACTTCTTAAGAAGGGGACAATGAATTAAAAAAAAACCAAAAAACAGGTCAATTGAAAGCTCTGTCGCTGTCCTAATGCAGGGTGTGACCTGGTGTGGGGGGAAGGAAGAATGGCAATTCCCCACCCACTCACCCACCCAGAGCCTGAGGGAGTGGAACTGAGAGAGAACAACACGGCCTCTACATTCATGAGGCCCCTTGAAAGAGACAGAAGCATCTGGACCAGTCAGAGCAGCAGTGGAGGTTCTGTTTTGGTAGCTGCACTGGTATCTCCATCATTGTCACAGCCATTTACAAACACTGAGGGACTCCCCATTGGTCTCCACACCTCCAACCAGAGGAGAGCCTGGCAGTCCTGGAGTCCAGCTGTGAGCTGATGGGTGAAACAGGCAGCCACTGTGGCTCCTGTCACTAGGTCTGACTTACGCCCGGGCTGGGGGCTTGGAGAAACCTGCTATGCTTCAACCAGCAGGGTAACCAAGGCCTGCGTGAAGGAAGTGGCATTTGAGCTGGGCCCGGAGAAGGAGGGGGATTTGGACATTTGCATCAAGGAGAGACATGCATCCAAAGGTTTCACACAAAAGCACTCGGCAAGGAAAAAAAATTTAAAGAAGAAAAGGTACATTTTAGGAAAGAAAACAAACACACACCCATCCTCACTGTGTTCTGCTATTTTCCATACTTTAAATCAGCTCAGTGACAGAGCCTTGACCTCCCTCCAAATTTTTTCCACATCCCAGCTCTCTAGGGTTTATTCATTATAAATTTCAAAAACATTAAAGTTCTTAAGACATCCCAAACAGATGTAACAGTGCTCACATACCTGCTGCTGCTGAGTACCTGTGACCACACCTGTCCACTTCATCACTCCCGCTCTGATTTCACCGCCTCACAAAGCTATGCTTCCTTTCTTCCTCTGTGACGATAAGAGTTCTTGCCTGAGTTTGTCCCCTGGGTTGTGAAAGTCAGGGACATATCTCTGGCAGGCTGGACAGAAGGGCAGGAACAGGCAGAGCAGGAGTCTCTGGCCTCCCACCCGCATGCGGCAGGAGTTGGAGGCTGCAAGTGCTTAGAAGGGAGTCAATGTCAACGTCACATCCGGCTACTCAAAGTGAGGGCTGGGGCCCAGCAGCATCAGCATCACCTAAGAGTCTGTTAAACAGGCAGAATCTCAGGCCCATCCCTGAGTGACTGAATGTATTCGACAACATTTGAGTGAACGGATCTGAGAGTATAGTAATAAATTACAGACACTCAACCTATGTTCTCTCTTTCAGTCCTCAGAACAACCCCATACCTTATCTCCTTTTCACAGGTAAAGACACTGTAGCTCAGAGAGGTTAAGTAATCTGCCCAATATCACACAGCTACCTTGTGACAAATCATATATTTGAGTCCCAATCTGGTGGATTTCAAAGTTGTCTTTTCTAGTGCATACCTGAAGCCCAATTCAGAGGGAAGAATAGCAACAGGTCACACTGGGAAATGTGGGAAGGAGGGCAGTTAGGCTATTATCTAAATCTCTGTCAGCAGGTAACCAAGCTCAGTAGGCTCAGAACCAGGGCCAGGAACCATTTCTGAAGGCCACAGGGAGATTGGCGTGAACAAGCCCACATAGTTCTCAGGGGTCTGTAGCACTGAGCAGGTCTCCCAGGGACAGGCCTGTCCCACCCTGCATGGGGAGAAAGGCACAAGCCCAGTAACCAGGACTGGACCCCACTCAGCAGGCAGGCAGCACACTGAAGTCTGGGGGCCACACACCAGAATCAAGCTAGAGTCCTTAAATCCTTCCTGCCCCAGAAGCACGACTCAAGGGATAGCAGCCTGCAGAGATGCTGGGTGGAGGGGTGGTCTGAGAAGATGCTGGCAGGAATCACTGGCAGCTCTTGGGCCTTTGCTCCTCTGTGGCGCATGGCCACAGCATCTGCCCTCACCTGCCAGGAAAGGCTGGGTGGGGGTGGACACCAGGTGCTATAGGAGCCTCCCCTCAACCCCCCTCCCCCCCGTATAGTCTCCATGGAGCCCAACAGCCTTCCCAACTGAGAGCAAACGCATCACCTCAGCTTTAAAGCAACCCCTTCATGTTTATCTGTTTGTTGTTGAGAAAAGGTTACTGAAAAACGATTTCCTCATTTCTACTAGGCATCCAGAAAGCAGCAAAGGGATGGTAGAAGGCCACATGGCAGCCGTTTGGCCAAGCTTCTCAGAAGTGTTGTCCTATTTTTCTCTTTTGCGGGCTCTGGAGGTCCATGGAGACCTCTGCGATCAAGCAAGGATCCCATTTCTTAACATTTTGCAAGCCTTCCTTACAAATGCCAGAACACATGCCTTGGATAGAGCCATCACCCTCCCGAGGCTGTTTTCTAAAGCACAGATTGTGACAGCCCAACCTGGTCTTACTGCCCTGTTCGTCCTTCCTATTGTTACAAAACCATTTTCTTAACCCAGCGCTTTCACCCTGTCTCTCCCCTGCTAAGGGCTTCTGCTGCTCTGGGAGCAAGCCCAGACTTGGGCTTGCATTCAAGCCCCTCCATCAGCAGGCCCATTTCACCCATGAACGCTGTTCCCTCACCCAGAGCAGAATTTAGCCAGTAACATCTTTGCTACTGCACTTGCTCCCACCAAAGATGCCCTCTTAGCCAGGCCAAATCTGTACAGTGGTGAAACCAAGCCAAGGCCAAAGTCATAGTGCAACAGACCCATGAACCGGCTGGGTCTCTGCTCAGTTGTGGGTGTTGCATGCAGGTTGGGAGAAGTGCTGTGCTGGTAAATGTTCAACAGCTGGCTTTCTAGGGAGGAAAATGTGTGTATGAACACATACATAAGTTCATCACAAACTTTACCTATTTATAACACAGACAAATAAATTCCACATCGCCTATTGATTCCCCTAGATGCTTCCATTGATTTTTGACAAACTCTCATATCTGTAGCCAATCTGTGGTTGCAATTGATGAACAAGTATAGTGCTGACCTGACTGTTGGCTGATATTTTTATTTACATATACAAGTAAGAGAAAAGCAAACTGGCAAATATCTATGTCAGAACTTCACTCATTTGCCCATGATAAGAGCAATGTCTTTCTATAATCAGATAATAGTTTTCAAATACTAGAAGAATATTTTCTCAATTTTTTATGCTATCACAATGTAGTGGACACATAAGTTTTATCTGTATTTTTAACATTGTCTCCACCATTTTCTTAAGTCTAGGCCAAGGGTCAGCAAACTTTCACTCTAAAAGACTAGATAATAAATATTGTCAACTGTGTGAGCCATAAAGTCTCTGTCACAACTACTCAACTCTGCCATTGTAGTGTGAAAGCAGCCATGGACAATCCATTAACAAATGAGCACAGCTGTGCTCCAATAAAACTTCTACAAAAACAGGCAGGGCCCAGACTTGGTCTGCGTGCTGTGTTTTGCCAACCCCTTGTCTAGACAATCACCTAAACAGTGAATCAAGCTCTGATTTGTGGTGCTTGTTTACAAATCAGCCCCCTGTGGCTGATTTCAGGCTTTCAACAGGAAGTCAAAGAATGAGGAGTGGGGAGGGGCCTGTGAGAAGCACATCGCTGCACAACATAGTGTTTCCACCTGCTTTCCCCTTCTGGGGCTGCCATCAAGAAATATCACAAGAGGGGAGGATGGGGGTGGGGTTAGACTACAGAAACTCATTCTCTCACAGCTCTGGAGGCTGGAAGCCCCAGATCAAGGTGTCGACAGGGTTGGTTCCTTCTGAGGCTCTGAGAATCTGTCCAGGCCTCTCCTAGCTTCTGGTGGCTTGCTGGCCATCTTTGGTGTCCCTTGGCTAATGCACCATTGCCCTGATCTGTTCCCGTTCAGACGCTGCTCTCTCTGTGTGCATGTTTGTGTCCAAATTTCTACTTTTTCTCTTTCTTTTTTTGGTTAATCTTCACCCAAGGATTTTTTTATTTTTTTTTAAGAGAGTAGGAGGGAGGGTGGGAGGGGGAGAGAGAGAAAGACTTGGATGTGAGAGAGACACATTGATTGCTTGTCTCCCACACATGCCCCGTCGAGGGCTGGAGATCAAATTTGCAACGCAGGTGCGTGCCCTTGACCAGGAATCAAACCCGCGCACTTCGGTGCACAGGCCAATGCTCTAACCACTTAACCACACCAGCCAGGGCCAAATTTCTACTTTTTGTAAAGACTCCAGGCATATTGGATGAGGGGCCCACCCTAATGACCTCATCTTAACTAATTACCTCTGCAACAACCTATTTTCATATAAGGTCACATTCTGATGCTGGGGATTAGAACATCAATATATGAATGGGGGGTTGACACGATTCACCCCATAATACCACCATGCATCTACAATACAAGCCAACTTTGACACACCAGAGGTTGAATAAAGTGCGTGCTAGGCACAGGGACCCCCAGAAAAGTTACGTGTCTTCCAAGGCTTAGAAAAAGAGAAACCAGCCCACAAGCTATTCTCTCTCCATCCTGCATTCCTCCCCCAGGAGCCCGGTGAGACAGGGTGCCAATATCAGTCATTTTCTTCACCCTCTGGTCCTCTCCAGTCCCCGCAAATCCTCAGCGTTGCTTGGCCAACCCTGATTCTCCTGCTCCAGAGAGAAGAGGTGGGTTCTTCTGCACTAAGCAGGGCATACGAGACTGCATCGGGACCCATTCTTCCTCACCATACTCAGGTGCCAGCCTCTCTCGAAGCCAAGGAAAAATTCTTATATCTACTACTAGCTTCTCCAACCAAGCCCAGTCCACCTGCATCTTTCCCTTTTCTAAATCCCTATTTAGCGTGGCTGGTGTGGCTCAGTGGTTGAGCCAGGAGGTCATGGTTCGATTCCCGGTCAGGGCAGATGCCCGGGTTGCTGGCTCAGTCCCCAATAAGAGGTGTGCAGGAGGCAGCCAGTCAATGACTCTCTCTCATCATTGATGTTTCTCTCTCCCCGTCTCCCTTCATCTCTCTGAAATCAATAAAAACTTTTTTTTTAAATAGAATCTGTTTACATATGACATCACATTATCCTCTAGTTGATTTCTGTATGGATCTCTTGCTTCTTCATTTAACTTATAAAATCTTGGGGAAGAGAAACTGTGTTCTCTGTTATCTCTCTCAGTCCCAGCCCAGAACTGGACAGATAATAGGGCTTAATAAACGCTTGTCACTTACATAGAGAATAGCAAATAGTCACCAAAAAGCAATTCTGTCATAGGCCCAGGTTGGAAACAACCAGGCCTTGGTTCAGGAGAAGTCAGAAAAGAAACTCACAGAAATCAATCATTTCTATTCGCAAGCTTTAGCAAGTTTAAAAAGGAAAGAAGAGCTTAAACCAAGAAGGGATCTCAGTGAATGTGCCTTCTCAGTGTCTCCTGCCCTCTCCTCTTAGGGGTATCCCCAAGTGGGGGTAATGGCTGGCAGCCCATGAAGGAGAAGGAATTCCTTACGTATTAGTGCAGCCAATGCTGTCTGTCATTACTAATATATTGAAATTCTCAAGGCAGAACAAAATATAGAGCAATTTAATTTTTCTCATGTATAGCCCAATGGTAGACACTAGTGTTGGGGAACAGAGGATGTGGTGGGGAACAGAGGAGTCAGAGCTCATTTCACACAGCTACTGTGCACCCAGTTGACAGGCTCTGCTATCTTCCACACGGCTCCCATGCCCTGGCCCTGGCAGTGACATTAGCTGGCATCGCTGGGAAGAGAACCCACATACAGGATCACTCAGGAGGGTTTGGAAGCCAGATCTGGAAGTGGCTTCATCACTTCTGCCCACGTGCCATTGGCCAATACTCAGTTAGTCAATCTGTAGGCCCCACCTAGATCTGTATGGGCAGGAAAAACAACACGTCGACACTGTAAAATAGAAACACAAATCATTGAAGGACTGGTGCAAAATTGTCCATAAAAATGGGCCTGGCCAGGGCCTCCCACAGTCCCTAACAAGGATAGACCAGGATGGAGACTTAATCAACTCTGATGTATAGGATTTAACCCAAAAGGGAAAGCTAAATCCTACCAAAGTTGGAAATCATTCATGAAAATTGCTCTACTCCAGTAAAGAGTCTCATTTAGTTGGAAAGTATCATTAAATAAATAAGAATACACTTGATATCTCAAATCACTTTCCACCCTGGGACAGACTATATCCTACTTCCATGAGGCTGGAACACCCTTTCATTGCTTTGTCCAAGTGAGGCAACGGCCCTAAATAATTTCATATCATCATCTGATCTTCTACCCTTCCAATGGTTCTCAACTGCACTGAGCCAGAAACCAACAACCTCACTAAGTTTGGCAGCACTATACAGGTTGTTATAGGCTCGGTCATTAATGAACACTCAAAAAACACATTCTGTAGATCTAGAGATGCCAAAAACTACAGGTATTTTAATGTCATTCTCCAAGCTTCACTGTCTCAAAAAGGGGACTTGATACCAATTTTTATTTTCTAGAATAGGAGAGAAATTTAACTCACCATTTGGAAATAGTCTGGAAATCTACTGGAAGGAGCCATCATTTGACTTCAAAACATTTACCACTGAGAGTCACTAGGAATGTCACGCTCTCAAATTGTTTCTTCTTTATAGCCATGAAACAAGAGGAAAAAACAGCTAAAGTGGAGTGGACACATCAATAGAATAAGTTCCTCCAAAAATGCCCAGCTAGGAGACAAAAGAGCAAAACTCAGATACTTGAAATGAGAGGAGATAATAAAACACTAAGCTTTAAACAGCATCCACATGTGGAAAGAAGCGGAATTGAATTAAGAAACCCGTTGTGCCATGTCCCTTGGAAGGAAACAGAAAATAAAAATACATATTCTCACACACCCCAAAAAGTACATGATGTTAAGAATACTGGGCTTGGCAAATCTAGCCCTGCAGTTTAGAAACTTAAATACATTTGAGCTGATTTTACATTAGATGGAAAGAAATAGATGAAGATAGCTTTGTAGGGAAAAGATACCAATTTTAAAGTTGCTATATTTACCAAAGAAGAAATGGAATACCTACGGCGGGTCCAAAGCAGACACATCCAGGTTCTTGGGAAAGCAGAGGTTCAACATAGGTTAGTTGAAGAGCACACGACAGCCGTCTAGAGGGCCACTGGATGGATGACAAATGACCTCCCCTCTGGGATACTTTCCTCTTTTTTCCCCAGCAGAATGCCAGAAGTAAAACATATGCTTTAGATGATGAAATGTATGGCATCCTACCACAGTTTTAGACATATGAACTCTCAAAATAAAACCTAAGGAGGGGAAAACCCAGGTCAAACAACTTTCAAGTTCAGCCTATGTTTGAAAAACAAAACCAAATAAAAATAAAACTTCATACTGCAAAGTGCACATCTGGGACAATTTATATTGTGAAAGCCAGGATGTAAGGGAAACTACAAAGGCCATTAGCTGCAGAGCTGCCGGCAGAGGCTGCCGTAAGACAGCCGTGCAGCCAAACCCCCATGGCCCTCTGACGGTCCGTTGATTGGACTGCCGATAGAACTTCGCATCCTTGATTTGACTAATTATAAATAGTAATTTCATTCAAAGGGTAGGGAGGTTGAAAATGAGGTGTCTGCTCTTTGCCTTATGACAGAATAGTTTCTACATTGGTGGAAGGAGACAAAAGTGTGGCCACTGTGGTCCTTACATTGGGTGGCCTTCAGTAACCCAGGCCTTCTGATATTGACAATCTTGTGTAGATTCTGCCCACATTGACTCTGCGCTTTGCCATGTGACTTGTCTTGACCAGTGAAAATTGACAAAGATGAGACAAGTACAGTGGTACCTCGGTTTTCGAATGTGATCCATTCCAGAAGACCATTCAAGTTCTGAAACATTCAAAAACCGAGGGATCAACAGCCGACAGCTGGGCCTCAGGATCTTACACTCAGCCGATGCTGTGTGGCGTGTTTGACTACTGAGGCATGTTTGAAAACCGAAGCGTTTACTTCCCAGTTTACAGCTTTGGTAAACCAAAATGTTCACCAACAGTGACGTTCGAAAGCCAAGGTACCACTGCAGACGTTTATCCCTTAGGAAGGAATACTTGTTCTTGGAGGCCTGGGCCACCATGTGAAGAAGTCCATATAGCCTACTGGTGAGCCCAGGTGGAGACATAAATGTCTAACAGCATCCAGATCTCCCAGCCATCCCAGCAGAGGCACCAGACATGTAAGTGAAAAAACCATCTTGGATGTTCCAGCCCCAGAAGACACCTCATGGAGCAGAACAACTGAGCAGAGGAGCTTGGCTCAGATTGCTGAGCAATAATTTGTTATTGCTTTAAACTACAATGTTTGGGGAAGCAACTGACAAGGCCCCATTTTATCACTAAAAAGAAGAGAGGTTAAAGAAATTACCCAAAAGCATATACCTAGTAAATGATGATTATAAAATTTGAACTAAAATCTACCTGATCCCCAGGGTCATAACCATTAAACTAGAACTGCTCTGAGGCAAAGCTGTCCCTGGTATCTTTTGCTTCCTCAACCTAACATCTATGCTTTTCTCTTCTAGAAAAGCCAATTTTACCATATCTCTAGAAGTTGACCAAGTGACCTAGGAAAGGCCAATCACCTGACACCCCCCCCACACACACACACACACAAACACACACACAAATGGGTCAAGGCTGGGCTTGTGACCTAACCCAGTCCACTCAGAATTAATCTCAGGACTTCAATCAAAGAAATGAATAATATTTCCTGTTCTGGATGCTAGCCTGAGTATGAAACCCATACAGACAGCAGGAAAAATCCAGCAAAAGGAATTCACGAAAAAAAGAAGCTTGAACCTGATCAAAATGCTCCTGAAGCAAGGCCCTACCTTGAACTTTTTAACTAACGTGAGTCAACAAATTCCTTTTATTGTTTAAATTAGTTCAAGTTGGGATTTATTTCTTGCAACCCAAAGCATCTTAGGTAAAACAGTGATTACCTAGTGTTTTTGCCCCTTTCTTCTTCTGGAAATACTACTCCCTTTCTTTGGGGTAATTGTTCCCTTCCCCCCACAAAAAAATAGTTCTAAATAAGGCTGCCAATGAGAGGACACCCCACCATCTCTTCCCAAGCCACAAAGGGAATTGGAAGGCCCAACCAGACCAATCAGAGCTTTTCCCTGATTTTTGAGACTGAGAAAGAGAGAGAGTCCCTCTCTGATAGTGAACTTGAGATGCCAAGAGCTACCTACAGCCCCGCTTCCAGCTGTGTGAAGAAAGCTTCTGGGAGGAAAGAGCCACCTACAGCCCCGCTTCCAGCTGTGTGAAGAAAGCTTCTGGGAGGAAAAACCCAACTGAGAAATAAGAGGAGAGTCCTGGAACATTCCAGACCCTGGTTCCAAAGGATCCCAAAGCCACTCCACCATGACCTTCAACAAATTGATTTTGTGAACCAATGAATGCTCCACCCCCCATCCCTGTATATTTGGGGGGTGAGATTTCTTCTCTCTCTCCTCTTTGACAAGGACTCTTGGTTCTGCCTCTCTAACATGAAGCTGTTACTCACAGGCTCCAGAGACAAGCCACAGAACCCTCTAGGGCTCTGTGTGCTCATCTCAAAAATGAAGGGGTTGGATAGAACTTTCTATGGAGTTCCTCTTGGCTCTATTCTGTGCCCAAAGCCCTCCCAGTCTGCTGTAGGCCTCTGTGGCCTCTAGTGAGGCTGATAACAGTACCCATTTGGACTACATAAAACTTCACAGCCTGGCTGGTGTGGCTGTGGCTCAGTTGGTTGAGCGTTGTCCCATGCACCAAGAGGATGCCGGTTTGATTCCTGGTCAGGGCACATCCCCGCGTTGCGGGCTCCATCCCCAGTAGGAGGTATACAGGAGGCAGCCAATCAATGTCTTTCTCCCTTTTCTTTCCTCTCTCTCTCTTAAAAAAAAAAAAAATCAATTAAAACATTTAAAAAGTGTTTTCACATACCTTTCTCTTCTTGTTACCATGTCCCATTTTTTACACATAAAGATTGACTCATAAAGTTATCCGTGGCTCTTCAGCATGTGCATAACAATATACGCAGATTCCTTTTATAGGGTGTCAACTTGGTGCCAGGCTAGGTGTTTCATATGTTGTTGTTTCCATTCCTTGTAACCCACATGAAGCAGGCTTCTCCAGGTGGGGACTACAAATGAAGGTGAATCTACAGTCAGCCCCTCACATTCAGTACTCCAGGTCCTTGTTTGTGCTTTCCAGTGGTCCTCCTCTCAAAATATTTCTGAGAATCCCTAGTCGTGAGTCCTAAGGCAATTGTAATAAGAATTTGTCCCCAGTTCCACCAATGAAAAGCTCTCAAACCTCTCCCTTCTTGTGTCCTTCTATGGGTCCTCAAAGGAGAGTGGGTCCCAAACTGGAAACTATGCCCTAATGCTCATCGACAATAGAATGGATGAAAATGTTGTGGTAGATTTACTCAACGGGATACTAAGCTGCAATGGGAGTAGATGAATGGCATCTACCCACAACGTTACAGATAAATAGCACAAACATAAATTTGTGCACAAAATTAAGATATAAAAGAAAATATAAGAACAATTCATTTATATAAAGATCAAAATCAATATGACCCAGCAATCCCATTTCTGGGTATATATCCAAAGGAAATGAAACCACAGTCTCAAAGAGATATCTGCACCTTCTGTGTTCATTACAACACTATTCGCAGTAGCCAAGAAACAACCTAAGTGTCCATCGACAGATAAAGGAATAAAGAAAACGTGGTGCATATATACAATGAAATATTATTCAGCCAAAAAAAGAAGGAACCCTGCCATCTGGGACAACATGGATGGGCCTTGAGAGCATTATGCTAAATGAAATAAGTCAGACAAAAAAGACAGATACTGTATGATCTCACTAATATGGGGAATATAAAAAGGCCAAACTCGTAGGACCAGAGAGTACAGCAGTGTTTTCCAGTGGCTCGGAAGTGGGGAAAATGGAGAGGTGTTGGTCAAAGGGTACAAACTTCCAGTTATAAGAAGAATTATTTCCAGGGATCTAATGTACGGCATGGTGACTGGAGTTAACAATGTGATATTGTATACTTGAAAGTTGCTATGAGAGTAGATGTTAAATGTCCTGACCATAAGAGCAAAAACAAAATGGTATTTATCTGATGGGAAGGATATGTTAACTAACCTTATCGTGGTAAACATTTCTCAATATATATGTGTATCCAAATTATTACATCATACACCTTAAATTCATACAATGTTATGTATCAATAAAGCTGGAGGGAGTTCATTAAAGTGGTTAATCATTCAAAGTGATACACACATTAACATTTTATTTTATACTGAAACCTAAAAATATGCATACATAGAACAATATTTTTATATTGGCCTATTTTATCATTTTAAATGTGGATCCACTCATTAATGTTCTAAGTTGTTTTGTTTGAGGTTTTTTATTTGTTTGCTTTGGTTTTTTGTTTGTTTCTGTTCTGCTTCAATCATAACCATAATGCACTATTTTGGGCTTTTTAAAAGCTGAACAAAAGTTTGAATATACTAGCAAAGCAATCTTAGTGTAGCATCCCTTGAGATTTTTATTCTTTTTCCCAATCTTTTTTCTTGTTAAAGACTTTTTATTGGTTTTTAGAGAGAGGGGAAAGGAGAGGGGCAGAGAGGGAAACACCGATGTGAAAGAGAAACATCATTTGGCTGACTCCTGCACGCCGCCTACATGGGGTCAAGCCCGCAACCCGGGCATGTGCCCTGACCAGGAATCAAACTGGCAACCTTTTGGTGCACAGGATGACACCCAACCAACTGAGCCACACCCGCCAGGCCTTCCCAATCTGTCACGCTGGTCTCACCTACACTTACTTTTACCACGGTTTTTTAACAACTGCCTTTATCTACTCTTTACCAAAGCATTCAGCTTAAATTTCATTAAAAAACGATATCTCTCTCTTTTCTCATACATATTTCATCAGTTAACACGATAAAGCAATTAGAATAAAGGGGAGTGAAAAGATCAAAATCAGGCAAAATGAATCCAAGGCTTTAGAAGTCAGGATAGTGGTGACCTTGGGGAGGGATGACAGGAAGGGAGCAAAAGTGGCACTTCTGGGAATGCCAGTTACAATTTCATGCTTGATGCTGGTCATGGGTTTGGGATTAGTTTATAAATGTTTATTGAACTGGACACTCATGGCTTGTTTATTTCCTGTTCCCTTGAGATGCTCCAATTCAGAAGTCTTCAAAGGAAGGAAAGGGGGTGAGTTATCCTGGTATCTGGGCTGCAGTTCTCAGCTACTGGCATCCTGAGTTCCTCGCCACTGTCTACAGAGCTTTAATAAAGGAGGCCACCACTGCATTTGGGCTACCTGGGCTACCTCAGACCACAGAGGAACTAATCCCCTGTGGCTGGTCTCTCTGCTGCGCTCTCTAGGGTTTCTCTTTTTCTCTGTCTAGTAGAGAGAAGCCCCTTTCTCTCCCAGTGTCCTGTCCTTTTGATACAGGGGCAGAGGCCTCTCATGCTACAGCAACCTCAGTTTTACCACCCAGCTCTCTGAGAAAGCTTGCCCGGGGAGAGTTTATTATGTTTCCAGTAGTAAAGAGCTCTATTTCCACCACCACTTCTCCTGCCCCGGGTTGTCGGCTCTGTGGCAGGGAGTTAGTTCGATGAGAGCCATATGGTTAAGAGCATGGCTCCAGACTGCTCAGCTCTCATTCCAACTCTGCCACTTACTGACTGTGTAACCTTGTGCAAGTTACTTCTATTCTCTGTGCCTCAGTTTCCTAACTGAAAAACTGACCTTCTTCATAGGGATCAAGAAGATTAAAAGAGTCTATACAAGTTAATTGCTTACAACAGAGTCTGGCATAGAGTAAAATGATGTCAATCTATTTTAGCAATAGTGAGTATTTGTCCCTACCTGCAACCTAGCTCTTATTGCTTGCCCTGCTCTGCAGTCCGCCAGCCATGTCTGTTTATTTCTGAACCCTGGTTGTGGGCAGAGTTCATGTCCTTTCCCAAGAAAATCCTGGAGCCCACGCAAATCAGAGAATGGAGCTGAACTTCCACTAAGTGTTCCCTAGCATTCCATGCCAGTTAGAGGGGCTTTCACTACAAAAACCACATAGACAGTCTCCACAAGTGGGTCACCTAACTCTAAATGCTAGCTAGCATTGCCATGTCTTAGGTCTGAGCCAGCCAGGATATCACGGAACTTTCAATAACCCTGTGGGATAGGTAACATGAGTTCTATTGTGCAGACGTCGAAATTGGAGCTCAGAGAGGTTGAGCTACTTGTCCAAGCTGATGTGACAAGTAAATAGCTGAGATGCATGCCAGCCTGGCTTCTTCTGACTCTAAAACCCAGGCCCTTCCCCTTAATCCATGCTGTCACCCCAGCACTGTGGGTTGCAAGGCACTATTTATTTCACATGAATTATAATCTAGTGGGAGAGGTAAAACACAGACATGCACAAGAAATTAACATCAGCAGAGATCACAGGTTATTAAGCCTAAAAAAGTAGGGGCATTGAGGAGAGCTGTTTTCAGCCAGCCATCTGAGGTTGAATACTCTCCAGAACAAAGTCTTCTGAGAGCAATTCTTAGATCTCTATAGAATTAAATAACCCTTGGGCAGGCTTGTTAGACCGTGTCCCAGGATGACAGCTTAAGTTTTAGGTAATTTTTCTTAAATAGTTAAGATTTTTTTCATGTAAAACGTGCTTAGAGTCTTATATCAACAAATCACAATTAAATTAATATATTTAGACTGTCTAAGGACTAAAGCAGTTAGCAAGGGACTATTTTGTCATTTCCCAAGCTTACCTGATAGACTTAGATTACAAACAGAATTTTCATTTTCTGTACTGTGGGTATAATGTTAAAATGCAACATATTAAAAGACTATTTCCACTTTCTTTTCAACCTGGGCCTGGCATAATGGCTCCCGCAAAGAATGGTGCCGAGAAGGAGAAGGGCCACTCTGCCGTCAACCAGGTAGTGAGTGACCAGAGAATATGTCATGAGCATTCATGAGCGCATCATGGAGTGGGTTTCAAAAAGCGTGCCCCTCCCCCCGGCACTCAAAGAGATCTGGGAATTTGCCATGAAGAAGAGGGGGACTCCAGATGTGCGCATTGACACCAGGCTCGACTAAGCCGTCTGGGCCACAGAGTAAGGGATGTCGCATACCTCATCTGGGTGAGGTTGTCCGGGAAACATAATGCGGATGGAGAGTCACCAAACTAGCTCTGTACGTTGGTCCCCTACGTGCCTGTCACCACTTTCAAAAATCTACAAAGAGTTAATGTGGATGAGAGCTGCTGATTGTCGAATAAAGTTATAAAACTGCAACACACGAAAAAAGGCAATTTCCAAAGCAAATAGAGGCATTGGGGGGGGGGGCAGGGATTATCAAAAGAATATCAGCTAGAGCTCTATCAAAAATAGAGCCCTCCAAAAATACTAATCCCCTAGTGTTATAGTTAACTATTTGTTTAAACACATTCAATCCATCAAAGATACTGTTTTGATTGAGCCACTTGTCCTTATGAATAAATGGTAATGGGCTTGAATTTCCACAACACATTTTAGACTCTTTAAAGTTCAATAATTGGTAATTTTGAAAATTCAGCAGAGGCCGTTCTGGTTAGTTTTCCACTATGCATTAAAAAAAATAGTTTGATAAGAAGCTCAGGAGTAGCAATCAAGTTTAGAGAGAGGGCTTAGGAAAGAGTATTTTAACTACTTATTAACTTTTAAAATATTGCAAACCTTTTAGAGCATCTATTTACATAAAATCAATGCAGTAATTAGAGATTATTCTTCTCTCTTCATTGAGATAAGTCCCTGAGAATCTCTATTCATCGCTCAATGATAGTCCTCATCTGGCTTCAACTGAAACACCTGGAAAATGCTTTAAAAATAGAAACATATAACCCAGCCCACCCCAGAGATTCTGATGCAGGGAACAGCATCCAGGATCACACAGGAAAAATTCCACCAGTGAATCTGAAGCACCCCCAAGAAAGGGGACCATAAACCAGCAGGGATACTTTCTACTGGTGGCCTATTTCATATGAAAGTGCAGCCTTAGAATTATTTGGCTTTTGGAGACCAAAAGTAACTTAGAAAACATGTAGCCTTACATAGAAATTCTCTCTATATTCTACAATTCTGACTTTTAAGTGAAGAGGACTGGACTTAGCCCCCAGATAGTGCTCATTGATGAGCATTGACTCTGTATTTTAATCTTGCATTTCACAGCAGGAATCCAGGTTCAGTCAACTCTATCAAGTGCTAGAAACTGAAGCCTAAACCAAGGTTGGCAAATGATAGCCCATGGGCCAAATCCATCCTTCTGCCTGTTTTATAATAAAGGTTTATTGGAACACAGCCATGCTCATTCATTTACATATTGTCTATGGCTGCTTTCACACTACAAGCAGCCTCGAGTAGTTGAAACGAGCATCATGTAGCCTGCAAGGCCTAAAATATTTACTATCTGGCCCTTTACAGAAAATATTTGCTGACTCCTGGCTTAACTCTTTGCTTAAATTCACAAATATGTTACTTTTCAACACAATAAAAAATAAAGAAGTTAAATATCAAATACAATCCTTACAACTCAATTATAAGAAGAAAGCCCTTTTTTTTAGTGGGTGAAAGACTTGAACTCAAACTTTATCAAAGATATATGAATGGCAAATGAGAACATGAAAAAGCATTCATCATCATGAGTCATCAAGAAAATGCAAGTTAAAACCACAGCGAGATGCCACTGCATACTTATTAAAATGACTAAAAGTAAAAATGACTGGCCATGCCAAGTGCTGGCTAGGATGCAGAGTAACTAGAACTAGCATACATTGATGTGGGAATATAAAATGGTGCAAGCCTTTGGAAAACAGTTTTGATGTGTTGTTTTTTTAAGTAAAACATACATCTACGATATGATCCAGCCACGCTTCCCCAAAATATTTACTTATAAGAAATGAAATAATATGTCAATTCAAAGACTTGTACATAAATGTTATAGCAGCTTTATTTTTAACAGCCAAAAACCAGAAACAAACCAAATGTTTATCATCAGGTGAATGGATAAAAAAAACTGGTATATCCATACCGTGTAATATTACTCGGGAATAAACATACGTAAATTATTGATACATGCAACAATATGGGTGAATCTCAAAATAATTATGCTAAGTGAAAGAAGACAAAAATACCTCCTGAAATGGCAAACTATAGACACAAAAAGCAGAGTGGTGACATCCAGTAACGGGAAGTGGAGAAAGGATTGGTACCAAAAGGCAGGAGAGAACTTCTTGGGTGATGGAAATGTTCTATATCTTGATTGTGGTGGTGGTTATACAACTGTATAAGTTTCTCTAAACTTAACCAACTCTTCCCTTTCAAAAGTTGAATTTTCCTGTATGTAAATTATACCACAATAAGCCAGAGTTGTAGAAGGACACAGGAGCCAGCTGGAAGGTACTCCCCATCAGCCAAATCTGGGACAATTTGAACATCAAAGTAAGTAATCATAGCAAGGGATGGCAACCTATTGGATAAAGAAAGGAATCTCTAATCAACACTGAGATAAATAAACAGATAAATAGGAGGAGGGGGAAATTCATGCTAATTCATAATTGTGAACAATAACATTAGAAAATAAGCGCTCGGCCCTGGCTAGTGTGGCTCAGTTGGTGGAGTGTCATCCCATGCACCGAGAGGTCGCTGGTTCGAATCCCAGTTAGGGCACATGCCCGGGTTGTGGGCTCAATTCCCAGTAGGGATCGTACAGGAAGCAGCCAATTGATGTTTCTCTCTCTCTCCCCCTCCCCCTCTCCCTCCCTCTCTCTCTAAAATTAATTTTTAAAAACATTTACTTTTTAGAAAAGAAAATAAGCACTTGATTACCACGTAATAATAATTAATACACTCAGGAATCATCAATGGATAAAAGTTTGTTGAGAAACTGAATACATGTATAGTCTCAAATTCTCTCCCCACAAGATACGTATTAATTACAAAGGGAAAATTGTAACTTCACGGTAGAGAAGCCTGGTAGACAAATACTTTAACAAAGTGATTAAAATTTATCGCCTATAATGAGACAAACTGCATTATCCACCTCTGATGTAAATCACTAAGAGGACTCAACATCACATCTGTGGTTTTCCTACCAAGTATGCAAAAGCCAAATAGAAACATGAGAAAACATCAGACAAATGAAAATTAAAGAACGTTCTACACAACTACTGGCCTGTATGATTCAAAAATGTTAGAGTAATAAAAGATTTGTTTTTAATGAGAAATTATTCCAGATTAAAGGATATATGGAGACAGAAGAACTTAATTCAATGAATGATTCTGGATGACATCCTGGACAAGAAAGGACATTATTAGGACAACTGGCAAGTTTCAAATAAGATCAGTAATTGCATAATAGTTTTGTATTAATGTTTACTTCCTGGGTTTGGTGGCTTGCTACAGTTGTGTCTGAAAATATTATTTTTTAATTTTTTTTTTTTTAGGAAATGCATTCTGAAGTATTTATAGGTAAAGGGGCAATACATTTGCAATTTACTATTAG
Organism: Miniopterus natalensis; assembly: GCF_054644295.1. NCBI lineage: Eukaryota > Metazoa > Chordata > Mammalia > Chiroptera > Miniopteridae > Miniopterus > Miniopterus natalensis. The sequence goes on along the minus strand of NC_142089.1, from coordinate 67,670,846 downwards.
AAAAAAGGAATATGTGTATATAGTAGTGTGTTGGTAAGTGTTTAATAACCAGTTCTCCGAAAATATGTGTATATACATCTACACACATGAGTTTAGTAAATTTTACTGATATAAAGGATGTGCAGTACGTAATTTACAAAATAATTAAATGTGCAATGCACTTTATTATAAATTCCATATAACCAATTGATTCTCACAGAATGCTTTTAGTGGTTTTTGCCAAACTCTCGTATCTGTAGCCAACCTGAGGTTGCCGTTCACAGTGCAAGAGCTACAGACAAACACACTTTAATCTGCATTATTAGCACAGTCTCATCACTTTCGTAAGTCTAGACCAACAATAAAGCAATAAATCAAGCCCTGATTTGTCTCGGTGGGAGCTCAGTGAACACGGAGGTGGGAAGGGAGGCACAGCAGCACTCTGTGATGCGGTGCTTCCGTCAGAGATGGAACAGAAGGAAATCACCTCCAGAGCAGAAATAGTAGTAAAATAATTAGGAAGAGATAAATTTTAAGTATTGAGTATTGATTTGAGTTTGGAATTTGGAGGAGGCATCAGTCACTGGCATGGGCCTCTTTACTTTTAATATAATTCCATTGTAAGCTAAAATAATTTCATGTTTAACAAAGGCCAGATCAAACAGCCAGCTCACAAAGCCCCAGAGATGCTAACAATGGGCTCCCCTAAGCCGGGACAACCTCCAGGACCCCGCTGTGAGAGAGGCAGTGGGGAAGCGAACGTGGTGAAACTGTGGGAGTCAGGGAGCGTGGCCAGAGGGTAGATAAGAAGTCTATTATCTCTACAACTCTTCCGCAAATCCTAAGTTATTTCAAAATTTCCAAGTTTAGAAAATAAATCAACCAAACCCCCGATTCCTATATTTCTGTGCTTGTCCTGTGCAGACACGACACATATTAGGTCCATCTTTACAGCACCTCTAGAGAACTGAAGGGAAAAGAGTGCGTTGGGGAAAGGCGACTCCGGCATCGCAGGGACCGTGTCCGCCTCTGGGTCCCGCAGCGGTTTCACTAGTGGCTTGTTGCCTTACAGGGAAGGCAGTGACAACTTGTTCACCTTCACGTTTTCCCACGATGTAAGCGAAGTGATAAAACAGGTAGAAACAGAGCACCACGGGGGCAGGGTGGAGAGCTCTGACCCTTCCTCCCCCCCCTTCCCATGCCCTTTCCCCCTTCGCTCCCGCCCCCTCTTTATGAAAGGAGCAAAGTGAGAAGAACGCACTCGTGATATATGACAGTGGCTCAGCAGGCAGCCAGCAGGAGCCCGTGTTTCACCTGTAGAATTGGAAGGGCCGGTCTGATCTCTCCCCAGCCTAGCCTTTTAATGTCCTGCTTTAGTCCTAGTGTCCAGAGAGCTTGTGCGTGGAGACTTAGGAGTCTCTGCCACCTCTGAGAGCTGTCCCTGCATCACCGGGGCCCACCAAATGGCACCGCTCCTTCGCAGCTGGGATGGGCCATGCCTTGACACGACGCAGCTGTTCCATGGTGCAGCAATGCAGGGCAGTGTGGGACAGGAAGTGGAAGATGCCACATCCTCCTGAAACTGCGGGGAAAATTTATTAGGCCTATTACGGTGGCTTCACAGTTGTTAAGTGGCAGCTGGGCTCTCCTATCAGGGAGGAGTTTGAGGAGGCGCTGGTCACCGTGGTGCCTGCCTCTTGACTTTCATCTGGAGAGAATGGCACTGCCCACCCCAGTGCCTGACCAGAAAGCGTCGAAGACAGCCACTCCGAATGCCCCAAGAAGGTGGTAATTGTAAACATGTATTTAAAGCCAGACACCATTATGGGCCTGGGTGCACATAAGGACGAAGCCACCACGGATCAGTCAGAGCACTCAAAATGTTTAGAATCGGAAATTCTAGAGCTACTTGGAAGCAGCCTTGGAGCTCGTTTCACCCGGTCCGACAATCTGGTTGGAGACAAAATAGATACGCTGGAGGACCCCTTGTGGTTCAAGGCTATAAATTAAAGGCGTCAGACACATGGGAGAGAGGATAATTTCAGGAGGCACCGGGGAAGGTGTGATTACTGAAATCTTCAGGACTCCTTGCTCTACCCAAAAAGAGGAAGCTGAGCAGCCTCGCCCCCAAAACCATAATTTCCAGAACAAACCCTCCACCTGATGAAGCAGGAATTAACAGGCAACAAAGATAAAAGAGGAAATGGGCCCAGGTCTTCGGGCCCGGGAAAGAGCAGAACAGGTGGCAAGGTTTAATAACATGAGCTTCCGTTGGTTCAACAAGGAAGGTCCTAATCTTACAGCTGAATCCTACACATACGCATTTATAATCACAGGCCCCAAAACAGTAATCAATCTTCAGCCTCCAGCAGCCCAAATCAGGTGCATGGGCGGAAGGAAGTAGGAGAGAAGTGCTCGTCTTTGTTTTGGGGTTTCATGTGTGTGTGTGTGTGTGTGTGTGTGTGTGTGTGTGTGTGATTCCCTTCTGGTCTACCTTAATCTGTTTGTGTACTTCGCCCATCACCCACCGCCTGAGGAATTGTTTAGACACCGTCTTTCTCCTCCAGCTTCCCCCCACTGTAGTCTCCTTCGTTTCGCATCCAGAGCTCTGGACGTGAGGTTCAATAGGTGAATGGCAACCAATAACACTTACACTGGATCAGACATACGGAGTAGAGCCTGTTTGGCAAGCCACCAAGCTTGGCTCTCTTGGAGGTTCTGGAAAGGGAGATAAAATGTGCCTTATGCAGTGAAATGTTTGCGGACTTTGTATCAAATTCACGTTGCAAACAGCTCTGTGAAGCAGCCGGACACAAAGCAGAATCCCAGAGCCTGCTGGCTGCCAAGCCCTGCCTCCCGCCGTGGAGCGAGGAATTGTGCAGCCCTGGTCTCGGGTGGTCTCCAGGGGAGACAGTCGCCAGGAGGTCTGGAGATTGGGGGCCTGCTACCCACCCACAGTGGTCACCTAGGTGACATCTGACAGAGGTCCATAGGTGTGACCTGAGACTGTTGCCTGCTGGCCCCCCACCTCCGTGCTGTGATCATTGGCCAGTCCTAGCAGTTTGGGGCCCTCTAGTTTTCAGCAGGCTGTGACTTGTAAACAAATCTTCCTCATTTCTAAAGTTTAGTTAACAGGCTCCTGCTGGAGCACACTGAGGTTCTCGCAACCACACAGTTCAAGGGTAAACCCCTCCCAACATCAAGCCTGTAGGAAACTCAAAGGTTAGAAACGGGTCATTAAGAGACCAATATCAATTACAGCTCCAGGCTCCCTGAGACCTCGTGACAATCCACTCAAAGGCAGGGCTGAGGTCAACTCCTGGGGCCCCTACAGTGGTGCAGCTGCTTTGCCTCAAAGGCCAGCATGCCGTCTTGCCTCCAAGTCGTCTGACCTTGGCTTCTCTGTCTGCTGTCGGAGCAGGTCCAGGTCTAGGCGAAACCCAAACACCACTTTCCCTCCCAGTCTGTGGGCTTCTAAAGTCACCAGATTAGGCTGATTCATGCCACCTTGCTCAGAGTGAGATGTTATCACCCTGTAAAATGCAAAGACTGCACCTGTTCTTGCTTTGCAAGGGTTAATTCTTCAGGAAGAGCTTGCTTTTGCCCAGCAAAGACCCGAGGGAATCAGTGGGATAGGTACTTATTGTTAAGGAGGCTGAGGAGAGGGAACTTGGAAAAAAAGAGTGAGGAGGGGAGATAACCGGAAATAGGGAAACAAGATAAAAGAATAGAAAGATCAAAGCAGAATTAACGTAAGGAGATGGCACAGCTAAGAACATACTGTTTACCTCTTCCGATTTTTACTAGAGTCAAACTTTAAAAATTGAATAGCCTCCCAACAGCTGCTACATTTCTTTTCCCCTTGCTTAAAGTAGTATTTGGAAGAAAGTTATATGTACTCATGCTCTGAATAAAGCACATTAGATAATATGTCTGTAAGGCTCAGACCTTAAACAACCTCAGGTCCACACTAAACCAGCCCTGACTCCCTCCTTCTGAAGATTCAGAATTGTAGCCACTTCCCAGGGCAAAGGTGACGCTCTGGGTGGCCTACTCTCATCCTAATTAGTATCAGCCGGTCTTCAGGAAAGGGAGAGTGGAAGGGAGGCAGAAGAACCATCATGAAAGGCAAAACTGTCTGTTTTTATTAAGAAAACAATTCTATTTACAATAGCACCAAAAAGAATAAAATACTTTTAAAAATATTAGCCCACAAGGTGAATGGCTTATATACTTGAAAATTATAAAATGTTTCTAAAAGAAATTAAATAAGACACAAGTAAATGGAAAAGTATCCTGTGTTCATGAATTGCAAGACCTAATATTGTTAAAATACCAATTCTACCCAAAGCAATGTATAGATGCAATGCAATCCTTATCAAATCCTAGTGACATTTTTTGCAGAAATAGAAAACTCCTTCCTAAAATTCATACAGAATCTCAAGAGACCCCAAACAGTCAAAACAATCTTGAAAAAAAGAACAAATCTGAAGGCCTCACAATTCCTGATTTCAAAACTTATTACAAAGCTACAAAACCAAAACAATAAGGTACTGGCATAAAGACAGACATATAAACAGAATAAAGTAGTGAGTCCAGAAATAAACCTTTATGTAAATGGCTAAATAGTTTCAGCAAGGATGCCAAGACCATTCAATAGGGAAAAGACAACAATTGGTGTTGGGAAAACTGGATATCAAGAAGCAAAAGAATAAAGTTGGGCCCTTACCTTATATGTACCCTATAAAAATATTAACCCCAAATGGATCAAACACATAAATGTAAGGCCTAAAACTATAAAACTCTAAGAAGAAGACATAGGAGAAAATCTTCATGACTTTGGTTTTGGCAGTAATTTCTTGAATATCACACCAAACACACAAGCAACAAAAGAAAAAATAGACAAATTGCACATATTTTTGCATCAAAATACACTGTCAACAGAGTAAAAAGGCAACCCCCAGAATGGGGGAAGATATTTGCAAATCATATATCTGATAAAGGACTAATATCCAAAATATATTTTTTAAAAACTCCTAAAACTCAACAACAGCAAACAATTTAAAAATGGGCAAAGCATTTGAATAGACGTTTCTCCAAAAAAGATATACAAATGGCCCACAGACATATACAAAGATGCTCAACATCGCCAGTCTTCAGGAAAATGTAAATCAAAACCACAATGACATATGACCTCATACAGACTGGGACAGCTTTTATAAAATAGAATTAAAAAAAAAAAAACTGAAAATAACAAGTGTTGGCAAGACTGTGGAGAAACTGAAACCCTTGTGCACTATTGGTGGGAATGTAAAATGCAGCCACTTTAGAAATCAGTTTGGTGGCCACTCAAAAAAAAAAGGATAACCATATAATCCAGCATTTTCACTTTGGGGTATTCATCCAAAAGAACCCAAGGCAGGGTCTAAAAAGATACCTGGACACCCCTGTTCACAGCAGCATTATTCACAATGGCTAAGAAGTGGGAAGCGACCCAAGTGTCCATTAATAGATGAGTGAATGAATAAAATATACTATATACATACAATGAAATATTTTATTCAGCCTTAAAAGGGGAGAAAATTTTGACACATGCCACAGAAAGAACCTGAGGACATTATGCTAAGTGAAAAAGTCAGTCACAAAAAGGCAAATACTATATGATTCTCCTTATATGAGGTACCTAGAGTAGTAAAATTTATAGAAACAGAAGGTAGATTGGCAGTCGCCAGCATCTAGGGGAGGGGGCTGGGGACTTGTTATTTAATGGTTACAGAGTTTCAGTTTGAGAAGGTGGAAAGAGTTCTGGAGATAGATGGTGACTGATGTTGGTTGCACGGCATGAATATAGTTAATGTTACTAAAAATCACTTGGATGATGAATTTTGTTATGTGTATTTTACCACAATTAAAATGTTTTTAATTTAGAAGTTTTTTAATTAAAAAAAAATTTTTTAACTCTCCACCTTGCTCCATTTGTTTCAAGGCAATGAATTTTGCTTCATCCTAAGAAACTTACTGTAAGCCTGTCACTCCTTCCAAATCCACAATAGTTCCCTCGCAGCTTTATTAACTTGGCTTAATCCACATCTCAATTCTAGCTGATTTTCAACCCTTTCTACAATTACAGGTGACCCTTGAAAAACACAATTTTGAACTGCACGGGTTCACTTATGTGCAGATTTTTTTTCAATAAATATGTAAAGTACTATAAATGTATATTCTCTTCATTATGATTTTCATAATAACACTTCCTTTCCTCTAACTTACTTTATTGTAAGAATACAGTATATAATACTTATACCATACCAAATATATGTTAATTGACTGTTGTGCATACCCTTTGATCTAACCAAGGTATTGTTCCCTGGGCCTTTGCTCCAGTTGTCCCAACTACCTAGCATACCTTCGTTCTAATCCATTCAACCCCTTTCCACTGTCCTTCCCTACCTGGCTCTTGCCCCTACCTCCTGCACACAAACTACACCAAATACTGGCAACCCAGATTGTCTTCTTGTTTCCTGAGGTCCAATCACAGAACTGGAGCACCACAATTTAGCAATTTATTTGTCCGACTAACAGCAACTGAGCTCTTTTCACGTGCAGAACCCTAAATTAGAGACTAGGGTCCATCAAGTATCACTCTCCAATCGACTCATTCGTAAGTCTCGCCTGGACAACTAGACGGCAAGTTTCTCAAGGATGAGACCACGCGTATCTTCCCATGCTTCTGCTTATGAGATCGTGTCAAGACCATTATAAGAGATTCACTGGTTTTCACTGCAAATTAAATAACAAAATGAATATAATAATGAAAGGACTTTAAAGTCTTAGAGTTTGAACAACAGCTTAAGAGTTTGAGAGTTTGTCAGATATCAACTAGACTTATCGTGGTGATTATTTTGAGAAACTAATATAATGTTATATCTCAATTAAATCTCAATTTTAAAAAAGAGTTTGAGAGTTTGAGGATAAGCATTCATTTATACAAAATTCCTCCTGGTATTTCTTCTTCTATTCACCATTCTAAAAAACAAAACAAAATTTTTTAAAAAACAACAAAAAACCTTAAAGTAGGTAATACAGAAGAGAGGCATGGATTCAGGTTAGGTGTTTTGGAGGAAAAATTGCTTGAGAGTTTGTCATATTTTTGTTTGAATTTAGTTTGGAGGCAGAATGTTGACAGTTTTGGCAAGGGAAGGGAGTCTGGGGATAGAAAAAAATGGGTAAGAATTCTTCTTTATAGTTTCCAGCACTATATTTCAGCTTTATCTCTTGCAACTGTAACTAGAATTGCTGTTTTTAATCAGCCGGCCACCAACCAGCTCACAAGTGCATCTTCACAACTGGAAAACCATACCCCAGGCCCAATAGGCTCCTGCCTCTGCTATACCCCACTTGGAACATTGGATTGAACTTGGGATCTCCAAGTAGAGCAGTCCTTTCCCAGTTCCAGTGAGTTCATACATTAAGTAGAGTTTGAATAAATATAATTATGTGTGATTTAAGATTTTGTTTTTCAAAAGGAACCAGTGCATGAAAATTTCATAAAAAGGAAATCCGGGGCAGGATATAAAAATGTGAAGAATCGTACAAATGTGTTAAGTGGGAACTTCCTAAAGGATTTTTACTGTCTCTGGTTATATAGTCTACTTATCGCCAAAATTGAGACTAACAAGTTTCTGTTTTCCTTAGCAGATCCTGGACGAAGGAACCCAAAGGAAGCAGTGTTCTGTGTGTCCCTCCTGGACGCTGCTCTGGGCACGCTGACCCCTCTCCAGCCCACCTCAAAGTACAGCTCATACTGGATCAATCCTGAAGGATCTGGCACCAACAAAAGGTGTTGACTACTGCAATGAAAGGCCTACTTAACCCAAGCACTGTGCACATAGAGATGCTTTTGCCCCTCCTTCTGTTTGCCCGGCATCCATGCCAGGTCAGGCCCTTCAAACAAGTCCCTTATATCCTCAGGAAAAAAAACAGGGTAGGCCCAGGTGGGAAAGGGCCCATGGTTAGACACCCACAATCCATCATGCCAAAGGAAAAGCAAAGAAAATATTTAACCAACAACCAAACCAGGGCAACTGGGCCAGAAGGCAAACAGTTGAGGTGTGCTGAGGGATCTGAGGGGCCTTTTACACTCCAGTAGCTATTGGAAGATCAACTTTCCATCTCCATCCATCCTTCTCAGAGTCCTGCCTCGCACTGGCTCAGAGGGATCTTCTGAACACAGTTGTGCTAATAATCTAGAGTCCGGACAGAGCTCAGAGTTTGTGCACACTGTTGCAAGGCAAGTGATCTGAATGTGGAAGGCAGATTAAGGCAGTTTTTACAGCACAGTCAGCTTCCATGGTTTCTATTTTATCTCCCAGGATTTGAAAAAAACACACACAGAATATACTTTCTTATTTTATTTCCTAAAGATGAGTGAACTTTTCAACCATGAGGATCCCTTTTAAGTCAAATAATGTCCTCGACTACCATGTGATAGTGATTGTATTTAATTTCCTTTGATGGAGAAAACACATGATGACAAAAGGCTATTATAAATCATGTAACTCTTTTATAATAAATGTGTAATAACACAACAGCCTCTGCAGACTTCCGAAAAACTTATGTAAAAGACATTATTCAGTCACCAACCCCCAGCCCCCACCCTGCCAAAGCCTCCCCTCTCTTCCCTGTCCCCTCTTTGAGGATTAACCTCAAAGGTTGTCCCAGGGCCAGGACTCACAAATCCCAGAACTAGTTCCCAGGTCAGACAGGGGCCTGAGGGAAGGGAATATCCTTTCACCCTTAGCTCATCTCCACCCGTCATCCCCTCTCCTCTCCTTAATAGCAGAGACCAGAGTACAGCACTAGAGGTGCCAGGGCTGGGGGTGTCAGTCCCAAATGCACACGGTTTCCTAGCCCTCCAAAGGAGTAACGGCTAAAAGGCCGAAAAGACAAAAGGTTTGGGTGTTCAATGCTGGTTTCTCAAAAACAGAGTGACCAACTAAAGTCTGAGATTCTCCATTTATAAAACTGGAAATTACGTGTGGTTTTTCTGTGGCAGTCTGGTACAATAGACAGCATCCTCTACTGAAAAAACCAAAACCTTGAGCTGGATTTTAGCCACCCCTGAAGGGTGGAGACCATAAAAAAAAAAAAAAATCGCTTCCTTCCTCCACAATCAAACAATATGTTGACACCCATCAACACCAAATATCAGCTATTGAAATAAATTGGTTAACAGTGGAGCTTTTTATCCAGTCTTAAGCTGGCAATCAATTAATATTTGATGAATGAATGAGAAATTAAAAAGTAACCATGGCCACCACGCAGACGACAACACAGGGATGTCTTAGGTTGCCCGTAGGTTCTGTTTCTCCCTGCTTGGGGACACGGGGCCTCTGGACAAATTAGGTCTGGAGGTTGGGTGAGCGAGGGGCCACGCCTACGCGCACGTCCCATCTTTCACCCAGGCAGGTCCCAAAACACTTGTCTAGCCAAGCTGATGGATGGGCCTGGAATGGCCTTGTTTGCCACCAGGGTGAGGGGCAGCAGCTGTTTAACAGCCTGCAAGTGACCCTGGTCGGTGCTTTCAAGGCAGGAAGCGCAGAAGAATAGAGTGTCCCCTTAACACGACCACAAAGGCAGAGGAGGAGGCTGGGCCCCTGGAGCGGGCCAGCAGCCTGATCACACACACACACAGCCGGGGAGGAGGGGAGGGAGGGGAGAGAGGGGAGCGATCAAAACTGCTCCCCAGCAATCAGAGTGTGGCCCCCGTTCTGCAGAAGACATCGGAGCCTGTGGTCCTATGTGCTGAACAGAGAAAGGGCAACATCAAGGCTCCACCCCATGACCTGTGACGACGTCCCAGGCTTTGCTGGTCTCCGGCTTTAGGAGCCCTCAGAGCTCCCTCAAGGGTATTCATCTGGGGAGCTATTGTGTGAGGCCTTTGGGGACATATTTCCACAGTCCCCAAAGGCCTCACGCAGCCTAGGACCTCGTCCTGAGCCCTGCTCCCTCTGGATGCCCCCCACTCAATCAGTTTTCCCTCCCACTCAAGATGTCACCACTGAAAGAAGGAAAACAGAGCCAAGTTCAAAGGGACTCGCATTGCCTTCACTGGTAGCGCTGACATTTGCTTAAAGGGTGTGGGGGTGGGAAGGCCCCATGCAGAGGGGCGCCTGTGGGCACATATCCTCTGCTCCCCGTCATCCACCGCCTGGGCCTAAGGCCCTGCCGAGCCTTGTGCCTTTTGCCAGCCAGGTGTAGTGAAAACGTGAGATGCTGGTCTACCGAAGGCGGTGGCTTATTATTGCAGAGGTGAATGGAGGAAATTCACATTTTGCACAACGTGAAGCATGTGCAATTTTTAAAATGCAAAGCATATGCAAAATTTGAATACGAATTCTGTGTGGAGCCTTAAAAGAGGTCATGCGAGTGAAAGGCCCTGAAGCTGCAGTTTCCCTGGCTTCCTGGTGAACTGCACCTGGAGAGATGTATTCACATGAACCCTCTTCGAGAGTCCTGGCTTCCTGAGAAGGGGCCAAGTACATCTGACCCAAATGCCAGGTGGGTACCAGGGAGCCACTCACAGGCGTCAGGGGAACTACCCTCTGAGTATCTTTCATCATCATTTCGCTTCCTCCCTCCCACCTAAATGCTGCACAAATGGATGCAGATATTTGCTGAGTCTGAGCCAGGGCTTGTCATCCTGAGAGAATCTGTAATGGGTCCAGGTTGCCTGGCTGCACTCCTGAGGAGCTCCCTGGCTGGATGCGGAGTCACTGGCCCAGGCTGGCATTAGACAAGCATGTGTCCGAGGAGTTTTGCAACCCTTGGTCATGCCACATTGTGCTAGAGTAAGTCAGAGAAAAATGTGGGCTTAGGCCAAAAAAACCTGAAGTGCCCCGCATTGGAACTGTGTGTGTGGTGTGGGCAAGTCAGGAGGTTGTTCTGGGCCTCAGTTGCTTCATCAGTTAAATGGGGCTGCAGAAATGAGTGTGTCTGAAGTCCCCTCTCATCCTGTGAACTTGCATGATTTCCATCTTGAGATTCACTGTATTTATTGAAGCCATCTCATTCCTCAGACAGTCACCAAGGCCCCCACCTCACTTGTCCCAGCTCCAGGCTCCCTCCACCCTGTACCCGCTCCTGCCCCAAACAGGACTTCTATCTGATTGAACTGCAAACAAACAATTTTGTAATAAAAGGAGAAAACAGCTTTTAGTGCACCAATTTTCGAAAGAGCAAACAGACATGAGAGAGAGGCAGGAACGAAGGAACAAATGAGGAAAAAAAGACCAAGCGCCCACCCACCTCTTTTGAGGAACTTGTGCTATTGGTGCCGTGATAACCATGTACAAAAATAATACGAAAGCAAAGGAGCCAGCACCCAAAGAGGCCAGCGCCAGGGTGAGAGAAGTACCCAAGCCCTTCCCAGGGAGTGATAACTTCTACCAAACTAGGTAGGCAGGCTCCTGTGACACCAACCAGGCAAGGGAAAAAGTGCAGGGCAGTCGGCCACAGCTAGTCTCTTTCTTCCAAAACAATGTAAACTTGAGCTGTTCGCAAGTCTCAAGGGCAAGTCCCTGATTGCCCCTAGAGTTGCACCTGTGCTTCCACCACCGCCCGTAAATCATAAAGGCAGTAAGGAGGACTCCAGCTGAGTTTTGCTCTAAGGCTCCTAAAGTCAGCCTCGCTCCCAGAAATCCCATTCTTCCGCCAAGCCCCCTTGTGTCCATGAGCTCCAAAATGATCCTTCTACCATATGACCCCAGTGGGAACCTTCCTTTCCCACAGCCAGGGATATGTAAGTAAATCTATCTGGCCCCACTCTCTTCTCAGATATTCTTAAATGTTTTTGGCTCCCTTCTCAGGGTCCCTCTAGCTCAACCTCCTGCTCTCCCTCCCCTAATCCCCACCCACTGGCCTCCGATAATGCAATTCCTTGCAGAGGACACTGCTCCAACTGTTTAATAAACAATATAGGTCATGACCCTGTCCTGAGGCCCCGTGTGATCAAGCTTTATACAAATCTGATTTCAGAGGCTAGTATTAGGTTGAACCATATGAAATTGTCGTCATTCAACCATGTTGACATCCAAAAAGAATAACAATTTCATGAGCTTCAATCTAATAAAGGAGCCTGGTAGTCAAATATTAAAAACATATTATCTGACTTCCCACCTGCTCTCTTGCTAAGCAGTACATATAAATTTGCAGGTTGGATGGGAGAGAGGGGCAGTGTTTATTGTTCTCTGGAAAATGCAGTGCTTCTCAATTGAGGGTAATTTTTCCCCTCCAGGGGACATTTGCCGATGTCTGGAGACATTTTTGGTTGTCACAGTGAGGTGGGGAGTGCTGCTGGCATCTCAGAGGTAGAGACCAAGGATGCTGCTAAACATCCGAAAATGCCCAGAACAGCCCCCACAACAGAGAGTTATCCCACCCAGTAGCACTACCCAGGTTGAGAAACCGTGGCACGCAGTGTTATTGGGGACCCAGAGCCTTAGCTGTGCAGTTAAGCACTAGAACCGAAAAATGCAGCTCTGTAAGCCCTAAAGAGAGCAGTAAGTTAGCCTCCCCCGTCCTGAGGCAGGTCAGAGCTGCAGCTCCTGGCTTCCATGACCTACCTCTGATCCATAACCACCCCAGGACCAGCCACCTCCCAGAAAGCTCTTACTCTAGTTCTGCTCTAGCCTGACATGACCGGCATTTTCTGAGGCTTCCCCAAGCCCCAGGCAAATCCCCGAGTCAGAAATTGGACTCGATTCCTGGGCCCTTGAAGTTTCCCTGCAAGAGACGGGCCCATCTTCCCCCCTGTTTCTCCCAGCACCACGTAAAACTTACCACAAGGCTGTTGCAGCCAGGCTGCTGAAACCACAGCGCAACCCTCCCGACCAGGAGAGAAATCTGCCCCTGGCCAGCTGTGGTGGGTTCACGTTGTTTCCTGGAAGAGATTGTGTGTCACTCTCGGTGATGAAGAAGGCAATTTAAGAGGCTCTCCAGTGTAGTATCGCTTACCTACCCCAGCTGCTGCCCACTGTCAGGCAGAGAGCTGGAGTCAAGAGAGGCTGAGTAAATACGGCTCATTTTCACTGTACATGAGCTATATTTACCCTTAATATGCAACCACCTCAGCTCTTTCCAGCTCTGTCTGTTGGCAGGAAGTCTGTATGAGGCTAAGGCACACTTACATTTATTTATGAACTTGAACCTAAGCTACAGCCACAAAAATCACCCACTCAAAGAAATGGAAGGAATGTTGCGAGTCATCTAAACAAGGCTAAATCGGAATTTCCAGAAATAACACAGTTGGAATGTTTTGCTCCAGAAGATTCCTAATTAAAGAGATTCCTCAGCCTCCTTGGAAAACCCGTCCTGGTATCACACGAAACTCAGAAGCTGAGCCGTCTTCCTGCTGTCCCAGCGGCCCTCCATCCAGCTGCAACTCAACACTCTGCAATAAAATGGGATATTTTTGAAAATAAAAACAGGAGACACATGATCCTGCTCCAATACTTAGCCTGTTCTCTGCCGTTCGGAACTTAAAACCTGCCTTCCATTCACCAAATGACACGGCGAGCTGGCAGATGGAGCCGGGAGGGAAGGCTAAATGTATTTTAATGGGACCATTAGGGTTATGTCAAAAGGTGAGGAAAAAAGCATTCTCCAGCCAAGAAAATAAGCATTGACCTCAAAGAAGTCTAATGCCTTCCATCTATTTTGCCTCTACTCCCTTTTTTTGCTTTCTGGGAAAGTCTAATTCCATAGGAGAGTCCCTAGTTCATGTGTGGTTGGCAGATGCATGTTTTCTTAAGTGAGCATTGTGAGCAGAAGGGCATGAAGCAGCAAAGAGAGAACACACTGGTCCGGAGTAAGCCAAATGAGATCTGTACAGATTCCAGACTCAGGCAGATCACAAAGTTATGGCCTTACTTTTGACAAAGCAACCGACCACCCATACCTTCAATGCCAGCCTTAATAAACAAGCTTTTCTCTATGCTTCGTAATGCTGGCTATTAAACCCAGGGACTACGTGTAAAAGCTCAAAGCTGATCAGAGACCTTCATTTGAACCAGAAAATGTTCTATTTCTGATAACTTTCTTAGACTTTGCTCAACACCACTGAGGGAAAGACAGGACTTAAATTCGCTCCTTGATTTTAGCAGGTACAGGTGACTTAGTTATCCATTCTGGGTAAGAGACAATTCCCAGCATTCTTTGCTATTGCTTGGGTTTTTTGTGGTAACGAGAGCATCTGACATTTGTACGGCTTTTTACAGCTTACAAGGCAATTTAACAAGTGTTCTCCTGAGCTCCTCCGAGGAGAAAAACACCTGTAATTTAAGTGAGCTTACGATCCCCACTTTACAGATAAGGAAGCAATCCAAGACGTTCATGAGAAGAGCATGCCTGTGACTGGCCGGGCTGGTACAAGTCATCAGAGCAAAACTGTGAGGACACCAAGACACCGTGAGGACGCCACTCTTCTTCCCTCCAGGGTTCATGCAGGTGAAACAGCAGCTAAAACTCAGACATCTGCCTCTGCTCACAACCTTTTTTAAATCCAAAAATATTGCATTGCCTTTGTGATAATGTACTCTAAAATATTTCCATATTAACAGTGGATAATTTTGTGTATATATTCACAGTAGTCTAGGGGTGGTTAGTTACCATTTGAACTTCCCCAATCAAGAATGCACCGAAGGTGCTACAGAAATACACAAAAACCCCAGTGAAAATGCACACCAGAGGGGTCTTTGTTAGCATGAAAGATTAAACCGTGTCTTCCTTTTGGTGACGTGTTCAATGTACAATGTATTAGTTAAGAGAAAAATTGCTCAGGTACTATTACCCTGTATGAATAAGGCATATGCTTCCTAGAAACCCTAATCTTCATATTTTAGATGCAGTACGGTCGGTGGGTCTTCAAGTCTGCTTTGGCCTGTGTCACTCTATTCACCAGGGACACTGTCACTTGACCCCAAAACAAGGCACCTGTCACTTCAGAGTGAACAGATAACAGGAGGCGTTCGTCCACGTGCCTGAGCACAGGGAACCCCTTCACCTGCCTACCGGGACTTGCTCTTACGCGTTTGGTCTAAGACTTGGCTTTCATCCTGGTGATGAGGTTGTGGGGAATCAGCTTTCTAACCCTCACCGGCCTGAGGCTGCCAATACTGACCCAGTGAATCTGACAGTGGCTGAAATGCCACATTTTATTTGCCTCCACTATTAGCGACCCCCCATGTGCTCTGTACGAGATGTGGAGTAAAACGAGCCCAAACCTGTAAGGCCTGGCTATCTGGGAAGGAGGGTAAGGCAGGCAAGGGATCTGGGCTCAAGGGAAGGTGCAAAACAAAGGTTAAAAATGTTCAGATAAGAGAGAGAGTGCCTCCTCCACTGATACTGCTGTCCCCAGTCCCCGGCCTACATTCCACAGCCAACTGCAGGGAGAATGGGCACTGGCTGCAAACAGAAAAGGAGGAACTTTTTACAAAGTAATAATTCATCTTCTTTAGAAAGAAAATCTCTATGCAGCGAAAGCTGATGGTGGAGGAGAAGCTGGTAGTGATGGAAAATAATCCCTCAGGAACAGGAGAGATTGGGAGAGAAGGGACAGATACTACATTCAGAAAAGAGTAGAAACAATCTAAGCCACTGTTTCCCATCTACACTCACCAGCACAGCACTGTCAACATTTATGTCACATCCAAGCTCTACCAGCCACTTAATATCTGTGTTTAAGGTAGATTCATGTTTCATCTTTAAATTTTTATTTTATTTTCTTTAGAGAGAGAGGAAGGGAGAGGGAGAGACAGGGAAACATCTATGTGAGAACGAAACATTGATCAGCTGCCTCCTGCAAGCCCCCTACCAGGGATTAAGCCCACAACCCGGGCATGTGCCCTGTCCAGGAATCGAACAGGCAGCCTTTCAGTGCATGGGACAACGCCCAACCAACTGAGCCACACCAGCCAGGGCTAAATATTCTTATGTTAAATAAAATTTTGACACTCACCCGTGAATTGAAAACCAGTATCATTTGCTTAAGCAGAAGGGAACAGTGGAAGTAAATACAATGACTCTAATGTTTTGGATTCTGGCAGGATACTGAATCTGGGGGCCTGGGGCTGGCCCCCTCGTTGTTTGATATTGCTAATGAAGGAGAAGAAGAAAATGGAAAGGAACTAGAGTTAGGGACGCGTTCAAGACATTTTAGGACCAAACTTAGACTCTTGGACTTAATAAATGGTCATGAAACAATATTGAAAAAGCAATGCTTTCCTCACTAGGCAATTCGATATGTTTAATACCAAATGCTGGTGCTGCCTACAGCTATCTCCCCCTCTTCAGGAAACACCTAGTTCCCCCCACCGTCAGGCAGAAAGACCTAGAACTGTCCTCAGAGGAAAGGCAATCCACCCCAACACTCAGAGAAGGTGGGTTCATCGTCACCCACAATAACCACTACAGTTTCATTTTCTTACAAAACGCAAGGACTATTTAGAAATAATAAAATTTACTCTTTAAGATAAGCACTGTCAACTTTTAACCCCGGAAGTCTCTTTTGAAGATGACCTCCAACCCTTTGCAGCTGGAAATTCTTTGATAATATATCTATTGATTGTGTAACTAAAAACTCCATTTCTTTAGCATGACCCTTTCTCCTTTCTGTCTGTCCACTCCCTGCCTTAATCATTACACCCTTAGGACATCACCAAACTGTCAGCACCAAACTATCTTTAAGAACAAAGCCTCAGGTCAGTTGACCACAGAAAGAGTTTCAGTCAAACTGAAGATAACATCTTGGCTTCAGTTGTGTTTCAGCCTCAGGCCCATGAAAGCAGAACCATATGGACCCCACCCTCGTGAAACCAGGCAGAACAATGCCATGACTGACTTCAGGACCGGATATTCCCTCCCCTGGCCCCAACCAGTCAGTAGATCCCGTGGCCCCAAGTCCTTTAGCCATAATGCCTAATGATTTTCTCCCATATAACCCATCACATGGAAGCCATTGGGGTCTTTGAGCATGAAGTCACCTGTGACTCTGGGTATGACACCATTTCCTTATAAATAAGCCTTTACTTTCTTGGCTGCAAACTCCTGTTCACATTTGATTGGGCTTTGATACATGCAGGCGAGTGAACCCCTTTAGTTCAGTAAGAATTACTTACCACTTGGGGCAGGATAGAAGAAACCTCCATTAAAGTCCCATTTTCCAAAATACCTGAAAACAGGCTTTATCAAGGAGCTGACGCTGGCAGGCAATTGAGCAGGACAAACCCATAGGAAAAGTTAGCAGAATGAGGACAGACCTCACCTTCTGGGCATGGTCAGTGGCAGAACCAATAGCAGGTCAGAAATAAGAGTCAGGTCACAGCCTTCCAGAGGTAACTGAATGCCCAACCACCAGGAATTTAGTCCCTCGTTTCAAAATCTTGCAATTCCCTGGTGCCCAATACAAGATAACAAAAAGGTCTCTGATCAGCCCACTGAGTGCTGGGCCAAGAAACCCCAGGTTAGAGGAAGCACACCCAGAATCACAATGGGAAGTGCACCTCTGAAAAACTGCTAACAAATCAAAAAGGCATACAACCTGACCCCACCCCCATATTAAACCCACCACTCAAGGCCTGCACAAGGAGACTGGACCCCTCCTTCCAAATGCCCATCACCTTCCTCAAAACCCCATCACCCTCTCCACAGTTCTCATGACTAAGGCACAAGTTGGTTAGGACCATTTGTATTTAAATGCTATTACCCAGAATAACATAGTATTTATTCACCAAATCTTTTTGACAGGGCTTTGAGGAGCCAGGGGCTGTTCTTGGGGCTGGCCGGTGTCCTCAAAGACTTCTCAAGCCTCAGAGAGGTCTTAATCAGGAGCCGGGTGAAGGGGTCTAGCTAGAATCAGCCACTGTGAAAGTTACCTTGAGCTAAAGGCATTTGAGTTCCTGAAATCCTTTATCTACCTAAAAGCAGAGCCTCCCAAGGAACTCAATTGTCATAAACCTCCTCTCTGAAGACACTGGAATCTTCTCTTTTTCCAGAAAGAAGTCTGTGTCACACCTGGACAGACTTTGTCACATACTATCTTATCTCCCATCTGTTCTCCTAAGGGCTCATTTATCTATCCAAAAAGTCACTTGCTTTCCCATAAGTGACCTTTCTCCACACCCCCTTCCAAGAAGTTGTCTGTTCTTCCTCAGAAGTGTCCCTCTGTTCCACCCTGTCCCCACTAACACGATACGTAAGCCCCAAATTCTAACTTCCTCCCGAGTCGCATTTCTTTGTGAATTTTAATGCTTACATATATGATTAAATTTGTGGGTGGTTTTTCCTCTTGCTAACCTGTCCTTTGTTAGTTTAATTTGCAGACCCCCAAATACTGAATGTAACAGGAGAGAAGAAGTTTTTCTTCCCCAACACAGGCAACAACAGTGCAAGGCCCAGGGCAGGCCAGGCCAGGCCCTGCGCACCTCCAGCACCCCCCGTGACACCCACCAGGCACTGCACACGGGAGAGAAACTGCAGGTCCCAGCGCCTTACGGTACGTTCAGGCTCACAAGGCCTCCAGGACCCATGACGGGAGCTAAACACAGGCAGGGGAGAATGGAGGTGACATAGGGAAATGGCCCCACTTAAATTCCACTAACAGAATGTTGGGGCACCCATCTCCCCAAGAGATGGTGCCATCGTTGACCGCAGAGGCACATGTGACCAGGCAGCCCAGTGGGCCACTAGGCAGGACTAACCAGAAAATTTCCTCTCTCCTGCCTGTCAAGCCAACACCTTTTGCCAGCACGAGTTTAATAGACCTTTAAAAAGAAACCAAAAACCAAGAGGCCACATGCAGGCCCTCCCACCCCGCCTAGGAAACATGGGAGCCCTTCATTCTCCTTTTGCCAAAATTTGTTTTGCTGGGAGAGGCATCTTTTCACCAAGCCTCCAGGCTCTCCAGGGTTAAACAAAGGAGCTTAGAGAACCACAGGACAAATCAGCCAAAACAGCCCACAGAGAGCAAGGAGAGGGAAGCCCCCCGCTGCGAGTGGAGCCAACCTCCACCCCGCTCAGTGCTGCTGGAGCCCCAGCAAAGCCAGGGAGGACAACTCCGTCCCATCGCTATTAGCTTTCACCGTAGCGCCGAGAGTGTCAGGCTAAAGAATCGATCCAAAGGACTTGTCTCTTTTCCCCCCACCCCCCATTCCTTCTTAAATTATTAACATCCACTTAAAAGAAAGGGAGTGGGAGCGCGGTGCCGAGCTTGCCCTCTTTTCAAATCGCTGGTGAGGGAAGCATTGCTTATCGCAACAGGTGCACCGGCGCTCACAAAGCGCGGAGGCAGTGTGGAGCTGAAAGGCTAGGAAGGGCTTATTCTCTCTGTCAGCGGCTCCCGCAGGCCGCGCAAAGCCTGCTTAGGAGAGAGTGTGTCCTGCTTAAAAAATATATAGGGGGCAGGAGAAAGATTTAAGTCTGCCAAGGGCTAAGAGAAGGGGGAGCAGCGTTAGGGGCTGGGGAGGCAAGAGTGGGGAAGGCTTGGTGTTCTGAGGCAATTTGGAAAACGCAATGGGGCTGGTGGCTGAATTAGAAAGCTCTGTCTGGAACTTTCTGGAAAACTCTGGCAGCATATCCTGGGCTCCCTTGGCAGGATGAGGGTGGGGGATGACAGGCTGGCTGAAACGCACCCAGGGTGATCAGAGAGCAGCCATGCTGTAGATTATGTATATGCCATATCATAATATATTACTTTATTAAATAAAATTAAATTTAAAATATTGCTCAGAAACTGCCTTGTACAGCAGGAAAGGCAGCTGATTCAATCCCTCCTTAGAAGGGGGTTCATCTTCAAAGGTACGCTCCAGCCAACTCTTCAGTTTAGCAGTTCACTTCTTAACTAGAGAGTTGCTTGTGACGTACTGGCCAAGTGACTTCCAGCTTCTGAGTGTCAAAATCCTCTAGTGTCCTCACCCTGTGCTCCCAAACCTGCAGTGGGAACCCAACCCAAGGGGACCACGCAGTGGAGGTGATGGCCTAAGAATCTGTCTCAGGCCAGATCTGCCCCAGATAAGTGATCAGAAGACAGAACCACAGGCCACAAAGCCACTGGATCTCAAAGTTTTGCCATAAAACTGCCATTCAAAGGAATGATGTTGATCTGAATGTAGGACTTGGAAGGGAAGCCATGATCGATCATTAAGTTAAAAGAGAAAGCAGCAGAAGTGTGGTGAGCATGAATCCCATTTTTGCTTACTATATATGGATTATTTTCCCTTAAATCTTGCAATAAAATCTGACAACCAAAACCACTTACTAACCCCTACATGCACCTTTGGATACTGAGCACTAAAGCTACCCCCCAAATACACTCACCAACCCCCATCTAACCTTCTACATCAATTTGACTTCGCAATTCCATTGTCTCCATTAGCATGACTTCACAATTCCTGCAGACTCTAGTCAGGAACTTCCTGAAAACCCACTAACTCTTCAGTGGAAAAAGGGCAGTATGAGCCTTAAAATTTTGAACCCCTCACCTCAAAATCCTTACTTGGCCTTACCACCAATCCTGGACTGTTGGAGTATGGTCCTCACCCCAGCCTAATCAAGCCTCCACGCTGAAAGACATGCCTTAAACTAAATTTCCAGTTCTCAGTCCATTTCAACCTTGCAGTTCCCTCCAGAGACTCTGCCAAAGGTCTAAATGGTGTTTCCTTTACCACGGGAAATAGGCGTTGTGTTGGTGACTTTTGAGAGGCCTTCTTTCTCTGCATTCTACTGAAGGGATCCAGAAGACAGCATTGTAAGGAGGGCTTTGGGTTTCCCTATTGTTGTTGCTTTCCTGAATTCCTTTTATCTACCCAAAAGAAAAGCTCCCCAAAGAATTCAGCTGTCATAAATCCCTTCCCAGAAAGTTTCGCAACCAGCAAAAATGGACTCCTATCACCAGAAACAAGAAGCCTGGAACTCTGATTAGAAATCACCTAAAGAGACATTTCACAATGCTCTCCTATCTGCCATCTCTTCTCCTAAGGGCTCTTTTATCTTTCCTAACTGTCATTTGTTTTCCCTTCAGTGCTTTTCTGCCCCCTCCCCTTCTCCTGTTATCATGGTAAGTAAGCCCCAAATTGTAACTGCCATTTTTAGTCACATTTTTCTGGGAAGCCACACATGTATGTGAATAAAAATATGTCTTTTCTCTTGCTAATCTGTCTCGTGTCCATTTAATGTGCAGTATCTCATGTACTAAACATAAAAGGGTAGAGGAAAAGTTTTTGCTCTCTGACATGACAAATCAGAAAAAGGGCATATGTAAAAATAAGCCAATATCCATGATGAAAGTTAGTAAGATACTGATAAGTATTGACTCACTAAAGTCAAAGTTATTGAACTTTCACTGAAAACAGTAAACCCTTGACATTCAAAAGGGATATATTCCCAGATCCTCATGAATCCCAAGGTACAATTTGTCCCATGATACTTCTACTGTCCACTTAAAAACCATATTTCTTAGACCTCTTCGCTCCATCAACAGCATTAGCAGTTGTTTTTCTTTCTAGGGGCTTTTTTCTTTTAATTAAGGGACTTTTTTAAAAAATTAAGGGACTATTTTTTAGAACAGTTTTAGATTTATTCAAAAAAAGCAAACGGCACAGAGAGTTCTATATATCCTCACACTCCACCCACACAAAGTTTCCCTTATTCGCATCTTGCATTAGTATGGTAGATTTGTTACAGTAATGGTTCTTAGTGAACCAAGATTGATTCATTATTATTAACTAAAGTCCACATTTATTCAGATTTCTTTAGTTTTCACCAAATTTCCTTTTTTGTGCTAGAATCCCATCCAAGAAACAGCATTACATTTAACTGTCATTTCTCCTTAGGCTCCTCCTGGCTGTGACAGTTTCTCAGACTCACCTTGTTCTTGATGACCTTGACATTTTTGAAGAATACCGGTCAGATATTTGGCAAGACGTCCTTTCTTGGAATTTGCCCACCATTCTTCTGAAGATTAGATGATAGTTATGGGTTGTGAGGAGGAAGATCACAAAGGTGAAGTACCATTTCATCACATCATGTCAAGGTACATACCATCAACACGACTTATTATTCCCCATGTTGACCTTGATTGCCCAGCTAAGGTTGTGTTTGCCAGGTTTCTCCACTGTAAAGTCACAATTTTTCCCCCCTTTCCCATATTATGCTCTTTGGAAGGAAGTCACTATGCCCAGCCCACACTTAAGGAGTAAGGAATTACTCTTTTCTTCCTGGAAGGTAGAGTACTTATATGAATTATTTGGAATTTTCTGGACTAGAGATTTGTTCCTCCACCCCCATTTATTGATGTACTCAATCATTTGTTTATATCGGTTTGGCCTCGTGGATATTTATTTTATATTTTGGTTTATAATTCAACCCTACTTTATTATTTTTGTAAACCAAATTGTTGTAGCTTTGGCCCTTTGACACACCCCATTATTGTGGTGGGTTTTGGTGTTTCATTTTATTTTGTTTTGTTTTGTTTAGCACTTCTTTACTTGCTGATGCTACAAGATGCTCCCAGTTCACCTTGTGTATTTTCTGCCCCAGCCTCAGTATCAGTCATTTCTCCTAGGAACTCCAGGGTCACTTTTCACAAAGAAATTGAAGTTCTATCACAATACAAGAGTTAGAGTACAGACAAGACCGGTACAGAACAAAGCTGAATGAAGAGGCTGATGAAAGCTTGGCGATCGATCTGTTGGGCACCTCCTTAAGGTCACTTCTTGCTGGCCACACCCCACCTACAGCCTGGTGACAAGTAGTCAAGTTCATGCCTTAATTTTTATCTTATAATATTTTACCACTTTTCTGATTAATGCATTTGTACAGAATTATTTTTAAAATGTATCCCTCAGTAAAATTACAACATGCCACATGTCAAGGTCCTTCTAGAATTGTTTAGAAATAGCTAAAACCACAAATGATAAATTCAGAGATACAAAAAAGTCACAGTGTTCCAGTGGTTGTACCCTGCTCTCCTATTCTGTTCTATATCCCACTATGAGTCAACGTCCTTGGACTTGAGGGCAGTACCATGCCTCCCCTGGAACCAATTTTTCAGGCTTCATCACAGATATTTTCCTTCCTTCATTATCCTATCTCCAAGTTCAAAGCTACTTTCCTAATTGATGGGTTTTAAACATTTTTGATAGTGGAACCCCTTTCTCATATGAAATAATTATATAGAGAATTTAACACATGAAAGTGATAAAAGTGGCACCTTTTTAATAGACATTTGTTTTATAATCTGAAATTAGTGATATTTACCTAGCATGAAGTCAATAAGAACAATGGTGTTTTAAATGGGAAGTTATTTCTGAATTTTGTTTTAGTTGCAAAATATCAAAAAAAAAAATTTGTATTAAAAAAATTTTGTTTAAAAAGAGACACCATTTACAACTACTTCCCAACGTGCCTCACAATCTCAGAAATTTTTCAATTCAATAATAGAAATATTTAGAAGCAGCTATACTATAAGGTCTAAACAAAAATGCATTAACTTGATAGTAAATGATAACATGTTGGTAATTTCTAATTTTTTAATAGGTGGTACTATGTATATATATTATTTTTCCACACATATTTTTAATAGCTTAAATTATTTTTAAATGAAATGTCATAAAACATACAACCCCTTAAGGGCCTTTCCAGAACATAAAGTTTGTAAAATACTGCTAGAGCCTGGGCAGTTGTATTTTCCATAAGTCCCTTTCCCTCCAGTTAAGTGACTTATTTAGCTGTATTGTTATTAATTCTCTTGACTTGGCACTATACAGCTCATTTCCTCTGGACTCTATTAGGTAACTGAATTTTTGCAAAAGTGTTAATGACTAATATACCTACAATTGGCTTCCTAATTACACATGTATTTTACTTAAGACCTTTGAATTTTTAAAGAAAGCCTAATGGGTGAATTTCAGACACAGGGCACATAGTAAAAGACATTTTTGAGAAGACAGGTTTTTCCCTATTTTGACAATATACAAAGCCAGTAAAATTATTATAATAATTCAAATGATTAAGAAGTATAGTGCTTACTATAAAATTACTCTAAATTGCTAGTGTTTTGTATATACAGACTCAATTTAATCACCATAACAATACATATGAGGTAGATACTATTGTCCTCTACAGTTCACAGGTAAAAAAAAACAAAACTGAGGCCCAGAGAAGTTAAAAAAGCTTCCCAGGTTACACAGCTTGTAATCGGCAAAGCTAGGAACTAAGCCAAAATCCATGCTCTTCAACAATATACTGCCTCTGGACACCATAATTTCTGCAATCAGTGAAACCACAGCGTACTTATCAATTTATTCTACAACCACATTGTTTATAGCGTGTCTGTTCTAGGCCAGTTCTACCTCAGGCAGGTGATAGAGGAATCATTATTGCACCTCTCCATGCGTGTTCCAAGTCTCATGCTCAAAGCGCTCTACAGTGTCCTGCTTCCTGACCTTAGACCGTCCATTGGCAGCTCACACGCACCAGCCACAGGGGTCTGCGGGCCATTCTCCCAGACCCTTGTGCTCTCCTGCCTCTGTTAGCTCAAACTGCTACTAACAAGCCTTTCTTTCTCCTACTGCTCTGGTGAAATCCTTCTTCTGTAGGCCCAGCCCCAAACCTTTCTTCTCCATAAAGCTTTCAGAGCCCCTGGATGAAATTTCTCTCTCCTTCCCTCGTGTTTATATATACTTGCTCTGTATTTTTATTATAGCAGCTCTCAAAGATGGTGACCTTCTTAAGAAAAGAAAGTATGTCTTTTTCTTTTTCTATATCCCCAGCACTAGTGTGTATTTAGATACATACACACTATATACTTATATAAGTATATATATTATATATATTATATACTATAAAGACTATACTGATAATATATATATACTATGCTGCTATATATGTGTACACATTGTTTACATATATATATGTAAAATATTGCACTCAAATATAATGAGTACTTTAAAAATGTCTGTTGAAATGGATAAACAACAATACTGGGTTCCCAGCAGGAACTTAACCGTATCCTAGAGAAGGACATGGTTAGGAGTTTCCTGTTACCAAGGAGCTTCAGGTCTAATTATAGAGACACTGGAGAAAAGAACAACCACAAGTTAGGCTGATAAGTAGATGGTGAGGTGGGTTAGAAACACAACAACTAGACATCAAAAGACCTGAAATTTAGTCCTGGCTCCAACACCAACTATGTGAACTTGAACAAGTAGTTTTATTCTTTTGCGCCTCGGTTTCATCTTCAATACAAGGATGCTGTAAAGGTTTCTCCTAGTTCTAATAGCTCTCATGAGTCCATGAGCAGACTGGTGATCGCCGACAATGCTCCCTAAAGGAGTGTGTCCTACACGAGAATGTGGCAAACCCTCACTCATGAGATAAAGGTGCCTCTCTTTTTGCCATCAGAAAGCAAACAACTACAATGCACAATGAAATCAATAAAATTCAGAAGAGTACTCTATGGAAAAGCATTGAAATAGGAAACAATCTTGTAATGACAGATCAAGGAGAGGGGGAATGTCTAAATGGAGCCCAGAAGGAGAGCTGGGAAGGGAGAGATGGTTAGAGTTCGCCCGTCCGTAAGTCTGGCCACAGCCACAGCATCATTAGAATGACACACTCCAGCATAGCAGGGAAAGTGCCAGGCCTGCCCTTCACTTAGACTGCAATCTCTGAGAGCCTTCCAACTATTTCCACTCTGATTCCTTGAAAACAGTCTAATGATTAGTTCTGCTTTTCAGCTTCTGTAATGAGATAGAGGAAATTTTTCTCCTTGAGCAGCTGGAATATGACTTCTTCTTGAGGACAGCTCTATATTTACCAGAAAAAAAAAAACATTGATTAAGCACATGGGTTGAGGAATGAGGTCCCAAGCAATAAATGCTAATGCTGATCTGCCTTCTACGGGTGGGTCCCAATACCTTAGGGTCCTTTATTTTGTAAGCACTTCAACAGATCCGGGTCTATAAACTTGACTATGAGCTTGATCACATTTGAATTGCTCTGCATGATGAAAATGTGAAGAATTTTAAAATTAAAGAGAATCAGGGGTGTGGGTGTGGGGGAGTGAAGAGAGCAGCCAAAGATATTGGGTACTGGGTAGATTAAAGGGACTTTGGAGAGAACAGAATATTTAATGGGAATTTTAAGTTATTTGCTGTTGAGTATATGGTTTATGTCTTCTCCTCCATCTCTCCTACAGAGCATTCTGTTGGGAGTTAGATTAGATTACATCAGTCCCTCTGAGGATGCTCATCCCGATGGAGTCATGAAACAAACTTCCTGCGCTGGTCCAGCTGGGGAGCAGGCAGTGCAAGGCAATGGCCTTCCTGTCCGCAGTGCAGGACTATTCACTATCACCGGAAAGACACCAAGAACCTACAGGTTTGTCGATGGATGCCACACTCAGAACTCCTCAATCATGGCCTAGGCACATTGAACCACAGACTAATAGAAGACTTGCACACACTTTCCTAACACCCAGTTCAAAACTCATATGTTCCCCAGACACTCTTGTTCTCATAAACTTGCCCTTCTTAATCAGAGCAAGGGACCCCCTGTAGATTTCTAACTGGAACTAAATTGACTGGTTCAACAATGCCCCCACTGGCATAACTAGCTGCGAAAGGAGAGTGAGCATTCCAGAAACGGATGATTCGTCCCCAGAAGTCACCTCAGAATCCAGGAGTCCACTCTCATGTTTTGCACGTAGACAAGAACATCAAAGAAAGGAAGGCAGAAAAAAGATCAGAGCTGGAAACTCCCCACCTGCACAGACTCATATCCTGTTCCATTTAAATTGCTAATTACTAAAGATTAAACAAAATGGCACATGGGGGAAAACGGCCAAGAGAAGGCCACTCTAGACTCTGGATCCCTCAGAAGATTTACGTGTCTGGCTTTGTGTGCCCCTTTGGTGAGAGAAGATCACATCAACCCAGGCCGGCAGCATCAGCAGCTGTGAAAAGAGAAGCCACTTTCAAGGACATGCAACAGGAAAGAGAGACAGGAAACAAAAATCAGAAATCTCCAGTAAGGATCAGATATTGCTTTCCTGAGCATGCACGCATCCCCTGCCCAAATGCCTGTGAGCTAGTCCTAAGTCCGAGTCCTGATCATGTAAGCCAGGTGCTTCTGCTTCCTACCGTGATGGCTGGCAAGGCCATCAACGGAGAATAATAACAATGGCATCTGAAGTGCATCTGTGTTTAAACATGGAACAGGCATAGTTTTCTTTCTTCTCCAGGTAGGCGTCTGTTCTGCATTTATACTGTGATAGCATCAAGGAGACCAGGGCCCAAGATCCCTTTTAGAAATAGCTCTTCCAGTCTTGAGAGTAAGACTGGTGTTTTGTTTTTCTGTTTGAAAGAAAATACCGATGACAGGAGATGTTGCTTCAGGGAGGCAACTGGAAGTCTTAAATTGTGGGAGATATGGGTGCTTAGCAGTAACCCCAGGCAACCATAAAAACTAGAAACTTAGGAAGCACCAGAAATAATATTTCTCTGGTACATCTTTTCAGGTTGCCCTCCATTAAAAAAAGGGGGGGGGGGCAAAAAATGTCCTCATGAACACAAGCAACATTTTTCAGAAGATCTCAGAAATGAATAGAAATCCATCCTCTTTTTGGAACAGTGTATCCAATAATGCTATATGAGGCTGCACACAAATTCTCCAAGTTGGCTTCAACTGAAGGAGGAAAGGGTGCCTTAAGAATTCAACAGTGAATCACAGCCATTCACATAATTCAACTAAGGTACAGTTAGTCCTCACAGGGACCCAGATTGGGAGCTGGGAAGTAAAGCCACACTGTTAGCCTCTCAGCCTGTCTCTGTCTCTTTCTGTTTCTCTCTGCATTTCTACTCCCCTCTCTTCTCTCTAAACAAGTTTCCTCAATTTGGTCATCTTAACCCTAATCCAAAATGCCAACCCTGGCCTGCATCTCCATAATCTTTTAGTTCTAGGGCTCATGGCCAATTGGAACATCTCAGCACAAATTTCCAAAAAATAACCTACCTATGATTTAGATCATTTGTTTGAACCGAGCCATACAACTCAGAGGTAACAGGCAGGGCCCTGCCCTCAGGTGTCCATCCTGGACCAGGGAAGCCATGGTCTTCTCCACTTGAATGGTCCAGGGTAGGGAAAGCTTCTTCAGAAGCAGACGCCAGTAGGAAGAAAGAGGTTAACTGTGCAAGAGCCTTCATTTTTATTGACTTTACAACTCTCCTATTTACAAAGACCAGGTGACAATATCTTGTCACTAGTTACAAGCCCCACTGGCAGGATTGCAGGACATAGGGTTGAGTTGGGTTTTTGAAGGAAATCCTCTGTAATTTCAAGGACACAAAACTGAGACCCATAGCCCCAGGTTCACCTGGCAAAAAGCAGAAACAGTTTCTGCAAGAGAGGGAACCTCCCTGTCCTGAGTTTGCCCACAAAGCTGAGGACACTTCTGGGAAGGAGGCCGAACTGCTCTAGGGAACTGAAAAGACTCACTGTGTCCCACAGCCCAGCGACAGAGAGGCGTGGGGAAGGGTTTCTCGACACTGGCATGTGGGGCATACCAGCATGTTGTGGGCTGGGACTGCACGGGGCAGTGTTAGTAGCTCCAGGCACAGCCTAGGAAATGCCCATCCTGCGCCAGACACTGTAGCAGCAGCAACAACAAGAAGTCAGAGCATCCCTCACATAATTTTAAATGCCGTCTTGGAGGAGTACCGCCCATAGAGGAAACCTGGAACTAGAGGCCACAACCTTCTAGTTGTGAATGGCTGTGCTCTAGGAAAAAGAAGAGAAAGGGCAGCTTTATGCACATCAAAAACAATTTAGTTTAGAGCTGGGCAGGAACCTTTCGGGAGTCAGCTGTAAAACACTATAGCAAATTGGCAAAGAATGGCTACAGACTATTTAGAGTGATGGGGGGGTGTTGAATGTGTGTGTCTTTAATAAATAAGATAACCATCTTTCATCTCCCTAAAAGGGTTAAATACACTCCCACTCAGACATAAAAAAACAGATGAATTGACTGCTTGGGGCTTAGGACTCTACCTGGACACTTGGCGGTGCAGAGTCGAAGGAACTAGAATTAATGTCCCATATTCTGTTAAAAGACACGTAACAATATCATTACTGACAGACACAATTACACATTCTAATGAGGCACAGTCACATGTTGATAGCAGTTAGGGTCATTTTTAAATAATTAACAGTAATACACAGGCAATCGGTCAGCAGAGCATACAGTACATTGCTATCCTGTAGGCATGCACGTAATGATGCTGAAGATTTGTTTATATGAATGTCATGCAGAGCCAGCCTTGCCCAGTGTCCCTCGGCCCCCTATTGACTTCCTTCCCTGTAGGCCATGCTACAGTTCCCCTCAGTAAGGATAGCCAGCAGCCTTCTAAATTTCCCCAGAAACATGGTCAGTTGGATTTTCCACAGCTACAAGCAGGAAATTAATATAGGAACCAAGCAGGTCTTCTTATGCCTGCTCACCCACTCCATCCCAGCCTGACACTTTAATCAACTCAACATGCTTAAAAATGAATTTGATCGTATCGGGAAAGAGAAGCTGTCCAGGGCTTTGTGGCCACTGGCAGCAGAAACTCTGAGGCATGCCTCATTTTTCAAAAGTTTGGTTGGTGTGTGTATTTTTTCTCATTTCTATCCCCAGTCCCAAAACAAGGACCTGGGTAGCAGGGAGTACTTTGATAGTAGCCAGCTGAGTTTTCTTCCTAATTCCTTTATAGATCATTTCATGAATTTGGGCAAATGTTTAATTTCCCAAGGATGCCAAAATGCAGAAAAATGGATGTAACTCAATCTTCCTTGCCTACTTCGTGAAATTGTGATAAGGAGACCAAAAGAGCCTATGTACGAGAAAGAAATGGCACCGCTCACAGAGACTATGAAGCGCAGTAATGAGGACTGTAGGTGAGGGAGCAACACTGAGCCCCACAGTTCTGCTGAGGCCACCCCAAAGGCAAGATTGCTTCCTGGGTTTGTGGCAGTTTGGGATCTTTGGGGCAATTTGGTTGATTCTTACCTATACCTTCCATGTTATCAAGCACTTATTGCATGCACTCACCCAGGGCTTGGGGGGGGGGTGGTCCCAGCAATGACTAGGGGCAAATTGAGGGGTACCAGAACATGACATTCTAAAATATGCCTCCTTGGCATATGGATTATTTTTGAGCTAAAAGCCTGTGAGCACTAGCAGACTCAGGAAAATCTCTAGAATGTTTCCCTTTTGTAAAGGAAATTTACATTTATAAAGGAAATTTGTAAAGATACCAGATACAAGAGGACTTAACAGTTCTTATCCATGGAGAAGACACTGCCTTAAATCTGACCAAGACACCTTAACTAAATAACGCTTGTTAGTCATACTTTTCCTGGTCACCTTTCCATAATTTCTCTCTCCCACCGAGAAGCCCCCAAACATTTTCTTCGTCCAGCCTAAGGTGGCATAGAAACCAGGTTCTGGCCACCCCTTTGAGTAACCCCCTACTGGGCGCTCCCATGCGCCCATGTGGCATGCACATGTTAATGAACTTGTTTGTTTTTCTCTTGTTAATCTGTCTTTGGCCCAGCTGGAGGATTTCTAGCGACTTCTAACTTGAGGAACTCTGCCTGACAAAGTTGTGGTTGTTTAGTCTGACCATTCAGAGAATCCCAGAAAATCACACCACTTGCCACGGCTGGGATATTAGTTACTCTGAGTCATTCATGCAGACGCACAGACTGTTGGAACTAGAAAGGGAATCCAGATTTCTCATTTTAGAGATAATAAAACTGAGGCCCAGACTAGTGAAGAATCTCATTCCTCAACTAAGAATGCTTTCTACTGAAAATTGCCTCCTTTATAAGTCCTCAAATGAGTAGGTGATATTTGAATGCTGAATGATACCACAAGATAGATGAGCACTGATTTAAATGCTGCTGTCTGACAGATCCGGCCATCCATCATAACCCGGCGTCTCAGGAGAGTCATCCTTTCGAACCAGGCTAGGGAATAGCATGACTAGAATTTACAGCTGAACCAGCCCTGCATCGGAGCTGTCCTTTCCCAGCACTGGGGCTCCAACTGGGCCTGCGGCAGATTCACCTGGCGGGCTGCTGGGCCCACCCCAGAGCTTCTACTTAAGTAGGTCTGGGGTGGGGAGCAAGAATTTGCATTTCTAACCAGCTCATGCTGACGCTGCTGCTGGTGCTGAAGCTGCAGGTTATTAGGTGAGCTGCTGGCACACCTTGAGAGCTCTGAGCGAAGACAAACAGGATCCCTACACATTCAGGACATTCTCCTTAGAAGCTCAATTGGAAAAATAACAAAAGAAGAAGTAGACATTTTATCAAAACAGGGATTACAAATTTAAGAATCTGCAATTTCCTAAAGCAAAGATTCTTAACCTGTGATCCTTGGACACTCCCTCCCCACAAGGAGCCCACTGAAAGAATACAGGGGATTCGGAAATTGGAAGGAAAATATTTATTCTTATGCTCACTAGTTTCTAACTGAAATTTAGCGTTTTCTTCTATTTTGAATATAAGCAATAAACCACAGCAGTATGAGCATTAACTATGACTTTGTCACCAATAAAAATCACATACCACATACAGTTGTACTTTTTTTTAATTTTTATTGAATTTATTGGGGTATATTGGTTAATAAAATTATATAGATTTCAAGTCTACAACTCTATAATACATCATCTGTATATTGTGTGTTCACCACCCAAAGTCAAGTCTCCTTCCATCACCATGTATCCCCCCTTTACCCTTTTCTACCTCCCCCTAACCCCCTTCTCTTCTGGTAATCACCACACTGTTGTCTGTGTCTATAAGCTTTTATTGGTTTTGATTTTGGTTTTGGTTTTGGTTTTTGCTTAATTCCTTCACCTTTTTCACCCAGGCTGCCAACCCCACTCTCCTCTGACAGCTCTCAGTCTGTTCTCTGTATCTATGAATCTGTTTCTATTTTGTTTATTAGTTTATTTTGTTCATTAGATTTCACATATAAGTGAAATAATATCGTATTTATCTTTCTCTGACTGGCTTATTTCACTTAGCATAATACTCTACAGGTCATCCATGCTGTTGAAAAACGTAAGATTTTTCTTCTTTTTTATGGCTGCATAATATTCCGTTGTGTAAATGTACCACGGCTTTTTTATCTACTCATCTACTGATGGGCACTTGGGCTGCTTCCAAATCTTGACTATTGTAAAATAGTGCTGCAATGAACATAGGGGTTCATATGTCCTTTCTAATTAGTGTTTCTGGTTTCTTCAGATATATTCCAAGAAGTAGAATCTCTGGGTCATAAGGCCATCCCATTTTCAATTTTTTGAGGAAACTCCATACTGCTTTCCACCAATCTGCATTCCCAATCAACAGTGCATGAAGGTTCTCTTTTCTCCACATCTTCACCAGCACTTGTTGTTTGTTGATTTATTGATGATAGCCATTCTGACAGTCATGAGATAATAACTCATGTGGTTTTAATTTGCATTTCTCTGATGATTAGTGACACTGAGCATCTTTTCATGTGTCTATTGGCCATCTGTATGTCCTATTTTGAGAAGCGTCCATTCACGTCCTTTGCCCATTTTTAAATTGAAATGTTTGTTTTTTGGTATTGAGTTGTATAAGTTCTTCATAAATTTTGGATATCAACCCCTTATCAGATGTACCATTGGTTATTATGTTCTCCCATTCAATGGATTGTCTTTTCATTTTGTTGATGGTTTTCTTTACTGTACAAAGACTTTTTAGTTTGTTGTAGTACCATTTGTTTATTTTTTCTTGTTTCCCAATTTTCACAGTATCATTTATTGAATAGACTGCCTTTACCACATTGTATGTTCTTGCTTCCTTTGTCAAATATTAATTGACCATAAAGGTGTGGGTTGATTTCTGAGCTCTCTCTTCTGTTCCATTGTCCATGCTGTTTTGATTACTATGGCCTTGTAGTATAGTTTGTATCAGGTAGCATCATTCCTCCAATTCTGTTCTTCTTTCTGAAAATTGTTGTGCTATTCGAGGTGTTTCATGGTTCCATATAAATTTTTGAAATATTTGTTCTAGTTCTGTCAAATACCCCATTACTATCTCGATAAGAATAATGTTGAATTTATAGACTGCTTTAGGTGGTATAGACATTTTAATGGTGTTAATTCTTCCTATCCATGAACACGATATATGCTGCCACTTATCTGTTTCTTCTTCAATTTCTTTCTTCTATGTCTTAAAATTTTCCAAGTACAGGTCTTTTACCTCCTTGGTTAAATTTATTCCTAGGTGTGTGTTTTTTAGTGCAATTGTAAATGGGATTGTTTTCTTAGTTTCTCTTTCTGATAGTTCATTTTTGGTATATAAACATGCAACTTACTTCCGGATATTTATTTTGTATCCTGCTACCTTACTAAATTCACTTACCAGTTCTAGTAGTTTTTTGGTGAAATCTTTAGGATTCTCTATATACAATATCATATCATCTGTACATACAGTTGTTTTAGATATCACAAAATATCACATACATATTATTATTTTGAAATTATGGTAGGTATTAGATCTGCCACTAGGTCTTGTTGTTTAATGCACTAGTAGAGAGCCATATATATTACTGTATGGTAAATTTGATTTTAAAAAATATTTTTATAAATGTACTTTAATATAATTGATTTCCTTTATAATTCAAAATATTTTATTTTATGCACTTAAAGACTATTCACTCACCTGACAAAGAGTCCATGGGATTAAAAAAAGAGGGTGAGGGGGTGAAGAATCCCTAATCAAACATTGGTCAGTTTCTCAAATTAGCAAAATCAGTTTCTCAAAGTAATGTTGCTTTATCAGATTTGAATAAGCAGAGACTTTTACACAAATACTATAGAAGTGAGAGAGGCAAAAGCCCCAAAATAAGTAGGAAGATCAAGACAGGATAAATATAAAATAGGTTTTTAGTTTTGGGCTCCTAATTTCTTAATAATTTGTTAAACCGAGTTCCCTGATTTAGGCTTTTAATGCTATTTTCTGCTCTCATTTCCCCTTTCCTCCTTCTCGGTGTGGCTTTTGCAGAAAACACTTCCCTTCCATAAGCAGCCACCAAGATGAGCCTCAGCAGTCAAAGCCAGGTGCTTCCAGTCCCCAGCCTACCTTGCCTGGGGATCATCACACTGAAGAACGTTTTCTAACTAGTAAGACTCACACTTAGGGGCACACACTTGGGCTTTTCCAATATCTTATCAGCCCTCCCTGCCCCCAACCAAAACTAACTGAGACCTCAGGATAATTACTCAACCAATTCAAGGCAAGGAGCTCATGCACTCTATAATGGGGGTTTCTCTGCTTTGTCTACCATGAGTAGTTTTCAGTTCAAGCTTGAATATATGTGTGTATATGAAATTTCTAGTCAAGAAAAATTCAACAGATTGAAAAAGAGATTCAACGGATTGAAAAAGAGTATAAGGATAGAAAGAAAGCAATACCTTTTCACAACTGTTCCTTTATGTCAGCTTCTGAACATGAGGGTTGTATTAAAAGTAAACTTTGCCTCATGAATGAAGATAGGCTCTCTGCTTTCAACAAGACATCAATTCCTAATTCTCAAGTATATAGAAATTAGTAGCCATCTTTAAAGTATCTATATGAAGAGATTAAACTGTGACATAGATAATAAAACGCAATGGAAAAGTAAGAGTTGTTTGAGTTAAAGGTTTTATTGTATGTGTTATTATTTGGGGAAGGGAGAGGAACTGAGCTTTTATGAACACTATCAATCTAAGGCCAAGGAAGACAGCCCAGACGCATGGTAAATTACAGGGGGAAACAACCAAAAAGCATCTTCCAAGAGGTATCCACCCATCCTCTTTAGGTGGCGACTCTAAAAATTGTCCCCTCTCCACGCCCTCCCCATCCCCATGATGTGCGCCCATCACCCCACACCTGAACCCCAGCATCAGGCTCCTGCGCAGTCGCTGCTACAACCCTCCTCACAGCCCGCCTTCCCCGGGGGGGAGTGGTCCTGAAGGAGGGGTACTGTACACCCAGGATGACTGGGCAGCTCAGAAATGGAGAGAAACTAGGGCTTCTTCCACTTTTGGAGGCTTCCAATAAGTATATTATAAAAAAGAGGGAGAAAAATGAGAAGGATAAGAGGAGAAAAAAAAGCAGAAGGGTCTTGTGCATGAAAGACCAGCACAAGCTTGACTGCTAACTTTAGAAAGCCTGCTCCAAAGGTTGGCCCTTGGCTGGCCTCGGGGACGTGGAGATCCCCACCATCCCCTGATAAGAGTGGCTCATTATGCCTGAACCGTTTAGACAAACAGTGCAGTTTACGCTTTCCTTTGGGGAGTCAGGAATTTTGGAACATACCAGTTGAATACTGTCTACATGACTAGCCCTCAATAAAAACCCTGGACACTGAGTTTCTAATGAGTTTCCCTGATAGACACCTCTCCACTTGTGCTGTCACAGCTGATTGCTGAAGGGATTAAGCACATTCTATGTCGCTCCACTGGGAAAGGACTCTTGGAACCTCGTGCCTGGTTTCTCCCAGACTTTAATCCACGTACCTTTTCCTTTCATTGAGATTGCTTAGTATCCTTTCACTGTAATAAATCATAGTCATGAGTATGACTGTATGCTGAGTCCTGTGAGTCCTCCTAGATAATCCTTGAAACTAGGGTGATCTTGGGTATCCCCAGCACAGAGAAGAAGAAAAACTAATGCTAAAAAAGGGAAGCCAGATTGTGGGTTATTTGTAAATGTTTGCTTATGGTTTTTAAATATCATTTTACAAATCAATTCATAGAAAGGTAATAACACAAAATAAATTTTTCACATGATAATTGCAACATTTATACAACATACAAATCAATTCATGGTATACTAGAAGCAGTGTGTCCAGGTATGAGCTCAGAGAGTATCTGGTACCTGGTTTTCAAACCTTTATTAGCTGTGGAAACTGATGTTAAAATGAAACCTTTTATGAAAGCCAGAAGAGTGAAGTTCCACTGGTTAAAGACTTACTCAGCTTCCTCCTTTGAGGCCCCCAGGGAACTCCTCAGGACCCTAGAACCTGGAGGAGGACAGCTTGAAAGTAGTTGACCTGATTTAACCCTCTCACTTACAGATGAGAGACCCCAGGCTCAGACCAAAATGAAGACTAGCCAACAAATTCAACCTTTAACAAAGCATTATTGATACCAACGAACAAATAAATAAATAAAAAGCCCTCTTTATAACCCCTTCCTTTTAACTTCTCTTAGTTTTTTCTCTAGCCTTGCCTGTGCTTCTGTGTTTCCCCTGTGCTTTCTCAGGACCTCAAAGAATGTGCTGTCACACCTAACTAAAATACTCTCTGGGTAGACTTCAAGGCCAGCCAAGTGACTACCACACCCACCCTCAGGGACAATGTTTGGTAAACCACAAGGGTGCCAAAACTACAAAAAGTGAGAACTAGCAGAAGAGGGGAGCAAAAGGGAAGAATGCCACAGAGCAACCAGCCCTAAGGGCTGACCATGGGAGGGACATGGAACCCACCCATTTGAGACCTAGCCAGCCGGTTACTACAAAGCAATGTCATAATTCCTTCTTATACCCAAACCTTCACAGCATAAGCTTCATTGCAGTTGACTGCAGGAAAGCGAGCCTTTACCAGTTTCCCTTCCCCAAACCTCCTTGGGGATCTTCAGGGGCTGCCCACATGTTCCACAAATATGTCCTGTTCATCACTGGCCACCCCAACCACCATCTGGCCCTAATTAGTGCCTTAGACCACTAGTGTACCCGTCTTGCTGCCCCTAAACCTAACTTTCAAGGCAGCTGCAATTGCCTTATCTTCACCCAGAGCATGGACACAAACCCTTCCCTTAATTCCCCTCAGTGTCACTTGATAACATGCTATAATATTTGAGAGTTTAGGAAAAGCTAAGACATGACCAAAGATAACTGCAGCTCCAGAACCTAAAACTAGATTCTCTATATGGCTGCTGTTCAAGTCCCTGGGCAGAGAGTTCTGACCTTAAGCTCTGGTCTCAGGCTTATTTTTCAGAAGTCAGTTTTCCCCCACCCTATCCCACCCCGTAAGTCCAAGCCCAGACCTCCCCAAAATCCAGGAGAAGGAAGACTTTCCTAGAAAAAAAAATTTTGCAAAAATTTATTTCCACCTACAAAGAAAACACACTTTTAGATCACTAACCCATCAGTTTCAAACTTTTACATGTCTGAAGAGGATTATTACTTTACCATTGTTTAACCAAAGGCCTTTAAAATAGGTTTCTAAAAAAACAAAGAACAATCTAGCCTCAAGGTGAAGTAAAACCCCCAACCAGAGAAACAGAAACAAAATAAAACAAAACATCAAAAACAATTGCTTAAACTTTAAAGATGGCATTTTTCCTACTTTTAAGCATTTGATGTTGCACAAAAACACCTTGGCCAATGAGCACATAAAAAGGTCCTAGTATCACTAATCACTAGGGAAATACAAATCAAAACCACAATGAGATACCATCTCACACCTTAGGATAACCATTCTTTAAAAAAACAAACAACAAAAAAAAAACAAAAAACAAGTATTTGTGAGGATGTGGAAGAATTGGAACCCCTGTGCTCTGTGGATGGGATGTAAAATGGTGCAACCACCTTGGAAAACAGTATGCAGGATCCTCAAAAAATTAAACATAGAATTACCGTACAATCCAGCAATCCCATTTCTGGGTATATACTCAAAACAATTGAAAGCACAGTTGTGAAGAGATACACTTACACCCATGTTCATAGCAGCATTATTCATGATAGCCAAGAGAAGGAGGCAAGCCAGTGTCCACTGATGGATGAGTGGATAAACTGCCGTGTATCTATGCAATGAAATATTATTCATCCTTAAAAAGAAAGAAAATCTGACACATGCTACAACATAGATGAAACTTAAAACCATTATACCAAGCAAATAGTCCAGTCACAGAAGGGCAAATACTGTATGGTTTGACCTATATGAGGTACCTAGAACAAATTCATAGAGACAGGGAGCAGAATGGTGGCAGCCTGGGGCTGCAGGGAGAGGGGAATGGGGAGCTGTTGTTTAAAGGGTATGGAGCAGAGCTCCAGTTTGGGAAGACAAAAAAGTTCTGTGGATGGATGGTGGTGATGGTTGCGCAGCAACGGGAATGTGCTTAATGCCACTGAACTGTCCACTTAGAAATGGAAAGATGGTAAGTTTTATGTTATATACATTTTATCACAATTTTTAATTTAAAAAAAAAATAAATACATGGGCAGGGTGGGGGTTGGGGGAGGACCACCTTGGGGCCCAAAACATCTCGTAACAGCTATACTGTATATGCCTTTCTGATAGAACCTGAGGTTCGAGGGAGCTTTAAGTCACTGTACTAGGGAAATTCTTTCCAGTGGCAAAGGAGACAGGCTTTTCCCCTGTGTCCGCTGAGCACTTAATGCGGCAAGTGTGACTGAGAACTAAATTTTTATTTTCATTTTCATTATGTTAAGTTTAAGTAGCCACGTGAGCCTGGGGTTAGCATACTGGACAGCACAGATCTGCACAGCCACAACCCCAGGCCCTATTTGGACCACACAGCAACTCTGATGGCTCAGTTACAAGGCGGTAGCTGCCCCAGAAGCAGGCACCTGCGGCCTAGAGCTCCAGGCTCCACCATCACGCCACTCAGAGCTCTCAACTCCATTGCTCCTGCCTCTATGACCCGAGGGTGCCCTCACTGTCACTTCTCACGGCTTTTCCTATCTCTTGTGCATTGTTTCTCTTGGGGCAACCTCTAGGGCATGCCCACCCAGCCGCTTCCATTATCTACTCAAATCTCTCTAAGTACCTAACAACACATCATTTCAAAAGCATCCTGTTTAAGTCTTTGGACGGTTCTATTAGCAAGGTTTTTCTTCACAAATGAGCAAAACCTGTCCAAATGAAAGATCTTGAAGAAATGCCTAATAATGGCAGGATTGGAGCAAAATTGCTCACCTTTCCTCCATTCTCCACACTGAGAGGTGAGGTGACTGATGACTCCAAGCTAGACCTGACTTACAGATGAGTTTTGGGTTGCCTGCATGACTCCCAACATTGAAAAATTGAGATATTTCTCATAAAAATTCAAATCTCAGACTCCCTTTCAGACATGGGGAGTCCAGGCAATATTGGGCCTGCACTCCTGCCTGGCAACAGCTGGAACTGAGCCACTATCCTCATGAAAGCTGGAGCATACTCTGTCCATGGGCTGTGGTCCCTAGAGGCCTATTCACTCACTCAGAAGGTGGGCCTGGCCCCCAGCAGCATATGTATTTGAGACCCCCACTGGAGAGAAAAGATTGAAGAATCACATTGAAAGGATGTGTTATGTGTCCCTCTCCCACTCCCAGCCCACCAGAGAGCAGAGAAAGTCATATTTCTCTTTATATTCCTAGTACCAAGTATAAAGTCTTGAACATAGTAGGTGCTTGAAATATATTTAAACAGAACTGAGGCTTTTTTTCAAAAAGAGAATTCTAACTCCCACGATGTCCCTAACTGATTGTCTAACAGAGAGAAGATAAATGATTCTCCCAATGTCATGGTTGGAACGTGAACCATGTCCTTGGGACATTGCTTTCCTCTAAACTACAGCTTACCTGTGGTCTCAGAGGACGTTGTTATGACAGGGTCATACATCCGGGGTGGTCCTACAGCCTGGACCCCCTAAGGTCCACATGCTAGCAAGGTTCCACAACACAGCCGCCTTCCCTGCAGGGTGCCGCGTTCTCCGGAGCACACAGCCACGGCCCGTGCAAGGGAAGCCACAAAAGGTTGTGAATGCTATTTTTAAACTTCCAAAGACCATACTGTACATTGATAATGGGAGCTTCTAAGTGCCCTGGTGTTATGGCCCCAGTCAGCATGCCATCTAAATGCTGAAGATAATAATCTTGCCTTTAATAGTAGCCCCTTGAAAAGAAGCCCTGTTCAATGCAGTGTTGCATTAAATGGAAGTGCTTTTGAATAGGCTAGGCTCCATTTCTTTATGAAGAAAATCTCTGTGAATCACCATCTCCCTGCAGTGACACGTTCGTGCATTCAGCTGGATGCTTCGCTGGGTTTTTTGTGTAAGCCGAAGCTGAAAATATTTTACTCAATATA
The DNA here is from genome assembly GCF_054644295.1 of Miniopterus natalensis. Lineage (NCBI taxonomy): Eukaryota > Metazoa > Chordata > Mammalia > Chiroptera > Miniopteridae > Miniopterus > Miniopterus natalensis. The sequence continues at coordinate 67,630,663 of NC_142089.1, read as the reverse complement.
AATATCCCTATATGGTTATAGGTTATTTTCTGCCTATGTTCTCCCTCTTATCCATTCCCCTTCTCTTGTCGAGTTTTTACACGTCCCATTTAGGAGCTATCTTTTTTTATATATACCTTGTCTAGTTTCCAGTGTTTGTTGAAGACCTAGTATACCCATTGGGTCTTCTTAATGGTTTGGGGATCCTGGTCATAAATCTCAAATAATAATAATAATTACCATTGACAGAGCATCTACTGGGTGCCAGGCACTAGGTTAGGGACATGCTTTTATATGCATGAAAATATTCCATTTTTAATAAGGGTGTGTCAGTAGAACGAAAGTTGTGGCCACATTTTCAGACAATTATCAGTTAAGCAATGAGGCAAAGCAAAGAGAGATGCAGAAGGAAGTCAGGTATTGCTTTAAAACTTTAAGACTTGTATGATCCTAAGAAATAAACATTTTTTGAAAAGAAAGCAGGTTTACTTTCAGTTCAAAGGTCCTTTGGAGTTAGATGGAAAAGACATTTCTGTCACCTTAAGAACCAAAGAAATACAAAATTCAGTTAACTGATCACAGTGGTGGGGCCTCTGTCACAGACTGTAAAGAAGTCTCCATAGGTTCCATTGGGGTCACAAACAAAATTGTACTCAGGGTCTCAACTGACTTCCCTCATCTTCATGAATCAAGTAAGTGCCTGAGAACATTTTCCCAAAGCTGCTTGAAGTGCACAACCGTTTTCTTAGTGAGTCTACACCCTGCCATCCCAGAAGATTTAGAATTCTGTATGGAAACTGCCAATATTTTTTTTAAATATATCTTTATTGATTTTTTAGAGAGAGGAAAGGAGAGAGAGAGACAGAAACATCAATGATGAGAGAGTCATTGATCAAGCCCACAACCGGGCATGTGCCCTGACCGGGAATCGAACCCCAATCGCCTGGATCCTAGGTCGATGCTCAACCGCTGAGCCACGCCCGGCCGGGCACTGCCAATATTTTTGTTTTAGGTTGTAAGTACATTATTTGGTGTTTATCTTACTCCGCTCCGGCTGCTCTAACAGCGTACCATAGACTGAGTGGCATATAAACAGGAGAAATTTATTTCTCACAGCCTGGAAGCTGAGAAGTCCAGAATCAAGGCATCGGTAGGTTCATTGAAGGCTGTCTTCTCACTGTGTCCTCGCATGGCAGAGGGAGGGAGAGAGCTCTCTGGAGTCTCTTACAAGGACACTAGTCCCATTCATGAGGTTTTCACCTCCCAGCCTTTACCTCCAAACACCATCACTTTGGAGATTAGGCTTCAACATATGAATCTGGGGGTGGGGGAACGCAAACATTTCATCTATAACAGTGTTTTAAAATTTTGTAGCCCAGCTCCGCTGTTGAGCATCGGCCTAGGATCCAGGAGATCGCAGTTCAAGTCCGATCAGGGCACATGCCCGGGTTTCGGGCTTGATCCCCAGTCGGGGGCGTGCAGGAGGCAGCTGATCAATGACTCTCTCATCACTGATGTTTCTTTCTCTCTCTCTTCTCCCTTCCTCTCTCTGAAATCAATAAAAATATATTTAATAAAAAATAAAATAAAATTTTGCAAAGTTTCAGATAATATGGCCAACTAGAGTAACAACAGTTCAGCTTCATAACAGCAATTTGGAATGTGTAGTTCAGTAATTGATTCAGGTTTATAATTTTACATTGAAATCTTACTGTTAATACGATATTGGAAGGTTTAAGAGTATTTAAGGTCCACCATTTTTATACATTTATTAGATTTCTAAAATTACTTAAATGTTTAAAAAGATTTGTCAGTCAAATAATTTATGACAATAAAGAAATGTAATATGTTAAATTTATAAATGCAGTTTAAAATACTTAAAGGGGTTCAATTAACAGAGCTTATGATATGGAACAAACATAATCCAAAAGCCACTTTAAAATGATTGTTAAAACATGCCAGAATGATAACTAGAATAAGATTCTTAAATTGAACTTAAAAATTTAAGTAGGATTTCTGAATTTGTAACTTCAGTAACTAAAGTGTTAATTCATAAAGCTGAAGTAAACTACAGAATTTTCCTTCATGTACAAAACAAGTAGCCCCTGAGGATATCCAAAAACTTAAATGTAAAAGATCAATATCTGGGGCCCTGCTCCTGACATCTAAGATGGGTCCTAAGCACTCCCCAGCTATCACGCCAACTGTTTGAGTTTCCCGCTACCATACGGGCTGCTCATGGCATCACAGTTCATGCCAAAATCCTGCCTCCCTACTCTCTGTGGGCTCTCAGGGCTGCGGGTCTAAAAGTCAGAGGCTCCAGCAGCAGCGTTGTAAGTTCCCAACACCTTCCCGAAAGCAGAATTCCTTCCCTAGTCAGTGCTCATGAACCAAAAGTTTTCCCAAAGGTTGGGCGATCCTTAAGGCTCCTAGAGATGAAAGAGACAAGAATATGATCTAGCTTATTTACTTGCCTGTGTCAGGAAGGAAAAACTTTTCCTCTACCCTTTAATGTTCATAACCGGGGGACCTGCAAATTAACTAACAAAAGACAGATTAACAGAAGGAAAGGAATACAAATTTTATTCATATTTTATATGCACAGGAGTTCACAGAAAAGAAGTGATGAGAGTCAGGGGCTTATGTATTAACAAAAGAAATGAAATTTTGGCTTCAAGGAATGACAAATTGTGGGGAAAAGATTAGGAAACAGAAGGGGCAACTAATGGAAGATAAGTGTTCCTTTAATAAGGTTTGCTTATGCAAATTCATCTCAATGCCAGCTCTCCATCTCCAGTGATAAGTTGCTCTCCTCTTCCTAGCATGAGAAATTTATGACACACTTAGGCAGGAAAGGGGTGAGAAGAGAATTCATCCAAAATGTATTGATTCTCATTTGCCTTCAGCTCAAAATAATCCTTATACCAACATGGTGTATTTGGGGCAGGATATCCTGATCCCCTTCACTTGGTACATTGTCAGGGTCTGATGTGCATTTATTGACTGTATGAACAAGCCACAAGCTCCTTTGCCAGTGCCCAAAACTGTTAAATACAACACAGAAACCTGACTCACACATGGCTACTGACATGTAGAATATTAACAAACATATTGCTATGAAAGGTGTCTGAGATTTTGCTGCCTATGTTTTCTTCTAGGATTTTTATGGTTTCACTACTTACATTTAAGTCTTTTATGCATTTTGAGTTTATTCTTGTGTCTGTTGTAAGTTGGTGGTCTAGTTTCTTTTTTTTTTTGCATGTACCTTTTCAATTTTCCCAGCACCATTTATTGAAGAGACTGTCTTTACTCCATTGTATGCTCTTGCCTCCTTTCTCAAATATTAATTGAGTGTAATGACTTGGGTCGATTTCTGGGTTCTCTGTTCTGTTCCATGGATCTATATGCCTGTTCTTGTGCCAGTACCAGGCTGTTTTGATGACAGTGGCTTTTAGTATAACTTGATACCTGGTATTGTGATCCCTCCTACTCTGTCCTTCTTTCTCAAGATTGTTGCAGCTATTTGGGGTCTTTTTTGGTTCCATTTAAATTTTTGGAGTATTTGTTCTAGATCTGTGAAATATGCAGTTGGTATTTTAATAGGGATTGCGTTGAATCTATAGATTGCTTTGGGTAGGGTGGACATTTTAATGATGTTAATTCTTCAAATCCATGAACACAGTATGTTCTTCCATTTATTTGTATCTTCCTCTATTTCTTTTTTCAGTATCCTGTAGTTTTACCTCCTTGGTTAAGTTTATTCCAAGGTATATTTTTGTTGTTTTTGTTAATGTTGCAATGGTAAATGAGGTTGTGCTTTTAGTCTCTCTTTCTGAAATCATTGTTGGCGTATAAAAATGCCATTGATTTCTGGATGCTAATTTTGTATCCTGCTACTTTGCCAAATTCATTTATTAAATCTAGTGGGGTTTTGGTGGAGTCTTTAGGGTATTCTATGTACAATATCATGTCATTTGCAAATAAAGACAGTTTTCACTTCCTCCTTTCTAATTTGGATGCCTTTTATGCTTTCTTCTTGTCTGATGGTTGTGGCTAGGACTTCCAGTACTATGTTGAATAAGAGTGGTGAAAGCAGACATCCTGGTCTTGTTCCTGTTCTTAAGGGAAACCCCTTTAGTTTTTGGCTTTGTAGTATCATTTGATATCTGGTATTGTGATCCCTCCTTCTCTGTTCTTCTTCCTCAAGATTGTTGCAGTCCGGCAGGGTATGGCTCAGCGGTTGAGCGTCAGCCTAGGATCCAGGAGATCACAGTTCAATTCCCGGTCAGGGCACATGCCCAGGTTGAGGGCTTGATCCCCAGTCGGGGGAGTGCAGGAGGCAGCTGATCAATGACTCTCTCATCACTGATGTTTCTATCTCTCTCTCTCCCTCTCCTTTCCTCTCTCTAAAATCAATAAAGATATATTTTAAAACAAAAAAAAGATTGGTGCAGCTATTCGGGGTCTTTTGACATGATGTCAGCTGCAGGTTTGTCATATATGGCTTTATTATGTTGACATATAATCCCTTTATTCCCACTTTGCCGAAAGTTTTTATCAAAAATGGGTGCTGGATTTTGTCAAATGCTTTCTCTGAATCTATTGATATGATCATATGATTTTTATCTTTCATTTTGTTTATGTGATATATCACATTTATTGATTTGCAAATACTGTACCAGCCTTGAGTCCCTGGGATAAATCCCACTTGGTTCTGGTGGATAATCTTTTTAATATACTGCTGGATCTGATTTGCTAATATTTTGTTGAGGATTTTTGCATCTATGTTCATCAGGGATATTGGCCTGTAACTTTCTTTCTTTGTAGTGTATTTATCTGGTTTTGGAACTAGGATAATGCTAGCCTCATAAAAAGAGCTTGGAAGTCTTCCCTCCTCTCGAATCCCCTGAATAGCTTGAGGAAGATAGGTGCCAGCACTTCTTTGAATGTTTGGTAAAACTCCCCTGTGAAGCCATCCGGGCCAGGATCCCTGTCTGCTGGGAGTTTTTTGAGTGCTGGGAGTTTTTTGACCACTGTTTCAATTTCATTGGTTGCCACTGATCTGTTCAGATTTTGTGATTCTTCCTGACAGCCTCGGAAGAGTGCACACTTCCAGGAATGCATCTATTTCACCCAGGCTGTCCAACCTGCCGGCACGTAGTTGTTTGTAATATTTTCTTACAATCCTTTGTATTTCTGTGATGTCAGTTGTTACTTCAACTCTTTCATATCTGATTTTATTTATTTGGGTCCTCTCTCTGTTTCTTGATGAGTCTGGCTAGCAGTTCATCAATCTTGTTTATCTTTTCAAAGAACAAGCTCTTGGTTTCATTGCTCTTTTATGTTGTTTTTTAGTCTCTATGTCATTTATTTCTGCTCTGATCTTTATTATTTCCTTCCTTCTACTTACTCTGGGCTTTTCTTGGACATGTAGGATATTAAGAAGGCCACAGTGCCTTCATGTGGATCCTTGAAGGGTTAATGACTGCTTTGAATCTCAGTGTAGCAGCTGCAGATGACATCAGATTTTCTGCCACAGTGGCCTAAATCAAAACAATGAATCCATCAAGGAGAAGGCCAAGGCAATGTTTGGGACTCAGAGGAAAGGATTGGGCAGAAGGGTCCAAACAAATGAGGCTGAGAGATTTTCCCTGCTGTATTAGAAAATCTCAAAATGTGGACATTTGGGGCATTTTTATTTATTTATTTTAATTTTTTTTAACAGAGAGAGAGGAAGAGGAAGAGAGAGAGAAATATCGATGTGAGAGTGAAACATTGATCAGCTGCCTTCTGCATACCCCATACCTTGGGCATTTTTACAAAAGAGTAACTGCCTGTCTTATTGGGAAAAAGACATAAAGGCAGCCATCAAGAGGCACAGGTCACCTGCATTTTGGCCCAATTTGGGGCAAAATGACAGGATGTTGGGAATTTGCTTAATAAGTTTGAACAACAAATGCACATGAACTTCCTGAGGTCTTTGTTCTCCCAGGGCCTCTCATCAGGTAAAAGAACTGCCACATCACACGTGGTTACAATCATCACATTCCTAATAAAACACACATTCTGGAATATTCAAGCCCTTTTCCTAGCCCCCCAAGCCTATGAAACAGCCAGAGCCTTCAGAATGGCAGTGGGAACAATCCTGGCACGTTGATTCCTTGGTGAAACTCACGAGAAATCAGTGTTCTGTGTGGCTTTGCCTCTCTGTAGTCTCTGTGCATCTGTGTGCTGCTGTAATCTAACATTTCCACTGACTGCCCCACAGCCCTACAGACCAAAACCCTAGAGAAAGAATGGCAAACAGGAAAAGCAATCTACAATGTTCTTTTCCAGAGAGTCTCAGGACAGGTATTTTCTTAGCAGTTCTGGGCTCACCGCATTCAATTAATTCCCTATAGCCAACGACTTCATTTTCTGTAATAACTCTGAGGAGACCAAGAAAGTGATGCAATTCCATCTCTTCTATCAACCACCTGCAAAGCTTTCTCCTGCTGCATCCAGCAGCCATTCCCCAGACTTCAGAAAGTGTCATGGGCTCAAGGGATTGGGTCTCACGGGCAGGAAGAGAAGCAGTGGAGGGAGGGAGCCAGGGTGATGAAAAAAAAAATCACATTTCTCTTGCAAAGAATGAAACAGGTGCCCAGGTGGTAAGCATAACTTCCAATTACTTGCCTAAACCTACCCTGAAATTTAAAGTTATTGTCTTTCGTCAACAAACAGAAGATCCAATCTGTAAATAACAAGGACTTTATACTCTAAATTTAGGGGTTTTATGCGAAGCTCTACTTTCATCCCAGTATTTCCTCTTTGTTGTGGAACAAGCAGCTCTGATCTTTGATGTTCTGCAGCCTTTCCCATGAAACACTGTGCCAGTTGGGAACAGAGGAAGGACTAGGTTTCTCAAAATATGAACCGAGGACCACCGGTTTCAGCATCACCTGAGCAGCTTGTTAAAAAATCCAAATTCCGGGCATGGCTCAGCAGTTGAGCATTGACCTAGGATCCAGGAGATTGAGGTTTGATTCCTGGTCAGGCCACATGCCCAGGTTGCAGACTCGATTCCCAGTCAGGGGTATGCAGGAGGCAGCCGATCTACGGCTCTCTCTCATCATTGATGTTTCTATCTCTCTCTCTTTCTCTCCCTTCCTCTCTCTAAAATCAATAATTTTTATTTTTTTTTTCAAATGTGAGTTCCTGGGCCACACCCCAGACCTACTGAATCTGACTTTCTGGGGCTTCTGCATTTTTAACTAGTGCCCTCAGATGAGTCTTGTGCATAATAAAATTTGAAAACTACTGATACAGAAAGTATATGACTCTAGGGCAAGGGTCACAGAGTTCTCACAAGGAGGAATCAAGACATCTGGTGTGTTCACCTGCAGGAGTGCATCCTCATATGCACCTCGGGAGGCCAGGCTAGAGCACTGCTTCTCAGACAACAATGTGAACAGATTCTGACCCCCTTGCATCTGCTGCAGCAGCCCAAGGTGGGCCGCCAAGTCAGCATTTCTAGTAAATGTCCAGGTGCTGGCTGCCACTGCCAATGCTTTGAATGCAGCTGAACGATTCGTTTATAACCCCAAGAGCCTGGGTCAGATAAGGTGCACCAGGAAGTTCCTCAAACCCAATAGTCAGTTTTGCCCACAGCCTACCAAGCGCACTATTTCAGAACACCGAACTCTTTTAAAATGCAAATACCACCTTCCCCCCACCCTACCCCAGCCCCACCCCAGCCACTGCCCGAGAAGGAGGAAGCTTAGTGTGACTTATTTTAATGAGATTGCTGTCCTCTTAGCTGAACTCAGCCCCACCCTGATGGTGGAGGTTTTAACCAGTAGGGAGAAGATAAGGGTTAGAAGGACTGAATGGGATCTGCCCTGAGGGCCTCCGCAAGAAACTGGGCAGCAGAGGGTTTGGCTTCCATAGGAGAAAGGCCGACAGGTGGGAGAGGGCCGCTGGGTAGAAGGGAGTCAAAGACCAGTTTGCTGCAGTTGCAATATTACAAATCTGAATCGGGAGCCTGTTGTGCACCAAGCACGGGGCCAGGGCTGGGAGTGTTCACGGGAACAAGGTGCAGTCTGTCCCTGCGACTGGAGGCCCAGCAAGAGGCCTCTAGCTCTGAGGGAGGAAACCAGCCCCTGCACTGTCTCAAGCTTTGGCATGGTGCCATGGGTTGCTAATACCAGCCTAAGCCAAGGTAAGGCAAGACCTTAGTCAATATTGTAATGTTTGAAAACACTGAAGGATATCCTGAAATGCACAGAGCCCGCCTGGATTACTGTCCACTTGACTCCCGCTGATAAAGCCTTTGAAAAATGAAATCACTACCTGCCAGCCAACATCGTGGGGTCTGCAGGCTCCATTTCCATCATTTGAGTTCATCAAATATCCAGTCCTTTAAGAATTCCACACATGGAATTCTCCAGGGAATGAGGCTATCTGAGAGTTTAAAACAATTAATTTGGGCCATTTAAATTAAAATCTTAAATTAAGGAAAAGTTTCATAAGGAAAGAAAAACATTTTCCTCTGTCTTAGGTTCAGTGTATGGGGCCTGTGAATTAAATTGACAAATGGCAGATTAATGAAAGAAAAGGCACACAAGTTTTATTGATGTTAATATTTTTTATGCACACGGGGCTCCACATAAAAAAAAATTTTAACAAAGAATGATGAATCGTGGAGAACTAACTAGACAAAGGAAAGGGAACTGGGCTTCTAGTCATGGTACATTGTGGGAAGATGAGTAGGAAATATATGGGGGAAACTAATGGAAGATAAGAGTTATTTTAGTAAGTCTGTTTATGTAAATGCACCTCAGCCTTGACACCGCTTCTCCAGTGATAAGAGTGCTTGCCCCTTCCTGGCACACGGAGGGCACCCTTCTCCCTGGAAATTTATGTCCTGCTTTTAGGCAGATGGGAGAAGGCAGAGAGCTCTTCCTGTGTCTGCTGTTTCTCAATTGCCTTCAGCTCAAAATAATCCTTCTGCCAAAGTGACATATTTGGGAGTGGCACATCCTGATTCTCTTCAGTCATTAAATCTTCTCCGTACCCTATAACTCAAGTTCAGAACCTTCAAGCCATTGCCCAGGTTATAAGGGTGACCCAGCCCCCCTCCTTCACTTCCAGACAGAGCCCATCCGTCCTTCCTCAAGCTCTGGCTTTCTCCCACAATGCACCTGTGCCTCCAACAGCCTCTCCCAGCCCAGCCAGTGTCTTCCCTGTCTTGGGATCTGTTGCATGTCCAATAACCACACAAAGTTTTCGTAGATTTATAAGTTGATGTCTCTATAAGGTGATGTCTCCACTCCCACCATCAAGATTCACCAACTTGTTTTATAACAGCTTCATCTTCCCAAAACACACTACAGTACTTGTTGCTTTGCAATAGTTTCAAGTCCTACCTCATCCACTGGGAAAGACATTTAATTTGTTAAATCTATTTTCAACTCACAAATAGGAATGAGAATATTTACCTCATGGAGTTGATATAAGGAACAGATCCAATAATATTGCAAAGTGTTACTGAGGTTTTTTATAATACTTAATTTTTATGTATGAAAAATGGATAGGGTTTTTGAAGTCTTTGTTTTGAGTCAATTAATTTTTTTGAGGCCCTAGTATGTTTCCAGGGCTATTTGAGGAACTCCTTGCTCCTTCAACAAGGATTTAGAGCATTTACTATATTCAAGGCAGTGTGCTAGAGCAGGAGTCAGCAAACTATGCCAGCTATTTCTGTACAGCCAGGAGCTAAGAATAGATTTTACATTTTGTAGTGGGTTGAATAGTGTCCCCCTAAAATTCATGTTCACCAGGGACTTCTGAATGTGACCTTTTTTGGAAATAAGGTCTTTGCAGCTGTAATTAGTTAAGAGTCTTAACATAAAGTCATCCTATGAGCCCTAAATCTAATGACTAGCATCCTTTTAATGAGAGGAGAGGGACACACAGGGGAAAGGACACATGAAGATGGAGGCAGAAATTGGAGTGATGCAGTAACACGCCAAGAACATCAAGGATTGCTGGGAACCACCAGAAGCTCAGAAAGGGCAGGATGGATTCTTCCCTTGAGCCTTTGAAGGGAGCATGGCCCTGCCAACACCTTGATTTCAGACTTGCAGACTCCAAGAACTGTGAGAGGATAAGGTCTGTTGCTTTAAGGCACCAGTTGTGTTAAGTTGTTATGGCAGCCCTAGGAAACAAACACTCATTTTTGAATGGTTAAAAAAATCAAAAGAAAAATAATATTTCATGATACATATAAGTTATATGCAATTAAAATTCCATTATCATCCTGGCCAGTGTGGCTCAGTTGGTTGGAGCATTCTCCCATACACCAAAAGGTTGTGGGTTCACTTCCCAGTCAGAGCACATACCCATGTTGCAAGCTCAGTCCCGGGTCAAGACTTATGCAGGAAGCAACAGATCGATGTTTCTCTCTCACATTGATGCTTCTCTCTCTGTCTCCATCTCCTGCTCCCTCTAATATCAAGTTTTAAAGAATAAAATAAACTCCACTATGCATAAATAAAGTATTATGGAACACATTCACACTCATTTGTCTTTATGTTCTTTTGCGCTACAGCAGCAGGGTTGAGCAGTTGGGGTAGACAGTATGGTCAGCAAAATCTAAGATATGCACTATCTGGCCTTTTACTAAAAAAGTTTCCCAACCCCTGTACTAGATGGTCGGTAATGAGATAGATATAAGCCTTCATGTAGATAATATGGTAAGGAAAATAGATATTAAGCAATTGATTAAGAAATTAGCTAGTTACAACACTAATCTTTACAGTCATTAATGGTGTTGTAACTCTTCAGTTACAACAGGAAAGGAAAGGTTCCTTACAAAGGTTAGGAAAGAACCTGATAGACTGTCATTAAAGTGTCTTTGGTGCCCATTCCAATTATCTACTGACACCTGACAACCTCCTCAAACTTATCAGAGTAAAACAACCATTTTTATCACACTCCAGGATTTTGAGTCAGGAATTCAGATACTAAATAGAGAGAATAATTTATCTCTGCTCTACAATTTCTGGAGCCTCCACTAGAAAGACTCAAAGGGTGACAGGCTGAAATTTTCTGGCCATCAAAGATTCAAGGCTCAGCTGGAACGTGTTGACCGAAGCACCTGCACATGGCCTCTCTGTGTTTCCAAATAACATGGTGGCCTCAGAGTAATCAGACCTCTTTACATGGTGAAGCAGACCTCCGAGAGCAAGTGTTCCGGTGAACAAAGGAACTTGCATGGTCTCCCATGACTTAGCCTGGAAGTCACAGCCCACTTTTGTGGTGCTCTTTTTCTTGAAGTGGTCCCCAAGCTCAGATCCAAGTGGAAGGTACCTAGACCTTGACTCTTGATGGAAGGTGTGTCAGAAGATAAGCAGCCATGTCCTAAAATGACCAGCGTCAGGTGGGAAGACATTAAGATGCTTTAGGAGAGCCAGAGAAATGAGAAATCCTAGCAAGCAATGAAGAAAGTAACCTAAAGCTGGGATGAGCATTGCAGATTAAAATCACACAGACAAAATGGGCAATAAATACTTCAATCAAAGAAACTCTATGAAAATAACACCTTAGCAAGATATGGAGCCCAGGTTATAATGATGTTAACTATGGTTCACTGAGCCCCATCAGTCTGGTTGCAAGGCAACATCAGTGTACTGAGGCAGCACCCCAAACTTGCCTGGGAAAATCCATTTTTCCTTAGTGGGAAAGCATCTGTCTTTTAACATTGGGAAGGTTTAGAGTTAATAAAGTAAATCAAACCCACAACATTAATATTTTTATGTCAAATATAGCAATAATATAGGTGTACATGAAGTTTTTGTGGTATTTAAAAGAAACTGGCAAATAAAGTATTTAGTAGATTGGCCTTATAATTCTGATTAAGATGAATAATTGAGGAATTGATTTTGACTTATAAGTCAGCTATTCACCTCCTTCAAGACTTTGCTCAAATTTCTCCCCCTTGGTGAGGCCTAACCACTGAATTTAATAAAATTGCCCCCTCTTCACCCCAATGCTGATCCCCTAACCCACTTTCTTTCTTTTTTTCTTTTTTTTAAGTATATCTTTATTGATTTCAGGGAGAGGAAGGGAGAGGGAGAGAGAGAGATAGAAACATCAATGATGAGAGAGTCACCGATCGAGCCCACAACCCGGGCATGTGCCCTGACCGGGAATTGAACCCTGATCGCCTGGATCCCAGGTGGACTCTCAACCACTGAGCCAGGCCCGGCTGGGCCCCTGACCCACTTTCTTCTTTCCAAAACACACAGCCCCTCCTAAACTGCTACTTAATGTATATATTTATTATTTATTCTCTTTTTCTCTAACTAGAATGTAAACTTAAGAGGAGCAAGATTTTTGCTTTGCTTACAGATGAGGCTCAAGCACTAGCCCAAGGAACCCATAGCAGGCATTCAACGAACATTTGTTGTGGAATTTGTTAAATTGAATACTACTGTTTGTAAACAGTTGTGGAACATTCGAGAGAACTTCAGATTTGCCATATTTGTAAGTATAATTGATTTGAATTGTAAAACTATTTAAACATTTGGGAAAGTTTTGTTATTCAGATCAACATGCTTAAAAAGAAAATTGAACATATTAAATTTATAAATGCAGCTAAAAATGTCTAAGGGAATACAGTTAATTTACAAAAGCTTCTTATGTCTGTAAAAATCTCCTAGAGTTAAAACTAGAAGAGTAAGATTCACAAATTAAAGTTAAATTATTAAGAAAACTGTTTTTTTTTATTTAGTTTAACTTTTAACTCTAATAAATCAAATATATATAATTTGTAAACCCCAAAGTATTTGCAAAAGGCATTAGTCATTGTATATAAAATCCACCACAAGGAACACATACTCACGCTATTCATATTGTCTAATATTACAAAGGAAAAGCCTAGAGTGACTTATCCAACCTGAGGGTGTTTTAAAACTGGCCAAAGCAAATCTGGTCAAGTGTAATTCAGGTTATGAATCATATGAATGTTAGCGATGCTCCTCCAGTCTCACTACTAAATTATAGGAAAAGCCAGTCTCAGACCAAATTCTGCTGTACATACTGACATCTCATGCACTTTTATTAGCAAATAAGCACAATGAATTTTCTTTAAATGTTTCCACATGCCCAAGAGGCCCCTGCTCTCTATCCTTTCGGATGAATGAAGAGTCCTCTACCTGTCATCTTGTAGCTGGCATCAGGCAGCAGCCAGAATCCTGCAGACCCATGACTGGGCACAGGACTATTTGGGAATCAAGTCTCAGGAGCTATTCCCACAGGTACAGGCTGTGGGCCTCTATATTCTCACACTCTGTTCCTGCAAGTTAGGAAGTCTCTAAGATATTCCAACCAACACAGAAACACTGAGTACCTGTAATTTCTTCAGGAGCCTGTTTCTAGCATTCATCAAGCTAATCAACCCCATTTCCAACATCCGCTATGCAAATTAGAGAAGCAATTGGCATTGGCATTGGCATAAGCCCTTATCATATACGGCCTCAGAAACGTGGGCTAGAGGTCCCTGCCCCGGCCCCACACAGCCTCCTGACTAACCCCACTCAAGCCCTGGGGAAGTGCCTCTCCAAGATCCTTCCTTATTCCCTCAAGAGGTGACCATGTCCCAGCACCATGAAGATCTGTGGACTGAGGCACTGCCAGTGTGAACAACAGGCCCTGCTTTGAAGTGTTGGGAGAACTTGAAAGGCAGAAGACTTAGATAAATCCATTAGTTTGTCAGAAATTTCCTCTCAAACTGCATAAAAGCCACAGACTTTTGCGTAATGAAGTGTCTTCTCTCTGTGTTCCAACTCGTGGTTCCAAAGCTACTCGAAAAGCAGTGTGGCTTTTCCAACTGTCGCACTTGATGGCTGAGGAATATTCTACAACACTAAACAAGTCATATTCCTCTTAAATAGACAAATGTATGTTCGTAGGAGAGAAGTACCATGATATTCACTCAGCCGTACTGATTTTCAACACTGGCAACTGGATGGACATAGAACACTAGCATTGCAAATAGTTTTACTTTTATAAAAATATTGAGTAAGATATACATTTTCAAAAACAAAAAATTTTAATGTTTTTACTTAAATAATTTTTATTTTAAAACTTTTATACACTTTATAATTTGTATTTTTGCCTTTTGCTTTGATAATTTTGATTTGGAGAGAAAAAACTTTTGAAAATGTAAAAAAAATCTTAATTTTTTAGTTTTTAGCATTACCTTCCATTGGATTTTGTGATGAAAATACATTCAAAATGTTAAAATAGTATCACAATCCATAAAACACAAATTATGTGAAAATTATGAATATAAAAAAAATAGTGATTTTGCTGACACAAACAGAAGAAAAAATAAATTTTGGAGAATCAATACATTGTGGGGCAGGAAGAAACTTTCCTCTCTACCATGGAATATTCTTTCGACTATCTAATAATTAAATCTATATGAGACAAATTAACAAGAGAAAATATCCAAATTTAATTACATATGTACATGTGGGAATCACACATACATGAGAGGGTCTGGGACAGAAAGTTAAAATGAGGTTCTACGACATTCTGAGCAGCATCAAAGGGGAGGGAGGTCACTGCAGGATGATAAGAGCGGATGTTCAGTAATTAGCAGTTTACTCCGCCATATACTTAGGTCATAAAAAGTTATTTCTGGTGAAAATTCTTATTATGGGAAAAGCCCCTAATTTAACTTTAAATTCTCCATGGTAGTCGGGGGGTGCAGAAGTTTCTCTTGAGCAGGATCTCAGTTGCTGTAAATAATCCACATACCACAGAGGCACATCTTGGGGTGACTTGTTCTAAAGCCCTACAACATAATGCTTATGAATTATGTACATCTTTGTGTTATTGCTGATCCAAACACTTCCATCCCATCAGTAGAACACTGACATGAGCAATCATAATTAAATTCAGTAGCCTTTGATATATTGCCAACTTTTAGTCATATAAAAACCACAGCTTTATAAATTTGATAGTTAATGATGATATATTTGACAAGGTAGAGGGTAAAAAATTATTATTTAGCAGTTTGTTAGTTTTGGCCTATAACTTTTAAATATTTAGGCACATGATCCTTGGGCCTCCATGTATACTCTTATCCTGGGGCCCTGCAAATGCTAGGAGCACCTAAATGTGAGGCCCTGATGAGAAAGATGGGTGACCTTGTGTGTTGGTGGTTGGCCTTGACTAATTGTGCATTACTGATTAGAGAATTAGCTGTGCACAGGACTTAAGTGCAACAGAAGACCTTCTGGCGGAAATTTTAAAAGGAAAAGGCAAACACCCTATGTGATCTGTTGGTGGAGATGTAAAATGGTACAACCACTGTGGAAAACAGTAAGGAAGTCCCTCAAAAAAATTAAACATAGAATTTCCATATGATCCAACAATCTGACTTCTGGGTATATACCCAAAAAAATTGAAAGTGGGGTCTCCACGTTCATAGCAACATTATTCACAATAGACAAGACATAGGAGCAACCCAACTGTCCATCCACGAATGAATGGAGAAACAAAAAGTGGTACATCCATACAATGAAATATTATTCAGCCTTAAAAAAGAAGGAAATTCTGACACAACATTGATGAACCTTGAGGATATTAAGCTAAGTGAAATAGGCCAGTCACAGAAAGACAAATACTGTATGATGCCACTTATATGAGACACTTAGAGTAGCCACATTCTTAGAGAAAGAAAGTAAAGTTATGGTTGCTAGGGGTTAAGGAGAGAGGGGAGTGCGGAGTTATTGTTTAATGGGTACAGAGTTTTGCCCGGCTGAGCATGGCTCAGTTGAGCGTCGACCTAGGATCCAGGTGATCGGGGTTCGATTCCTGGTCAGGGCACATACCCAGGTTGTGGGCTCAATCAATGACTCTCTCATCACTGATGTTTCTATCTCTCTCTCTCCCTCTCCTTTCCTGTCTCTGAAATCAATAAAGATATATTAAAAAGAAAAAAAAATCTTGTTTAAAAAAATCGGTACAGAGTTTCAGTTTTACAAAATGTGAAGAATTCTATTGATAGGTTGCACAATGTAAATAAACTTAACACCACTGAGCTGTATGTACACTTAAAAATGGTTACAATTGAGAGAGAAAAGGGCAAAACCATATGATTTCACTCATATATGGGATATAAAAGAGAAAGCAACAAATGAACAGACATACTCTTTGACAATGGAAAGGTGGTTGCCAGAGGAGAAAAGGGGCTGGGGCGGGATAAAGAGGGTAAAGGGGATCAAATATATGGTGATGGGGGAAGGCTAGACTGGGTGGCAAGCACACAAACACAGATGACATATTATAGAATTGTACACTTTAAACTTATATAGTGTTATTAACCAAGGTCACCCCAATACATTTAATTTAAAAAATGGAAAAATTATAAATTTTATGCTATGTATATTTTACCACAATTTTTTTAAGACAGACATCCTAACATAGGGATTTGGGGAATGCTTCTCTGAATAAGTAACTTTGAAACTGAGAGATGAAAGATGAGCGGCCAAGGGGGACTGAACGAAGGCCAGGATGGCTGGAGTGGAAGGGGGGAGGTGCAGCAGCCACAGGTAGCCGGAGTGAAAGGCTGGGGCTGGTGAGCATATTAGGAGTTTGTTTTATCTAAAGAGCAATGAGAGGGAAAAGAACACAGATATGTAAGTTGTAGTGTCTGTGGGACAGTTAGCAAGCAATTCAGTACGCAATATCCAATAATGTGCTCAATGATGTGGTAGGGACTCTAAGTCTGGAGAACACCTGAAGAGGGCAATGGGCCTATGCTGAGGACACAGTAGGATGTCAGGTGTGCAGAACTTGAGGGGTCACCAGAAGACCAGGGTTCAGGGGACCCAGACTTCAGCGCTATCGGTCAGTCCTTTGCTGTAGACTTGACCTGTCCCTACAAATCCATGCTGGGAAAAGGTAAAAGCCTCCATCTCTAGTGTCTAAAACAAGACTCAGAAATTAACATTGCCTTCCAAGCTCCCCTTCCAGGTCCGCCCTCTCCCCTACGCCACGCCTGCCTGTGTGGCCACTCTGACCTGCTAGCTCTCGCCTTTACCTGCTCTGGGCCCCGATCAGAGCCTCCACTGTTCAGCACTTAGAGTGTATATCTGGTGCCTCTGTCTGCCAACACTCCTTCAGGTGAGATTGTTGTTACCTTCTTTCTGGCCTCCAGGACTCCCACTGTGGGAAGCCCACCTTCATGCTAGACACACTGGACAACCACTACTAGCACTTTGAATTTGACTTCTCTGAGATGCAGAGTGGGGATGATAAGGCCTATCATAGCTCCAAGGCTGTTTTGAGGACCATGTCAAAAGAGCCATGTTGGGACCGCTTGTACATCACAGAACCCACTAATGAAAGAGACTTCTGAGAAAAGAAGCTGGGCCCTGGCCCATATGGCTCATTCTGTTGGACATCATCCCATGCACTGAAAGGGCACCCGTTGGATTCCTTGTCAGGGCGCATGCCCAGGTTTTGGGTTCAGTCCTCGGTTGGGGTGCATGCAGGAAGCATGCAGGTGTGACCAATGTTTCTCTCTCACATTGATGTTGCGCTCTCTCTCTCCCTCATCCCTCTCTCTCTCTAAAATCAATAAAAACATATTTTAAAAAAAGATGGGCCTGGACAGACCTGTGGATTCATCTCTGTAAATTGTTGTAAATGCCAGGGAGCACATACATTTAATCAGCCCAACAGAGCACCTATAAGAGGTGGGAGTGTTAATGCTGATGATGACAGTGAGTGTTGGAGGAGATCACAGCTAATCTAACCAGAGGCAATAGACAACTATTATCGCTCTCCCACCAATCCATTCCCAAAGCTTCCCACTCACCTATGGGTTTAGCTCCATTTTATAATACATCAAGGATGTTAGACTGCTCTTTGAAAAATGGATTTTCCCCCACTTATTACCAAATGTAATCAATACACTCCCCCTTTAATTTTACACCAAGCAATTCTGGCTTTGCTGGTCTTTGAGGTGGGGTCTGTAATTTGTGCAGAGCGCCTGGACAGTCGGCTCACACCTGTGCAAACGAGGCACCTTCCCCTGTGATGCTGGGCAGAAAGAGCACATTTGTAAGAACACAGCTCTCTTCTAAATGTGACAGTCTGGTTGGGTGTTTGGGGAGGTGTATCAGCAAGACAGGAGGTGGTTAGAAGGAAGAAGATGAGCTTGTCAATTACTGTAAGTCTCTCAGAGCCTGAGAAACAAGTCATTCAACTTTCATATCCATTTCAGTGATGCCAGCTCAAATGACATGCATTTTCCCTACATATTTTCTGTGATGAGGATGGGAAAGTATATTTTCCTTAAAGTAAATCCTTTTGGTTTTCAAACAAATTCTATTGGTATAGGAGCTACCAAGCCAGCCTCTCCTGAGAGTCAATTCTCATTTTCCTGTGTCGTTACTTATTAATATAATTGTTATTAATAACTCACATTTATTGAGCAATTACTACACACCAGGCACTATATTGAGAGTTTATGCTTGCATCTCATTTGCACTTCCTAATAACCCAATGAGGCATGTATCATTATCTTCATTTTTACAGGTTGGGTAACTGGAGCTCAAAGAAGTTGTTAGTCACCAAAATTCCCAACAATAAGAAGTGACAGCCCAGCCAGGAGTGGCTCAGCAGTTGAGCCTCGACCTAGGATCCAGGAGATCGAGGTTTGATTCCCGGTCAGGGCACATGCCCGGGTTGTGGGCTCGATCCCCAATGACTCATCATTGGTGTTTCTATCTCTCTCTCCCTCTCTTTTCCTCTCTCTGAGATCAATAAAGATGTTTTAAAAATTGTAAAAAAAAAATCAAACCCACAACCCTTTAAAAAAAAAAAGAAGTGACAGAGCTAGGTCACCTGTACCAGTTTCCTAGAGCTGCCATAACAAATTATCAACACTAAATGGCTTTAAACAACAGAAATGTATTCTCTCATAATTCTGGAGGCAAATAATCCAATATCAAGATGTTGGCACAGTTGGTTCCTTGTGGAAGCCTGAAGAAAATCTGTTGCCTTTCCTAGCTTCCAGTGGCTGCTGGCAATGTTGGCATTCCTCAGCTTGTAGGCACATCACTCCTATCTCAGTCTCTGACTTCACGTGTCCTCCTCTCTATGTGTCTCCCTAAGAGGACATCGGTGATTGGATTTAGGGCCCACCCTAAACCAGAATAACCGTTTTTCTTTTTTTTTTTTGGTAAAGTACATACAGCAGTCCCCTCTATCCAAAGGGAATACGTTCCAAGACCCCTGATGGGTGCCTGAAACTACGAATAGTACGGAACCCTATATATGTTGTTTTTTCCTATACACATATACATTTTCACTTAAAGGAAGCATTTTAAGACTTCTCTTTGGCATATCCAAATTGCCAACATCACTACTCTTGAGCTTTGGGCCATTATTAAGTAAAATAAGAGCTACGTGAACACAAGCACCGTGATACAGTAACAGTCGATCTGAGTGACTAACTCAGGGAGAGTATATAGCGTGGAGATGCTGGAAGAAAGACAACTCACTGCCTGGTGGGACAGAGCGGGACAGTTCAGGATTTTATCACACTACTCAGAACAGAGTGCAACTTCAAACTCACGAATTGTCTATTTCTGGAATTTTCCAGTTAATATTTTCAGACTGTGGTTGACCACGGGTAACTGAAACCATGGAGTGTGAACCTGTAGGAAAGGGGGGGCTACTATATAACAAACTTTGCCATTTTAACCACTTTCAAGTGTATAATTTGATGGTGTTAATTACATTCACCATGTTATGCAACCATCACCACCACCTATTTCCAAAGCCCTTTCACCTCCCTAAACAGAAACTGTGCGCCCATGAAGCAGTAACTCCTCATTCTCCCCTCCTCCCAGCTCCTGGCAACCTCTGTTCTACTTTCTGACTATGAATTTGCCTCTTCTAGGTACCTCCTATCACTAGAATCATGCAACACTTGTCCCTTTGTGTCTAGCTTATTTCACTTAGCATAATGTTTTCAGGGTCCATCCACATAGCATGTGTCAAAACCACATCCCTTTTCATTGCTTCCATTGTCTGAATATAGACATTGTATGTATCTGTTCATCTGTTGATGGACTCTCGGATTGTTTCCACCTTTTGGCCATTGTGAATAATTCTGTTATGAACATTGGCATACAAGTACCTGTCTGGATTTCTGTTTTTAATTATTCTAGGCATATACCTAAGAGTGGAGTTTGCTGGGTCATATGGGTAATTCTGTGTTTAACTTTTTGAGGAACCGCCATACCTTTTTCCATAGTGGCTGCACCATTTTACATTCCTACCAGCAATGCACAAAAGTTCCTATCGCTCCGCATCCTGGTCAACACTTAAAGGAAGCAGTTTTCTTTATTACTATTATTAAAGGGCATGACCTCATTTTAACTTAACTAATCACATCTGCAAAGATCCTACTTCTAAATTAGGTCACATTCTGAGGTTCTGAGTAGACATGAATTTTGGAGGGGCACTATTTAATCCAGTACAGCATCTGGTTGCAGAGCCCACACCCTTGACCCCTGACAGTACTACCCCAATAATGTATTTAGTCCTCGCATCCTCCAATGAGCTAGGTTTTCTCATCCCCATTTTACAGATGAGCTCATCAGAGCTCTGAGTGGTGAGGTCAGTTGCCCAAGACTGCATATATATAGAACAGCCGGCTTTCATAGGGCTTCTCTTCCACCAAGGCACTCTGCTATGTCCCCCTCATATTATTTCATGAAAACTGCAGCAGCCCTTCAATAATCAAGTAATACCTTCTCACTAATGCCCTAACTGAACCCTCCCTGGGGTGGATTAGGAACCTCTACGATGTGCTTTTCTAATAACCTAGGTACCGTTTGTATCATTGCATTTAGCCCACATCAGTATGATTTTATTTGGCTTGTCCATTCCTCTAGGTTAGGAGCATTTCGCCTTATTACTATTGTCCAACATGGAAAAGGTGGGGGCTCTTGAGTCCTTTCAAAACATGGTGAATGGCATTTCCCAGTTTTATTTCAGCTTTTATTTAAAGGTACCATTTGCCTGGCATCTGACCAAAGAAAAATCTAGGGAACTATCCAAGTTATCAGTTAATTTTTCTGTGCGTTCAACACTACATCTAGGTGTAAGAATGTCCTTTATCATCTGCAGACTTTATTTATTTATTTTTCCACTGATGGCTATGTGACCATATTCCTGAGTCATGGGTAATCCTCTAAATTATGAGACCTATAGCAAACCTATCTGAAATTTTAAAAGAAAGTATTTTCTCAGCAGCATCTCCTTCTTGCCCATGCTTTTGTGAAGACTGTAAAGAGAGTGCAGTGGCGAATATTTTGATTTCAGAGATTTAAAAAAAAAAAAATGAATGAGTCACCCTCTTTGTATAGCATATGCTGAGTCGTCATCAAATGTACTTATTACTAATATAATAAATAGTTTTCCTTCTGTCCCTCCTTTATTATCTAACATACAGCTCAAATTCCTACTAGATTCTGTCATTTACTTCATCTTTATGTGATTCTAAGAATTAGACAAATGCCCCATTAAAGGTAAAGCAAGTCCCAAAGCTCTTATCAGCCCATGAATAATAAAAGTATTAAGAGTATGTATGGAAAAAAAAAAATGCCCAGCCAGGCATGGCTCAGCCGTTGAGCATCGACCTAGGATCCAGGTGATCAGGGTTCAATTCCCAGTCAGGGCACATGCCCGGGTTGTGGGCTGCAGCCGATCAATGACTCTCTCATCATTGATGTTTCTAGCTCTCTCTCTCCCTCTCCCTTCCTCTCTCTGAAATCAATAAAGATATGTTTTAAAAAAAAAAAAAGAGTATGTATGCATAGAGAAAAACCCAAATATACTATTAATAACAGAACCATCATCATGCAAAGCAGAATGGGGAGTTACGGGACAAAACTGCAAATGAGTTCTGTTTCCAACATTGGTATAGAGCTGTTTCCTAAACTAAGCAAAGCAATTTTGATCATATCACTTAAAACCTTTCATTAATTCTCCTTCACCGAAAGGAATCAAGCACAGATATCTTAGTGTGGCTTTACTCTCATCTCCCCCTTTCCACCATGCTGTCCAGTAGCAGAGTGCACTAAATATCACAAGAAATTCTGTGCCTAAAATGTCCTGTTGTGCCCAACTGGTGCCCTCATATCTATCCTTCAAGACCTAGTTCAAAATGCTCATCGTCCTAGGAACTTTAAGTACATAATCCTCCCTTTCTGGGAAAAGTTACTCTGTGCTTTATCTATCGTAATTTTTATCTCATCCTATAATGGCTGACTTGAGAACTTGAGGGCAGGGATTCTGTCTTATCCATCTTTATGTTTCCAATGCCTGGCCCTTAGTCGCTGCTTGATAAGCGTTTAGCAGTTTATGAATTGTTCGTGAGTGCCTCACCCCTTTCTTGAGTTCACTTTGTCTACCTGGAAGTTATCTTTAAACACAGCTCAGGAATGTACAATTTGTAAGCCAAATTATTTTCATTCTCAAATCTTTTTAAATCTCATAGAAATACTGGGTATTCTAGAGGTGGTAACTTCACATTTAACCCCCTTTTCAGGAACAGTGTGACTGTGTCCCTGTGCTTTTGTAAAAAGCAACAATTGTATTTCATTCTCCAACCTATCTTGCTACCCAGCCATTCACCTGCCATTCTCTGATGCCCACCTTTGTCCTTTGAGTTTGCTCTCAAGTAGCTTAGAGGAAATCACTCTTCAGAGAGAAAAATAAATAATACCAAAACAACAGTTCAAAGGCCCTGAAGTTCTTGGTGAATGATATTGATCAATTCTCCTAACTGTAGTTGAGTAATCTCCAGAAAATAAGAACATCAGTAGAAAATTGACACTGGACTTTAGCAAAAGCACCATGGGAACATGGCAATGACAAAAGGGGAGGCTAAGCACAATTCTAGACTCAAGGAGTAGCCAGAGCCCCTCATTCTAGTATTTTAGTATTTATGCTGATAGGTTTGCCTAGAGGACAAAAACTGGCTTAGATTCCTCTGTCTCCCTCCTCATCAGAAGCAGATTGTCCTAGGAACTAAGATATAGTACTCTCTAATACTCACTATTAAAATGGAGGTAGAAGGTCTCTAAAGTAGGCTTTTTTGGGTGAGAGAGAAAAAGCAAGAATGAACTAGAAGAGCAAATGATACAAAAGGAAAACAAAAGGAAAAACGTAACTTTCAACAAAACTGAATAGCAGAAACTACAGAGAGATACTTAAAATGGTTTTGGTAGAGTGGTATGTAGATGAAACTACATGTTAGCCTCTGAACTGACTGCATGGAAAATAATCTGATTGTGATATGAATACAAACCTTGGTTCTCAAATGTTCTCCCATCTCAATTTGCTTCTCAGCCTTTCATGCTGATACCTGTATGATCAGTCCCTTGACAAACAAAGGAGAGAATGTGCAGATATGAGTCAGTTTACTGCTAAACCTCACGTTGTTAACATCTCAGGAAATTGTGCTGTGAATATTTTTGTGTGTTTTTTTGCTTTTGTTGCTGCTTATTATTTTTTTTTTTTTTTTACTGTACCTTTCGTTTCCTTTTTGTTAAACTTTCATTTACATTTTATGTTCTTTTTGGTTTTGAAGTGTTTATTTATAGATTAAACAGTACATTAGACGTGTACTGTATCTAAGAAAGGTTAAAACAGAGAATCATTTGAGGGTCTGGAACAGATTAATTCAATTTATATTATTTCTAATGAGGAAAAATACTTTTGTTTTCAAACAACTTTCCGGAACAAATTAAGTTCAAGAACTGAGGTTCCACTGTATTAAATTTTCTCTTAATTTGAAACCAATACTTTGACACTGGTGGGAGGGGAGATAAAATGGGACACAGCAGGGCTATAGACCTGGAAGAAGGGAAAGGAGAGTAGGTACTAGAAAACATGGGCATTTGGGGAGCAGCAGGTGGATCACCTTTGACTTCAGAGTGACAACGGGATTTTCTTATCAAATGGATTCTTTCCATGGGAGAAGGGGAAAATCTGATCCAGCTATCTTGCCCCAATGGCTGGACCAACATCTACTGACTCAAAGTGACATCAGACAGAGGATTTCAACAGTTGGAGATAATTCTCCTTAGAATCAATATGGCAGTTCACACTCCTAAGGTTTGGGGGCCAGGACATGAACATTTCCTCCAAAATTTCCCAAAATGAAGGAAAAGCAATTCTAGCAGGTACTTACTTTGGGAATCCTTTCCCAAAGACCGAAAAGTCCTTTGATCTTGCCTGATGGCCCCTGAGCAGTGAGAAATAACACGCTACAGTAAACTTAGCACAGAACCAGGATGTAAAAAAGAACTGGATGGCAGCTCTCTGAACAGTCTGTGTGACCTTGGGCAGATCTCTGAGTTTAGGCAGCAACCCAGGCTGCAAACCTAAGTAAATAAATAAATAAACAGAAGAGAAAGTGGGACCAAGAATGAATTAATGATTGTTAAATGCCTTGAAAATGCAAAGTGCTATTTAAATGCAAAATAAACTGCAGGATAACAAGTTCACTTTGGCTTCAGGCAGAAGGACTGTCAACTGCAGGAACCATTAAAAGTCACAGGCTATAAAATAGGCAATAAAGTGGGCTTTGTTCAGCTTTGCCCTGCAGAATCATATAACCTTGTCTGAAATTCACTGTTTACCCCAGCTCAAGAATGATCAGACAAACACAGTTCATCCATGACCAGAAAAGCCCAGGCCACTCAAAAGGAGAAATCATCCTTCCCTTCGGAGTTTACCCACCCTCACTCCCACAGCCATCCCTGGGCACCCACTCAGTCCCAAGTGCTCCTTGTGTGTGACATCATTCCAACTGTGGACATAAAGGGGTTCTACAGGCCCTGGCCAGTTTGGCTCAGTGATTAGAGCGTCAGGCCACAGACTGAAGGGTCCTGGGTTCGATTCCCAGCAAGGGTACGTACCTTGATTGTAGGCTTGACCTCCGGCCCCGTCAGGATGTGTGCAGGAGGCAACCAATCGATGTGTCTCTCTCACATTGATGTCTCTCTCTCTCTCTCTCTCTCCTTTCCACTCTCTCTTAAAAACAATGGAAAAAATATCCTTGATTGAGGATTAAAAAAAGAAGGGGGCGGTTTCTCTGGAAAGTAACCTCACAGGTTGAAGTGATCAAAAATTCCTAACTGGGCAGGTCATGGTGGGTAGTCACACCCTAGACATGTAACTTCTTTAATAAAAGGTTTATCTTTGCCCTAAGCAAGCCCTGTCCATTGTTTCTGTAAATTTAAGTTAACAAACATTTGAAGTATCTCTCTTCAGACCCCTCCTTCTAAATCAGACTACCCTCAAGAGAGCACAGAATCTTAACTATCAAGTCTTGCCTTGCTTTCTCCCACCTTCATGTGATCTTCCTTACATCCCCTCCTTAATTCCAAATGAATAAAAGAAATTACAAAACTGCTATTCTCTGGAGCATGTGAATCTTGCTCCTTGGCAGGTGTCTGTTTATAAAAGTTCTCTATAGGTTAGGATGTTTCTTACATCTACACACTAAACAGCCAAGTGAAGGAGGAATCATTATCACGCTTTCAAAGGAAGAATCTAAAGCTTAGTCCAGTTAAATAACTTGCCAAACAGTTTGGCAGAGACAAAAAATCAAGGAGGTCTGGCCCTGTTCAACTGCCTTCCTATAATGACAACCTTGTGTCCCTGCCCCTTTTCCTGTCCTCACTAAGCCACTCTGGCCACTTCAGAACATGAAGGCACCCTGTGTTCTTAGAATTATTGGAGCACTTGGGGCAAACTCCCACCAAAAAAAGAGAGTGAACTTCTTTTATTTCCATATTTCCATCTGGAAATGGAAAGTCTGGAAATGGAAACTTTTTGTTTGCTTGAAAGTCTCTCAGCTTTGTGGATATAAAGGGGACACATGCTAACCTGACCAGTTCAGGGAAGGCCTGTGTGGAGGCCTTGCAAACTCAGAGATCACAGTAACCACAAAGGTATGAAATTAAAACTCTTTAACTAAAAGCAGTTTATGGCAGGTCGTTACGTCCTAGGCTAGAATCTTCCCTACAAAAGTCAATCTTTTTACCTTAATTAAGCCTGCCTATTGTCTTTTGCATCTAGATAACATACCTTTGCAAAGGCCAGGACCCCTCAGTGTACAACCAATGCACCAAGGCAGAGACTACAAACCTCACCTCCTTATTTGTATCCTTTTAATTGTTAACTACCAGCTATCCTGTACCCACCTGTGTAAAAGACATAACATTTTACTTTTTATCCAACCCCAGAGGTTTCCCTCTCCTTTATTTCTCCCACCTCCCCAATCTTTCACCAGTGAATTTCATGTGACCCACTTATGACTTCTTTTTTGATTGTAATGTATAAAATAAGGTGTAAAACTGCCATTCTCAGGAGCATCATCTCAGTGCATTTGAGATTTTGCTTCCCAGCAATTGTAGACAATTTGGCTCAAATAAACTCACAAAAATCCTCTACAGGTTTGAATGCTTCTTACAACTTGAATTTAGGGAAAAGGGATGGGGGAGCAGAGAAATATTTTGTTCTCTAAGATATCATTTTTAACTTCTAATTCTAGGCATAGTGTATTGAAAAGGGGAAAAAATATTTCAGAAGTCAGTCTAAAATGTTAGCAGGTCATGGATGAGCTTCTCCAATCAAGTAGATAAAAAGGAACAGTCCTCAGGTACTTTGCAAAGTAATGATACAATTCAGAATGGTCAGATGTGTCCTTCAGGCTGCCCCTGGAGCTCCTGGGGTCTTCTTGCCTCTATAAGCAAAAGCTCAGGCCCTAGCAGGTTTTGCTCAGTGGTTAGAGCATCAGCCCGAAGACTGACGGGTCTCAGGTTCGATTCCAGTCAAGGGCACGTACCTTGGTTGGAGTCACAATCCCTGACCAGGGCACGTGCAAGAGGCAACCAATCCAACCAATCCAAGTGTTTCTCTCATTTTGATATCTCTCTCTCTCTCTCTCTCTCTCTCTCTCCCCCTCCCTCCCTCTCCCTCTCTCCCCCTTCCACTCTCTCTGAAAAACTGGAAAAAATATCTATGGATGAGCATTAAAAAATAATTAAATAATAATTTAAAAAGCTTGGATAAATTAGAACTTTGAAAATTCTCATTATCATTGCACTGGACTGCAGATGGTGTGTTTTCAGGAGGGTGTGCCCCTTAATGAGCTGGTGAGAAACATCCCCTTTCCTCCCAAAGGGACGTAGGGGTTAGGAGTTAGGGGGTGGCATCTGTAGAAGCCAGAGTTGTATTAAAACATCAATGTCAAGTATTTTTCAGAGACGGAGGAAGCATCTGTGAGAGTTACTTGGAAAATACAGCCATGTGTTGGTTACCTGGGAAGGGAATAATGTAAAAGGATTAGGTGACCTAAAAACAGCTGGACCAGGTGAGGGCAGATGGCAGAGGGGTTCATGACCCTTGGGGAAGGCAATGAAAACCTAGACAAGAGGCTAGACAAAACCAAAGAGTGGGAGGGGGTAGTTGGGTGCCAAGTGGCTTGGGAGGATAGAAGAGCAAGCTGAATCACAAATGGCAGGTCTAAAATGCAACAGCTGCTATAGTGACAAACAAAAGAGGAAGAAAGAAGGGAAGAAAGAGAGAAAGAGAGAAAGAGAGAGAGAGAGAGAGAGAGAGAGAGAGAGAGAGAGAGAGAGAGAGAGAGAGAGAGAAAGAAGAAAGAAAGAAAGAAAGAAAGAAAGAAAGAAAGAAAGAAAGAAAGAAAGAAAGAAAGAAAGAAAGAAAGAAAGAAAGAAAGAAAGAAAGAAAGAAAGAAAGAAAGAAAGAAAGAAAGAAAGAAAGGAAAAGAAAGGAAAGGAAAAGAAAAGAAAAGAAAAGAAAAGAAAAGAAAAGAAAAGAAAAGAAAAGAAAAGAAAAGAAAAGAAAAGAAAAGAAAAGAAAAGAAAAGAAAAGAAAAGAGAGAAAGAAAGGAAAGTTTTAGACCATATGACAAATAGAGTAGGATCTCCTGTAATGGGCTAAGAGAGAATATGAAAAGCTATTTCCCATTATCAACAGAGTTTATAACGGAAGGGGCAGCAACACTACTACAATAAAAGCTCTCATTTAGGAACACTGACCCTATGCCAAACACCATGTTGAAGGCTTTTCCTAGGTCCTATCACTTAACATTCACAACAATCTTGCTAGATAAGTATTCTTATAGCCATTACAGATAAGTAAACTGATCTTTGGAGAAAAAGAGGCTGATTTCCCAAGAACACAATGGTCCTGAAATAGGAGCCAGTCAGTGAAGCACAGAAACCAGGAGGAAAGCAATGGGCAGGGAAGGGGAAGGGATGTAAATGCATGACCCAACCCCAGTGAAAACAAAAGGGGCAGGGAGATCTAGATACAAGGACATGAAGAAAAAAGGAGCACTAGTCAGAGAGGACATCCAAAGCTCAGCCCAGCAGCCTTAGTGCTCTGATCCCATACAGATGATGGTTCTCCACTGTGGAAAGCTGTCATAAAATTAGCTCACCCTGAAATGAAGCTTAATTGTTCTACAGAACCATTGGAAGGATGCAGCCAGGAGCAAGAGAGGTCTGTTGTCAAATGACTGACTGAGGTAAAGATGACTCTGGAGAAGTGAGGAAGCAAGGTAAGGGCCAAGAAGAAAGGACCAAAAAAGGAAGCTAGGGGCTTTGTCATCGATGTTGCTGCTATTTAAATAAAATTTCTAATTACTCTTTTACTCTAACTCTTTGAAGGTTAGTAATGAGAGGAGGACCCAAGACCAAGCCCAAAATGTCAAACCCAGAGCAGCGATGCTGTGGCCCTGCTACATGGTACCATGCCATAAGGACTCTTCTAGTGAGGGCCATAGCACATTCCCCCAGAGCCAACAATTGCACTGCAAAGGTCATGAAGTCCAGGAGTTTAGAGCTGTGCATTTGTGACTTAGTAGTTCCACTTATTAGCTCTATGATTCAGACCACCTTACTTCTTATCTATAAGCATCAAGTCAATTATCTGTAAACTAGTATTATATTAGTTATTTATTGCTGTGTAACATATTACCCCAAAACTGAGTGGCTTAAAGTAACACTAGATATTTATTATTTCTCAGAGTTTCTCTGAGTCAGAAATTTGAGAGCTGAAGAGTTGCTTATGATTTTGCAGACAGATGTTGGCTGAGGCTACAGTCATTTGAAGGCTTAACTGTGACTGGAGGACTGAGGGTCTACTCTCTAAGATGGCTTGCCCAAGCGATGGTTGGGAGGCCTCAGTTCCTCTGCACATGATGAGAATGGAGAGGACTAACGTGGCAAGCAATAAGCACCATCCCCCACTGCAAAATGCAACAAGAAAGAAGCTGAGAATGAGCCACTTCATAGGCCTGTTTGAGTATTCTCACAACATGAGTGTTTCAAGAGAGAGAACCACACAGAAGCCGTTTTATGACCCAGCCTCAGAAGTTATGTCGCATCACTTTCCCTTCATTCTATTTGTTAGAAGATCAGTAAGCCTGGCCCACATTCAAAAGGAGAGTAATCAGTCACCACCTTTTGAAGGAAAGAGGGACAAAGAATTTGCAGACATGTTTTAAAACCACCACACAGGAAATATCTATTTTCATGTTACACATATTTATTGTGCACACACTATATGGCAAACATCATATTAAGACTGAAGGCACCACAAAGGATAAGAATTATTCTTGTCCTCAAGGTCATTTTAGGTGACTTGAGGATTATACATAAGATAAGAGCCAAGTTACCTCATACCCATTAAGAAGGCTACTAAAGGTGAGGGGGGACAGAAAATAACAAGTGTTGGCAAAGACATGAAGAAATTGAAACCTTTGTGCACTGTTGGTGGGAACGTAAAATGATACAGCCATTTCAGAAGACAGTATGGAGGTTCCTCAAAAAATTAAACAGAATTACCATATGATCCAGCAGTCCCACTTCTGGATATATATCCAAGAGGACTGAAAGCAGGGTCCCAAAGAGATATTTATACATCCATCCATGTTCATAGCAGCACTACTCAAAATAACCAAAAGGTGAAAGCAACTCAAATGTTCATCAAAGGATGAAGGATAAACAACTATGGAATATACAATGGAATATTGCTCACCCTTTAAAAGGAAGGAAATGCTGGCACATGCCACAACATGGATGAACCTTGAGGACAGTATGCTGAGTGAATAAGTCAGTCACAAAAGGACAAATACTGCATGATTCCATTTATATGAGGTACCTAGAGTGCTTAACTTCATAGAGACAGAAGGGAGAATGGTGGTAGCCAGGGGCTGGGGTTCGGGGTGAAGGGGAAATGGGGAATTAGTGTTTGATGGCTTTAGAATTTCAGATTTGCGAAATGAATGAGTTCTGGAGATCTATTTCTCAACAATATGAATACACTTACTACTAAACTGTATACTTAAAAATGGTTAAGATGGAGAGATTAAAGATAGTGGCAGACTGAGTGGAAGATATACTGACACTTTTCCAGGACCAAACTGAAATTACAACTAAAATATAGAAAAACCATCCTGAATAATCAACTGCAACTGAAGACAAGCTGGAGAGCACCCTCACAACCAAGGACGAAAAGTGGAGACCACATAGAGACTGGTAGGAAGTGCAGAGGACTCCTACAGGCAGCAGCTGAAGGTCTGAAGGGATATCTCAGCTGTAGGGATTGCCACTGAGGACTCTGGGGCTTAACCTCCAGGCTGGGATTCCCAGTCAAGAGCACCAGAACTGAGAAAGGTGCCCACATAACATCTGGCTGTGAAAAGCAGTTGGGTTTCTGCCTGCCAGGGAGAGATGGCTGGAAATGCAGGCACCCTCTTACAGAGCCAATGCACAGTTTCATGTGCATTGAAACTTGGGCTCCAGCAGAGGGAGAGCAGAGTGGACTGGAGCTGTGTGAGGAGAATCTAGGGTTTTGGGCTCTAGAGATGGAGCTCAGAGGCCACCCCTCTGGATTCCTGTGCCAAGTCATTACCCCATACTATAGAGGACATCTTTCACAGGCAGAGGTTTACCTTCCACGTAACTTTTGCCTGAGGAGAAACAATTGTCCCACCCTGCTGGAAAACGTCTCGCCCTACCCCATGTAGTTTCTACAGACTGAAGCTCATTAAGAGAATCAGATTAATCAGCCTGCAGGCAGAGGCAGACCTCAGAGTGCTTTGAGTTTTTGCCTGATCTGCCTCTGGACCCAGGCCTTAGAAAGGCAGACTTTGGTGTGCATTTTGGTCCTGTCCAAATGCATCTAGCCCCAACAGAGGGGACCTCAAGCCATGGGTTGTTGATAGCTCCAAACACGGTACTTGAAGTCGGTCACAAACAGCATCTGACACTGGCCTGCACCAGGGACCTTCCAAAAAGACTGGGAGTCCTAGCAGGCGTACTGAATACAAAAAAACAAACCCAAATAGGCAGCCAAAATGGAGAGACAAAAAACAAGCCCTAAATGAGAGAACAAGAGAAGTCTCCAGAAAAAGAGCTAAATGAAATGGAGATAAGCAATCTATGAGATATAGAGTTCAGAATACTGATTGTAAGGATGCTCAACAGCATGAAAAAATATATGGGAACTATGAAAAATGACCAGTCAGAAATGAAGAATGACATAGCAGAAATAAAGAATACATTGGAAGGAATAAACAGCAGATTGGAGGAAGTTGAGGATGGGATCAGCAATTTAGAAGACAGGGTATAAAAAAATCCCTCAATCAGAGATCCAAAAAGAAAAAACAATTTAAAAACAAGAGGACAGTTTAAGGGAACTGTGGGACAACATGAAATGTAACAATATTCTCATTATAGGAATGCCAGAAGAGGTCGAAAGTAAGCAAGGGTAAGAGAACCTGTTTGAAGAAATAATGGCAGAAAACTTCCCTAACCTGGTGAAGGAAAAAGCACACAAGCTCAAGAGGCACAGAGAGTCCCAAGTAAAAAGAATCCAAAGAGGCCCATGACCAGACACATCATAATTAAAATGTCAAAAATTCAAGACACAGAGAGAATATTAAAGGCAACAAGAGAAAAGCAATCTGTTACCTACAAAGGAGCTCCCATAAGGTTGTCAGCTTACTTCACATCAGAAACTCTGCAGGCCAGAAGGGAATGGCATGAAGTATTCAAGGTAATGAAAAGCAAGGATCTGAAACCAAGACTACTCTATCTAGCAAGGCTATCATTCCAAATAGATGGTGAAATAAAGAGCTTCCCAGACCAAAAAAAAGGCTACAAGAGTTTATCACCACCAAACCAGCAATGCAGGAAATGTTTAAGGAATTGCTGTAATAATAAGAAATAGAGAGAGAAACATAGGCATAAAGAATTAAAATGGCAATAAATAAGGACCTATCAATAATAATAAAGGTTTTAAGGACTTTAAGGAAGAAATCAACAGCAATACAGTCATAGCTGTGGACTTTAACACCCCACTGACTTCACTGAATAGATCTTCCAGACAAAAAGTCAACACAGAAACAGTGACTCTAAATGGCACACTAGATCAGATGGATTTAATTGATATTTACAGAACATTTCACCCCAAAGCTGCAGAATATACATTCCTCTCAAGTGCACATGGGTCATGCTCAAAGATAGACCACATGTTAGGACACAAAACCAGTCTCTACAAGTTCAAGAAGATTGAAATCATATCAAGCATCTCAGACCACAAGGGCATGAAATTAGAAATCAACTACAGTAAAAACACTCAAAAACATTCAAACACATGGAGGCTAAATAGCATGTTATTAAACAATGAATGGGTTACCAATAAGATCAAGAAAGAAATTAAAAACTTCCTGGAAACAAATAAAAATGAATACACAAAAGCCCAAAATCTATAGGACACAGTGAAAGCAGTCCTAAGAGGAAAGTTCATAGCACTACAGGCCTACCTCAAAAAGGAAGAAAAATGTTTAGTAAACTATCTAACCTTACAACTTGAAGAATTAGAAAACTCCCCTGTGAAGCTGTCCAGACCAGGGCTTTTGTTTGCTGGGAGTTTTTTTAATCACTGCTTCCATTTCATCAGTTGTTATTAGCCTATTCAGGTTTTCTGATTCTTCCTAATTCAGTTTTACATGATCTCATTCATATGTGGAATCTAATAAACAAAATAGACTGAGGAACAGAATAGATCCAGGGACATAGAGGCATGGAACAGACTGATGAATCTCAGAGGGAAGGGGGGGTGGGGAGAGATTAATCAAAGAACTTATATGCATATATTCATACCCCATGGACAAGACAATAGTGTGGCGATGGGGGGGGGGGGTTTGAAGAGATCAATGGGGAAAAAAAAGAGGGGAATATCTAATACTTTCAACAATAAAGATAAAGTTTTTTTTTTTTTAATGGTTAAGATGGTAAATTTTATGTTACGGGTTTTTCATCACAATTTTTTGAAAAAGAAAGAAAAGGGAAAAAAATGAGTCAAGTATAAAACAGTGAACTTGGTACTATGGGACCACTTAGGCCACCTTGCAGTACTAAGAGTTTTACTAAAATAGGTGTGTCCCTAAGAGAGCCCTGAAGAACATTTAGGAATGAGTAAAGAGCAATGCAAGTTTTTCAGCAGGGTAGAGCAATGTTTTCCAAACGTACCTGTGACTCATGAATGAATCATGAAATCAACTTAGGGGGTACCGGCCAGCATTTTTACTTAAGTGGAATAGAATAGACTGTATCAGAGTGAATTGCACGCCATAAGAATCTTTTCACAGAGCCTTTGTTTGATTTCTGGGTGTATCTATGTATATCTGAGAGCTGGGTACCAGGTTATGATGCAAAATATATTTATTACTCTGGGTAGACTCAGAAACATTTGAAAGCCACTGGATTAGAGTATGAGATGAAAAAGGAAATGCCAAGAGATAAGGTTGCAAAGGTAGGACAGAGTAGGTTATATTGCAGTGACAAATGGCCCCCAAATCTCAGTGGTTTACCACAAGGGTTGATTTCTCCCTAATGTTGAGAATCAGCAGGAGTTCGGCTTATTTTTTATTCACTCCAGGAGCTAGAGGATGGCAGGACTAACCTCTATGTGGAACATTACTGGTCTCATGAGAGAGAGACAGTAAACCACGCACTGGCTATTAAACTTCTGTTTGGAAGTCCCATTGCTGCTCACATTTCATTGGCCAAAGCAAGTCGTGTGGCCAAGCCTGACATTAGTGGGACAGGCAAACATAACCTTTCCCCCAGGGAGGGGCAGAAAATTGCTAAGAACAATCATACAGCCTGTCCCAAGAGGTAGGAGGTGGGGGAAAACCCAATTAAGATCTATATTATAAATGACATCAAGATGTTTGGGATTTACTCTGAGGACAATGATGAATCATGGAAAAGTTTTAAGCAAGGTGATCGGACTGGTTCTTTAAAGAGGTCCCTGGGTCATCATCAGTGTGGGGAGTGGCTTGGGAGGTGGTGAGATTTCGGGCAGGGAACTAATGGGACTGGTCTATTTGACCAAACCTGCCACCTTTCAAAAGAGGCAAAAGAGGCAAAAGGCCAGCTCTTTCCTCCACTGGAGCAATAAACCTCAAGCCCCATCTCAGAAATTAAAGGCCAAGAAACATGGCGTAATAAAAACATATAGATGCCTCCATTTATTATTAGCAAAAATAGCATCCCCTTTACAAAATGAAATGTTCAAGCAGCACTGTATGACAATATGATCATATTTGTGCAAAATCACATGTATATTTACACACACATACACATATATATGCACACAGAGACAAGTGTGGGTATAGATGTAATTTTGAAACTTGGTTAGAAAGGGATGCTGAGGCTTTTGTTCTTGTTTTTTGTTGTTGTTCTCTGCCTTTCAAACAAAAAGGAACTTAAGTTGGTTTAAATCCTGATGGAAATGACACACTAGAAGGACAAACAGTGCAGACAGTAGACAGAGCAAAGCCCCAGTGCGGGGACAGAGGTTAGACTGGAAAGAAGCAGAGGACCCACCTCAGGTGGGAGTTAATGGTCCTGCTTCATTGGACCGGACGGTGAGAGGAAGGGTGGGGTGTGGACCGAACAGTGCTTAAATTGGGTGGCAGGAAGTTGGGGGGCCATACATGCTTTGAGAAGTAGGAGGCAGGGCATCTTTGAAAACAGGGGTAAATAGCTTGGGGGAGAAAGGCTTTGAAGGGAGGAGGAAGTTCTAGAGAATATAGGAGAGTTCTGGTTGGTGCTGAGGTCCCACCCGGGGACAATCTGTGGAAGCACTTGGCAGTGGTCAGCACACAGCCTGCACCAGAGGATAGCAGGGAGGCTCTCAGGCAGTTTAGAGGCATGTTAAGATCAAGCACTTTGGAATCAGGCTGACCATTTAATAAGTGACAGACGCAGGACCAGAACCCATTCACCTTTCACACAGCAAATATTGAATAGTACTTACTTTGTGTTAGGTGTTTTGTAGGTGCAGGCACGAAACAAATTATACAATAGGGTGGATGGTGGTAAGTGCTATAGAGGAAAATTAAGTAGAGGAAAAGGAATGGGTGGGGGGGGCAGGAAGGGGTGTCTTTTTAATATAGCATGATCTAGAAAGGCCTTCTTGGTGAGATGACTCAGATTTCCAGACTTCATTCTATGTGTGTTCTTATTTTTAAAAATTGATGTGACCGAAGCCTTTTCCTTAATGCTTTTTTAAAAGTATTTGGAGCAAAGCATGTAGAGATCAGTGGTTAGAGTGCCAACTTAACATCAGTTGTCCGCTAGCTTGTGAGACACAGCTCCGCCCCCTCCTTCCTGTGTGACATTGGGCAAGGTACTCATAGGGCATGTTCTGTTTCTCTAGGTTTCATCAGTGAGTGCTCCTTGGCACTACCACCAGGAGTTCTGGTCTTTGAGGGTCCTTTCTGTAACACTAATTGCTCTGCTCTCTTCAAGGCAAAGTGTGAGTGAAGAGAGCAGACTCATCAACGCTAAGATGCCATTTTTCTCACATTTTCACACCTTTGATATCACCATGCATCTTAGAGTTGATGGCATCCTATAACTGATAGTCTTTTTTTTGGTAATAGTATATTTTTTTTAAGTGCATCCTAAAATCAACAGTGCTTAGAAAAAGCCACAGCTGACTGGCACCTCCAAAGTTCAAATTGTGACCTGGGCCTCAGCCGTTCTAATGAACGAACAAGCAGAGACGTAGAATGAAGACATGGCACTGGACTCAGATCTAGAAAATCCTCCCAGTTTTGCTAGAGGTGAAACACTGCATCCCCAAAGGTCCATGTAGTGCCACAGACTTGGAAAAAATTCCACTAATGGAGTAGATTCATCATGCCAGTGACCTGGGCTTTTTATTCCATCCACCCCTGACTTTTAATTTTAAAAACTTTTGCCCCTACAGAAAAGTTCCAAAAATAGTATAAAAACACCCATGTGTTGATAATTCAGGTTCACCAGTGGTTACCAGTTTGTATATTTGCTTTACCACTCTCTCTCTCTCCCTCATTTTCTCTCTCTCAATATATATATGTATATAATTTTATGTACAACAGATCATATATTATTTTAATTATTTCTATCTACTTTAAATTTTTATTCATTCATTTTTCGGCTGAGTTATTTAAGTGTTTCTTGCAGGCATCATGACACTTCACTCACAAAAACTTGACTTCTTCCAAGAACAAATAAATCATCCCACATAACCATAGTGCAATGATCACATCGGGAAAGTTAGCACGAACACAATGCTAGTACGTAATAGGCAGCCCATATTTAAATTTCTCCAGTTGAAAGAATGGCCTTTCTAGCTGGACCAAGGCTCTTTAAATGAGAGGACATCTCTGCTTTATTTATTTATTTATTTATTTATTTATTTATTTATTTATTTATTTTGCATTTTTCTAGGCACCCAAATAAATTCATGTTTCCCTGTAATTCATTTGATGAGAAAAAAAGAAATTCACATTTCACTAGAAAGAGAGAAAAAGAAAACAAGAATTTTTTAAAAGGATCATCTATAATTTATCAAGATATACATACTGATACATCAAGTTTTAACAGATAAAAATCTATATGTGTCTACTTTCTAACTAGCCGTGTTCACTTTTACTAACTGGAACAAGATCAGCTTTCTAAGAAATGGGCAGGAGTTTCTTTAGGTTTCTTTATAACTCTAAACTCACGGTCTCTGATTCCTGGGAAATATCAACATGTTTAGACTGTGGGCTTTCTTTTAGGCTCATGGATGATGCCTGAATCTTTTTTTTATCCCCAGTAATTAATTACTATAGCTGGCACATAGTAGAAACTCAATAAACAACTACAGGAATGAATGCTTTTCCTGGGCAGACTCTGCTCCCCTCCACATCTCTGCTAGTTCACAGATATGAGTTCTGTGACTTCTTATAGTTTGGCTGCAGTTACATGAAGAAAATAGTTTAATATGAATACGCAGAGAAAAAGGACCAGAACTCAGAAAATTGGTCCTTGCTTGGCAGAAGCAAAGTATCATTGGAATCACAACAAATCTGAATCACTGCAGGTTTTAACTGCAAGTAAGT
Organism: Miniopterus natalensis; assembly: GCF_054644295.1. Lineage (NCBI taxonomy): Eukaryota > Metazoa > Chordata > Mammalia > Chiroptera > Miniopteridae > Miniopterus > Miniopterus natalensis. Next base: position 67,593,114 of record NC_142089.1, on the reverse strand, counting down.
GGCATGGGGGACAGTGAATTAACAATTAAATTGTTTTTGTTTGTTTTTCTTTTTTTTTAATCCTCACAGGAAGATATGTTTTATTGATTTTAGAGAGAGAGGAAAGGGGAGGGAGAGAGAGAGAGAAACATCTATGTGAGAAACATCAATCGGTTGCCTCCCACACTGACCGCACCCACCCAGGATTGAACTCGAAACCTAGGTACGTGCCCTGACTGGGAATCAAACCCATAACCTTTTGATGTACAGGACGATGCTCCAACCAACTAAGCCACACCAGCCAGGGCAACATGGCATTGTTTGCCTTGCACCTCCATGCCTTCTTTGAAACAGAAACCTTGTGCTAGGCAGCAGGTGGTGAAAGCGATGGCAGGCCATAAACTTGTCCTTTAAAAACAACAGTCCATTTAATGAACAAACTGAACTACCAAGCAAAATAGAGACAGACTCATAGATACAGAGCAGGCAGACAGCTCTGCTGGGATGGTTGGTAGAGTGGAGGGATTGAGTAAAAAAAAAAAAGAGAGAACTCATGGACATTTATGCAAAAATAGAAAAAAAAATCCTAAAATGTATATGAAATCAAGGAACTCCAAATAGAAAAACCAATCTTGAAAGAGAAGAAAAAAGCTGGAGGCCTCACATTTCCTGATTGCAAAACATATTATAGAGCTATAGTAATAAAACAGTACAGTGCTGGTGTAAAGACAGACACACAGACCAATGAAATAAAATAGAGAGCCAGACTTCAATATATGGTCAAACAATTTTCAACAAGAGTGCCAAGGCCCACAATGGGGAAAGGTCGTTTCTTCAACAAAAAGTATTATGAAAAACTGGATATTCACATGCAAAAAAAATGAAGTTGGGCCGGCCGATGTGGCTCAGGGGTTGAGCATCGACCTATGATCCAGGAGATCGTGGTTCAATTCCCAGTCAGGGCACATGCCCAGATTTCGGGCTCAATACCCAGTGGGGGAGGTGCAGGAGGCAGCCGATCAATGACTCTCTCATCATTGATGTTTCTATCTCTTTCTCCCTCTCCCTTCCTCTCTCTGAAATCAATAAAGATATATATATTTTTTAAATGAAGTTGGGTCCTTACTCTATACCATATATAAAATTAACTTAAAATGGATTGAAGACTTGAACATTAGCCCTAAAACCATAAAATTCCTTTAAGAAAACAAATACTGTATGATTTCATTTACATGAGGTATCTAAAGTAGTCATACTCAGAAACAGAAAGCAGAATAGTGGTTGCCAGGGGCTGGAGATCGGAGGGATGTGGAGTTATTATTCAATGAGTAGAGAGTTTCAGTTTTGCAAGATGAAAAACTCCTAGAGATCTTTTACACAACATGAATATAGTTAGCACTACTGAAACGTACATTTTTAAATGCTTAAGATGGGGCAGTGCCGTTAGTGGTTGCCCAGATCTGTCTCTTGCTTCAGCAGTGTTTGGATGGAACAGACCTGGGGATGTCCCTTTTTCCAGCCTCAACCACCCTCCAACCTCTTTTCCAGTCACCATGTTCGGAACCACCTCAGCCATCGTCAGCCCAAGACCAGCCAACACCATTCTTTGACCTTAACTCCTATTGCCCAACAACCATGAGCTCCCAAACTTATCAGAATTATTCCACTGAGGTAGAGGCTGCCTTCAACTGCATCTGTGGGTCACCTATACCTACCTCTCTCTGGGCTCTACTTCCACCCAGACGATGTGGCTCTGGAGGGCGTGGGCCACTTCTCCCTCAAGTTGGCAGAGAAAATTCTAGAGGGCCTTAAAGATGCAAAACCAGAGCCGTGGCTGCATTCTCTTCCAGGATGTGCTGAAGCCGTCCCAAGATGAGTGGGGTAAAACTCAGGACTCCATGGAAGTCACCGTGGCCATGGAGAAGAACCTGAACCAGGCCCTTGTGGATCTGCGTGCCCTGGTTCCATCCACACTGACCCTCGTCTCTGTGATTCCTGGAGAACCACTTTCTGGATGAGAGGGTGAAACTCATCAGGAAGACAGTAGACCCTGACTCACCTTCACAGGCTGGCTGCCCCCAGGCTGGGCTGGGTGAACATCTTTTGGAGAGGCTCACCCTCAAGCAGGACTAGGAGCCTCTGGAGCCCAGAGGGCCTTTGGGGATCCCTTTTGCATTCCCCTGGTATCTGGCTTCTGCCTGAGCTTCTCCCTGAAACCACTAGGCATCCCTTTAACCGTTCTGGACCCTCTCCCATGCATTGGACCAACTGGAAACAACAAAGCTCTTTGCAGAAAAAAAAGGGGGGGCTAAGGTGGTAAATTTTATGTGCATGTATATATGTACATACGTATATAAATGCATATACCTATGATCTGTGAATCCAACATGATTCCTTAACAATACTGCAGTAGTAAATATGACAATTTAAATTAAAATTACTGGAAGTTTGATATTTAATTTTAACTTAACAAATAAGAATTTTAATAAATAATAACATTTAATATGTAGCCATATGCCTTCAAAATATATAAACAAATGTCTTAACACAATCCATTCTTATAGTATCTGATAAAAAAAATAACCTGTGAGACATTGTACCTTCTGACCATGTTTTTAAAATAATATTAGCTAATATTCACTGGAAGCTTACTCTATTCCAGGTACTATTCATATCTTTATTTCACTTAATTCTCACACCAACTCTATGACACACGTATAAATCTGAGGCACTGGCAGTAATTGGCCCAGGGTCACACAAGTAATGGGCCCAGGTTTTGAACCCAAGCCAACTAACATGAGCACCTACTCTTATCCCCTCGCTATGCTGCCTGTAATTATAACCTCTGTCCCTGGTTTTGTCTGTATGTCAGTGTAGACACTGCGATGCAAGCCTGAGTTGAGAGTCATCCATAGACCATCCCCCAGGCAAGAGAAGTGGGGAGGAATGGTGCGGTCAGGTTACCATTTCATCATATGGTGTCATCATCCAATAAATCCTAAATCTGCTGCTCGCCTCTCCCCTTCTCCTCTCCCGGTAGTTCCCCAGTGGGCTCGTCTATGGGACGTGCTGGCCTTAATTCAGACCGTGGAGAAAGCTCACTCCCTCAAACAAGGCATCTGACAAAAATGTGGCTCCTGCTACTTCAGAAGGAGAGGAGAAACTGTGCACAAATGAGCATATTTTTGTATTTGATTTGAACATTCAGTTTCATCTGTATGTAGCATGTGTTTCATTATACAGGCAGCTGAGTTCTGTTAAAAGTAAGGCTCCAGGATGCCATTCCAGTCTGTGTAATTCTGTGAAAGAATTTCCAGGACTATATTCCTGCACAAATCTCCGTAAAAATAGCAATGTGTGTATATATACATATGTATACACACGTTTAACTACAAGGTAGCATTGTAAATGTAGAAGTGGAATAGGCAATCATGTGTTTAGAGGAGCTGAGAAGTACAGCAGACAGATCTTAGGGGTTTTAGGGCCAGACTTCTATTCTGGCTTCACCATTTGCTAATGATGGGGGAGCTTAGGCAAAGTAACACACACAGAGACACCTACACACACACACACACTCTAAACAGAGCAGTCCCTCTTTGATTACAGGATACTGGTGATGATGGACAGATGTACAACCTGAACACCATTTTTCTAGCTCCCTTCCAAGATGTTAACCCAAGAACCTGGCAGTTTTGTCCGCTGCTCTCCCTACAAGCAGCTCAGTAACCCAGCTTTCCCTCCCTCCCGGTCCCGTGGCAGAGTCTCTGGCCCTCCCCGCACCCCTGGCTGAAGGCTTCCTGCAGAGCAGCAGGAAAGCCATCCCACAGAATCTGTGAAGAGCAGTTTGCAAAGCCGCACGGCAGGGCCCATGCAAGGGCCCCTTTGAGAAATGGGAAACTGTCAGGAAGGTGGATAGAATGAACCTGATTTCCCATTATTTTTTCAAATAAATGGAGTCCAGTTTGCCTCAGCTATAATCCAGGCATAACATTTATATGAGAACATAAAAAGCTACACAGCTGTAAGTAAAACAATATGTGTGTTCTTGAATAATAGTGATACCACTTGCCAGTAAGACTATATTTTGACCAAATAAAAGATGACCTAAATTTGACTCAGTGGGATGGGATTTACTACGTGATCGCTTCTTGAAAATAAAGGGATAGAGATCGGAGGATTTCCTGGGGGCAGAAGGAAACGGGGAAGGAAAAATAGGATGGAAAGTTATAGGACTATGACTTGATTTGAAAGCTCCGATTGTACAAAGAATAAAGGGCATTTAAGTTTAAATGTGTAGTATATCTCTCCCAAATAAAACCTCATTTTATATCAAACATTCATATTGCAAAGTCCCACGTGAGCCAACATCAAACACACACAGAGAAGTGAGTTTTCAGCTCTAACGAGGAGACTATCCTTGTAAATGCTCCAGGTCACCACTGCTTTTATTCATTCTCCCATCCTTCCTTTTATTCCTAGGGATGCTCATTTAACAAATATGTATTGTGGGCTTAATATGTAACAGGCTCTCTCTGCTAGGACAGGAGACAGCCCTGCCCTGGGAGAGTTCACAACCCTGTAGGGAGGGAACCCAGGACTCTGGCCCTTTCCAACCGATGTGGTGCAGGCCAAGATGGGAGCAATCTCGACACAGGGCGCTGCGTGCACCATGGGCCTAAGGGCCCACACAAGAGGCTACGAATGAGCCACAGGGACCAGAGCTGATCATGCAAGGGCTGGGCTGGGTTTTTAAAAGGGAGTAAGTCAGAGAAACTGGAAAAAGCAAAGCAGCAAGTTCTCATCCAAATCACAAACGATAGAAGGTAAAGCTCGCATTTGCACAGCTCTAAGACACTGTCACATTTGAATAATACACATACTGTTCCCAGATGCTTCAGTAAGTATATGCATTAGTTACGACTTAGGTATGGCTGATGTAACAAAGATCCAAAATAAGAGTGGCTTAAGCAGATAGATGTTTATTCTTTCTGGAAATACATATCATCTTTATTCAGGGCAGCCAGGAACATAGCTAAAGATTTGTGTTACATAGAAGAAATGGTCATGGATATGGGGGAAACTGGCCCTCTCTGCCAAGGCACATGAGCCCTCCTCTTCCTCCCATCCTGTCTGAAGCAGCCACAGATACTAAAGGGTTTCCCAGGAAACCTCAGGAGGATTTGAGGCACATCCATATGCACACACATACAAACGTAATACCATAAGTTTTTCATTAGAAAAGGAAGTTAAGACTGTAGAACCATATATCAGAGAATTCTGTAGCTCAGACCCAAGACTGTGGCTAAGAGGTTGGAGCAGACTCTCTTGCAGATACGTAGGAATCACACGAAGAGGTGGATGGTGCCCCCATCACCTTCCCCTCTCCTGACTTCTTCCCCTGTGACATTCTCCCCCTTATTACCACCTCTTTCACTGAACCAACATATGACGAATGCCTTGTCCTGGGAATGAGAACACGCATGAACATACAGGATGTGCGGGATATGGTAGAGCTGAAGTACATTACCGTAAGGATCAAAAGAACAATCCCCTCCTGGCTCTATGATTAATGAGCTAAGTAAACTTGAGCCAGTTATTTAATCTATTTGTGCATCAATGTCCTCAATATTAAATGGAAATAAAAGTATTTGCTGTACCTTTTTCATAGGCTTATAGAGGAAACCAGCAAAATGAAATGCATTTGACCCCTGAACGCCGCGGGTCTGAGCTGCGCAGGGCCACTTACATGCGGGTTCTTTTTCAGTCAGCACAGTCAGCCCTCCACACATGCAGGTTGCGCATTGGCAGATTCAACCAACATCGGGTGGAAAACAGTAGTTTAATATTCCAACCGCAGATTCTGAACCATGGATTCTCAGCCACGGATTTGCAACAACAGATCGAAAATATTTTTCACCCTTAGTTGGTTCAACCTGCAGATGTGAAGGTCCAACAGTAGAGTCAAAAGTTACAGCATATTTTCCACTGCGTGGGGGCCAGTGCCACCCCCATGGTCAAGGATCATCTGTAAATGTGTACTAGTTTTCTGTTGCTGTGTAACAAATCACCACAAACTTAGTGGCTTAAAACAACACCTGCTTATTATGTCATTGCTTCTGTAGGTCAGAAGTCTGGGCACGGAGTAACCAGGTTCTCTGCTCACTAGACTGAAAGCAAGGTGTGAACTGGGGCTGCTTTCTCGTCTAGGGCTCAGGTCCTCTTGAGAGCTCACAAGTTGGTAGAATTTGTTTCTTTGTGAGTGTAGAACTGAGGTCCCCATTTCCCCCCAGCTGTCAGCCGGGGACCAGTGTCAGGTGCTGGAGGCTGTCCATAGTTCCTTGTCATGTGACCTCCATGGGCGGTTCATAACCTGGATATCTGCTTCATGCAAGCAGGCCAGAGTGAGTCCCTCTGACCTCCTCTTCTACAACCAGCCAGAGAAAACTCTGTTTTGAAAGGGCTTGTGCAATTAGGTCAGCAGCCCCCCAGACACACCCCGTGCCCTGCCACTGAAAACCTCCCTATTTTAAGTTCAACTAATGTGGGACATTAATTATATCTGCAATGTCCCTTTACAGGTATACCTAAATTAGTGTTTGCTTGAATAACTGGAAGAAGGTGCACGCACCGAGGCCAAAAGTTGAGAGGGCCATTTTTGAATTCTGTCTTTTGGCCCCCAAATATTCATATCCTTCCCAAATGCAAAATACATTTACCCTCTCACAAGATCTCCAAGGCTCTCATTCCACTAAAGCATTAGTGGTTTCTTAAATAAGAATAAATCTTGTTCCTTCGTAGGTCTAAGTATTCAGCAAGGCTCTCCTGCATTTTCCAAGCTGACATCACATACTCTGTATGTCTGACTCCTTTCTCTAACGCAAGGGCTCTTGCCGAACTATTTTATTCTTATATCTGGTTTTCTCCAGGGAGGTTGCAAGGTAGCTCATCATTCTCCCTTCTTTTTCCTGTCTATGTTGACTGTGTTCCAAGTTATAGTCTTCTGTTGGCATCTGTTTAAACTGGCTGGATAACAGGATTTTCCATGTGGGGTTTTTTTTCCCTTCCTCTGGCATATTTTCCATTCATCAGAAAAACAATACAGTGTCATGGCAGGAGTAAGCCAGGTAAACGCAGACTCAGATGTTCTCTCCAACATCTTTTAACTGAGTAATACTTAGCCTCTCTGAATCCCAACTTTCTCATCTGTACATTTGAGATAATACCTACCACATAGGGCTGTGGGGAGAATTAAATGACATCATATTCATGAGAATTAAATGATACAGCATGCATAGTATCTAGCAGGTATGAATTCCAGACCCTATGCTCTTTCTGGTCTCCTACCCCACATCATTACCTTCCTTCCTTGCTCCCTCCCTCGCTTACCTTCCCTCTTTCACCATCTGAAAGAACATCTAAAACTGGTGATGCAGTGATGGTCACAGTATATCACATTAAAGGATAACTACCTTATTCTCTGGCTGGATAGCTCAGTTGGTTAGAGCAGTGTCCTCATACGCCAAGGTTGCGGGTTTGACCCCTGGTCAGGGCATATATAAGAAGCAACCAATAAATGCATAAATAAGTGGAATAAATTGATCTCTCTCTCTCAAATCAATAAGTGAATAGAAAAAAGAAAACTACTTTATAATTTCATCCAAACCTATGCCATCTGAATGCCAACTTGGTAAGTGGGTTCTGATACCAACCAGTCATTTCCAGACAGAACCGTTATGGTGACAATGATATTCTCTCCTTGTCCTGACACCTATTCTTATACTTTACTTGAAAAATGTACTTGGACTATGTTTTCACATACCATTACTACATTCTAACAGATTTATGCTCCTTGGAAAAAGAAGTCTGATCTTGAAAGCATTCCAGATCTATTCCTTATAGAGATGTTTAGGATGAAAGAAGAATTAATGATCAATAATAACTTAACTAAGGAGCTGAGGCTGCCCCAAGAATAATGTTAAGGACTGCCTGGCACAAGCAAGCACTTTCTGGCAAACTTCTGAAAGTGCTGAAACAAAAGGATCAGAAGTCATCTACTTAAGTAAGTCATCTGCTTATGTCTCCAAGGCAAAATATTGGGAGTCAGGTTCAGCCATTACAACAAGCTGCATTATATGCATGTGACAGGGACTTAACACTGGAATTTTACCGGCCATTAGGCTTTTATTTAAATGTCTGAAGCATGATTTTAACTTGGTGTTGTTTTTTGCAAACTTGATGTTGGCCACGTGAGCAGGGTTTCAGAAATAAATCTTCTTAACATTTCTAGGCTCAAGCCTAGAGTATGGATACAAACATAGAAGAAGACTAGAATACCAACCGGGGAGCTCCAGATCCGCCCTCCGTAGCTCAGATGCCTTCCTCAGCATGGTGCTGTTAAGCAAGGAGCTAAGGGAAAGGATAATACTTCCACTGAGTTCTAAAGATTAAGACGGAGGCAGTTCATTAGCTTAGGCAGGTCATGCCAAAGTCCAACCCCCTTTAGTAAAAAGGCCTATCTATAAATCATTAGAGATTCAGGGTGCCAGGAAAGCTACTGCATTAGTTCAGCATTATAGGCAGAAGGCTTGCATGTGCCAGATGCTTTACAACCATTTTTTATGAAGTATTACTCATAACATCCTGGGAGATAAATGAACAATATAATCTCCGCTCTATAACTAAGGAAGCAAACAGCCATGGAGAAACTCTGTGAGTTAGTAGCAGTCTAATGTTAGAAACCTGGACCAAACTCTCCAGGTCAATGCTCCTTCTAGTGAACAGTTTTGCTTGTAGTATGAATGCACTCAAGCTGTTGTAGAACAAGGGTGTAAGTATAAAGTCTGAGCCCAAACAAATGTGACTTGGTGACTCCAACTCAGATTTTAAGAGGGGAGAGTCTGCTTCATGCTATTATACAGGACTATTTGATTGCTATTAAGTGCATTCGTTAGGGTACAGCCACAGTTCCTGAAACAAGGGGACACTGTAACACAGAGAATTAAACAAAGAACTTTATTTTTGTCACATATAATAGTCTAGAGGTAGAGCATCCAAAGCCTGAAAGGCAGCTCTGTCATCCTCAATATGTGGCTTCTGTCTTTCGAGTCCAAGGTGTCTGCTGCCATCTCATGATTCCCAACAAGCAGGAAGGAAATAGGGAACAGGACACCATACAGAAGTTGCACCCACTCCCTTTTATTTGGCCATACTAAGCTGCAAAGGGGACCAGAAAATACAGTCTTGTTGGGTATCCAAATGTCCAGCAAAAACTTGGAAGCTGTAGAAGGAAGAGAGGAGTAAACATTGACAGAGAAGTGGTGGTCATTGTCACACTACACTTAAGTGGCGAAGATCTATAATACTCAGAGTCAGTGTTCCATCTTCCACGCGCCAGAGGAATGTCAACACTGAAGTGATTTAGAAGGAACCTGGGTAGTAAAAGAGGACTGAAAGTACGACCCAGATAAGCTGAGCTCTGGGACTTGTTCTGTCATGTATTAGGTATGAGATCTTGGGCAATTCACCCAAATTCTGGGTCTCAGTTTCCTCATCTATAAAATTAAAAATTGGATTCCACATAAATAAGCTGATGAACAAAATAGATCCAGTGACATAGAAGCATGGAACAGACTGACGAATCTCAGAGGGAAGACAGGGGTCAGGGGGAGGGAGAGATTAACCAAAGAATTTATGTGCATATATGCATAACCCATGGACACAGATAATAGTGTGGGGAAGGCCTGAGGCGGAGGTGCAGGGTAGAAGGAAATGGGGACAAACGGGGACATCTGTAATACTTTCAACAATTAATTTTTTAAAAATAAAATAAATTAAAAATTGAAACAGCTGATATCTGAGGTTATGTCTATCTTATACTTAGTGATGTCAGAGTAGGCAATATAACAGGCAGACTTTGTAACATAACACATCTCCTCAAGTTGGCCAATAAATTACCAAAACTCACATCTTGGGGGGTTTTTAGTCTCAAATGGAATGTATAAAATGAACCCACTTTATAAAAATTATTGCATAATTTAGTATGTAAATAAGTCTTTTTTGCAAATGAATTTTGTATGATTATAGAGTTTTAGTTTTACAGAAATATTTACCAGTCTTACTCATAAGTTAGAAAAAAAATCTCTATTTTCCTTAAACAAACAAGAATTTCCGTATAATTCTAGTGGAACACTACCTAATTTCAGCTATAAGCATAAATTACCATCAGCACCTTACCAAAGGTTAATACAAAGCCTATTAAGTACTTTAGACTATACTAATCTTCATAGTGAGTACAAATGTTTTATACATACCTTCTTCAGGTGTGTTCATATAACTATCTCCCATTAGTGTGGGAATTATAGAAGTCTGGCTTCCGGATATAAGAAGTAACTGAACCAGAATTCCCTATAGAGCCTGCTAAATATTTTAAACATATTCTTACCAGTCATCAATCCTCATCATTTGAGTGTCATTAAAAGTTAATGTTATTGACTACAATAGATGATCAAGCTGATGGTGGTGAGATCTAACCAACAAAGCTGTTGTTCTTTTATACATAGTAAAATGGCTCTGAATGTATTTCTGACAATAATAATGTAAAATAAATGGAAATAATATGTTGCCTTCCAAGATGACTACTTTTGAAAGCAAGAGCTTGTGGATGTTCTGTTTGACTTGACTACTTTTATAAAATTCTCCTGGCTTTGCCCTGGCCTGTGTGGCTCAGATAGGTAGAGCTCACCCCGTAAACCAAAAGGTGGTGGGCTGATTCCTGGTCAGGGCACATACCTAGGTTATGGGTTTGATCCCTGGTAGGGGGAAAAGGCAGGAGGCAACCTATCAATGTTTCTTTCTCACATTGATGTTTCTCTCTCTAAAAAAAAAACAAATCCATTAAAAAAAAATTTTACTTCTTGTTGCTTTATAAGTAGATAATAATTACATATCGTATGAAATTAGTGCTTCCCAAGTATGAACCATTTTACTAAATATTTTTATGTGGGTTTATCATCTCAACTTCAAGAAGGTATGCCTCTCTCTGTGTCCTACGGCAGAACCTGGAAGTTCCCTTCCGAGATACAGCCTCTCATTCTTCCTTAGAAAAGAGTCCCTATTTTATGTGAAACATTAATGTACCCAACTAGAGAACTAATTCACCAGATTACTTGCAAGTAGCAGTGCCCAATGAGGTGATAAACAGAAGTTGTTGAGGGAAGCTTTCAGAAAAGAAGGGGGACAGATTGAGTGTATGTCCCCCTTTGTCTTTTTCTATTCCTCTTGCTGCTTAGAATTTGGATGAGATGACTGGAGTGCCAACGGCCATCTTGTAATTTATGAATGGAAACCACAAACTAAAGATGACAGAGGATAAAGATCGAAGATACCTGGGTCCCCGGCAAAACCATGGAGCCCCCATTCTAGCCCATGCCTGTCTACCACTAGACTTATTTTATATAAGAGGAAAATAAACTCATAGGTGACTAAGCTACTATTAGTTGGGATGTTTTGGTTTATACTTTTGAACCTAACCCTAACTCATTATATATACCTTTCCTCATTCTTACAGATAAGAGAGTTGAGGCTTAGAGGGTAACTTGTCTAAGGCCCAAGAGCTAGGCAAATGGAGAGCCAGGACTCAAGCCCAGGCAATCTGACATCAGGAATGCATACCTCTCCGAGTCCACATATACTTTGAGTTTATTGAATAAGAAGAATAGACATAGCGCTTGTCCCTTCACTTTTATTTTGCCCCAACACAATGTTATAAAATCACAGAAGTGACAGAAGATAAAGTAAGATCAACTCTCTAATAATCCAATGTTCTAAGATTACTGAGTAATTAAGCATATGATTTATCTGCTACATAAGTTAATAAAATTGATGTAAAAACCAATATTTAATGTTGGTTAACTCCCCTCCCACACTAGGCTTCAGAAAAGACTTTTCAGGATGCCAGTGATGTTCTCAGGCCACACAACTAGCCCCTGTGTCCCCCTCCAAAGACATACATGTCTCTATGTATAAAGTCTTCTTGCCAGCCCAGGTCTTCTTCACAACAGGATCATGCTCAATTTCCTGAATTGTGTCACTGGTAGGAAAAGGAAGACACAGGTCAGCAGTGACATATAGAAGATATTCGGCATCTGTAAATAAATACTGATCATGCATGGAAGAACTATAGTTTATTCACAACAGAAGAGCAGAGAAGCACACATTTTCCATTTGACACCACACTGTCCCATTACATTAAATAAAAACCAAGAGCAACCAACGCCTCGTGTATGGTTTTAATGCCCAACCAAAATAAAATTCTACAGTATCCACCACATTTCATAGTACTGATTAGAATGAACCCAAGACTTTCAATAAAATTAAGTCCTATAACTGCACAGAAAAAGTGGTCAGATTGCATTGTGGGCCATCCTGTCATCCCAGAAATTGTCATAATTAACAAAGGTACATAGGCTACCACCTAATCACAAGGGTCAGCCTGATCATGAAATCGCTAAAAGATCATGATCAATACAGAGCTGGTAGTAGAAAGACCAAAACTCATGGACCTGCTCATATGAAAACAAAGTAACCATGGGACTAATACCTCAGAAATTAATCAGGACCTGGTGAGTTATGGAAGGAGACACATCTAGATTTTTCTCTTTCTTCCTAGATGATTTGAATCGCACTTTCCAATATTTTGCTGGGTATATAACTTTTGCCCCTCTAGTTCCACCCTTCTCAACCCAAAAGGCTCTCTTGTCTTCTGGTTGGGTTTGGCCAAAGAGAAGCACTAGCAGTTGATAAAGGAAGAGAATCTGTCTTAGTCAGCTCTAGCTGCCATAACAAATACTACAGATTGGGTGGTTTAAATAATAGCAAGTTATTTCTCACAGTTCTATAGGCTAGAAGTCCAAGGTCAAGATGCCAGCCAATTCAGTTCTTGGTGAGAGCTCTTCTCCTGGCTTGCAGAAGGACACCTTCCTGCTATGTCTTTACTTGGCAGAAGGAAGATCCAACTCTCTGATGTCTCTGCTAATAGGGACACTAATTCCATAAAATCAGGGCCCCATCTTCGTAACCTTATTTAGGCTCAATTACCTCCTTATAAAACCTAATTTCAAATACAGTCAACACTGAGGGTTAGAGCTGCTTCAACATATGAATTTGAAAGGAACACAAGTCAATCCCTTACAGTCGAAGTCTCCATTCTAATGGGCCAACGCAAGCTGCTGGAGTCCCTCAATTGAAGTTCACAGCTCCTATCAGTCAGCCCTCTCCCTAGAGCTGTCTCTCTAGAGTTTCTAGTAACCACTTCCTTACCTCACTCCTTCTATCCTATTGATTGTAAAATCTCCCCATAGATATCTCCTTTATGGTTCCCCTACACCCTGCCTTACAATTACTTTATAAACTCTCTTCACACTACACAGCTGGAATGTGCCTTTCTTTCCCTGCCCAGACCCCAAAATAACTTTTGAATAGGTGAAAATAGGTATGTGGAAGTCCAGAAAGTCCTGAAATGGGAATGAAAGAACCGGCAGGAGTTCTAACAGCATTCCAACATTCATCCACCCCGTGGCAGGATGAGCCATCCAAGTTCTCTGCATTTTGACATTCTTCTTGATGATATAAGAACATTCTACAGATCTCCTTCACTTTCCCTGCCCTTCCCCCTTCCTTTTGCTCTTATTATTTCTTTTCCTTTCCCACATAAATAGCACTGCTCCATCCACACCACACAAATCCCAAATGTCAACAGATAAAGAATAAAGGACAATGAGGGTTAGAAAGGAAACAAGAAACCATTTCTTTTCTCTCCACACATCTTAATCTCAGAACCACTACAAAACCAGACTCGCCAAATTCCATTTGAAAATCTTAAAATGGGTTCAAAACTACTTGTCGAAGTGATAATTGGCATAAATTACAACTTCATTGTTAAACAGCTCAGGTTAAAATTGCTTTTGATTATTGACATGCCCAAGGTTAAGAAACTACAAATGGGTCAGCTAATTCTAAAACATTCCACCCTGGACTTCTGTGCACATTAATTAACACAAAGCTGCAGCAAATGCAGTACAATGTTGGACCCTCTGTTCAGAAAAGAATTCAGCCAATTTATGGTGTCAACCACTTGTGCAACTTGAGTCTTGGACAAAAGAGAGCTCTAAGCATTCTCCCATTTCCAATTATGTAAGCCACGAGATCAGCTGTTCCCTAATGTATACATAAATGTAATCCCCCAATTTTCCAAGTTAAACCTGGGTATACTTCAGTGGTGCAGATAAGGCTGATCCTTAGAATGTGGTAGGCTAGAGTTTAAAGTCAAACCTTGCTCTGTGGCCTACTGCCCATGGGCAAGTTACAGGAGGTACCTGGGCTTCAGTTTTCTCATTCATAAAGTGAGGCTAAAAATGCCTACCTAATCCAGCAATCCCACTTCTGGGCATATACCCAAAATAATTGAAAGCAGGGTCTTGAAGAGATATTTTTACACCCATGTTCATAGCAGCTTTATTCACAATAACCAAGAGGTGGAAGCAACCCAAGTCTCTATTGATGGATAAATAGATAAGCAAAATATGTTATATCAATATAATATGATTTCATTCAGCAAAAAGAAAGGTAATCCTGGTGAGTGAGGGTCAAGATGACAGAGTAAGAAGGCCCTGAGCTCATATTCTGTCATGGGCAACAAAACTACAATACAGAACAACTATGGCTGAGAACAACCTGAAGACTAGCTGAACAGATTTTGGATAACTAAGGATATAAAAGAAAAGCCACATGGAGATGGGTAGGAAGGCCAGAGACTCAGACTTAGCCAGGACCCCCACCTTGGGTATGATGATCCACAAGCAGGATGGATATCACAACAGAAGAGGTTCCTGTGAGGAGCAAGGGATCTTAGTCCCACATTAGTCTCCTCACCTCAGTAGACCTGCACTGGGAGTAGGAACTCCCATAACATCTGGCCTTGAAAATCAGCTGTGCTAATGTACAAGAGAGCTGATGGGTTGTAGGAAACAGCCCCTGCTCTCAAAGGGCTTGTGCACAAACTCACTCTCTCTCAGTTCCAGTGCAGAGCCAGCAGTTTGAAAAACACCTGGTGATACATGAAGAGATTACATTGACTAACTTTAGGGTGAGTTCAGAGGGGCAGTTATCAGTGGGAAATTTCTCTGGAGACAGAAGTGCTGATGGGTGCCATTATTTCTTTGTTTCCTTTATTTTGTTGTCCTTCCACCCATGCCGGCAGGCCATAAATCCGATAGTCTCCATTAACCTGGTTAATACTTTTGGCCCCACCCTGGCATTCCCCTGAAGTCCTGCCCTGCCTGACTGTTCACCTCTGACAGAACCCTTCACCAGGGCTCTAGCACTGACATATCCAGCAGGCAATCTCGGAGCTCCATAGCCCCACCAAAGTGGCTCCCACTTCAGAGGCCAGCCCCCCCCCACCACCACCACCACCACCACCACCAGAACGTCTGCAACAATTGTGGACAGTCCTTGAGGCCTGTTGGCCTGGGGCCAACACTGCCCATTAGTGTGTCTGGAGCAATCATGGCCCACTTACAACAAGAGGGTGCACACAACCCACACAGGGGACATCCCTGGAGCACCTGGCTCTAGTGACCAAGGGGAATCGTGCTGCTGCTGGGCCCTAAAGGACACCTTCTACATGAGGCCACTCATTGAAGACTGCGAGACAAAGCTGATCTACCTAATGCGTAGAAACAAGCACAGAGAGGTAGACAAAATGAGGATACAAAGGAATATTTCCAAATGAAAGAACAGGAATATTTCCAGAAAAAGAACAAAATGAAACAGAGATAAACAATCTACCAGATAAAGAGTTCAAAGTGATTGTTATAAAGATGCTCAGTGAATTCAGGAAAAGAATGAATGAACTCAGAAATTCAACAAAGAAATAGAAAACATTAAAAAAAGAATCAATCAGAACTGAAGAATACAATAACTAAAATGAAAAAATACAAAAGAGGGAACCAACAACAAATTAGATAATGCAGAAGAATGAATCAGCAATCTGAAAGACAAGGGAGTAGAAATCTAAGTGAAACAGAAAAAAAAAGAATTTTAACTCTTGGAAAATATTAAGCATACTAACACATTATAGGGAGGGAGAAAGGAATAGAAAATCAATTTATAGATAAGTCTAGTATTTATCTGTCACCATTACAAAGTTATTACAATATTATTGACTATATTCCTATGCTGTAAAATACATTCCATGACTTATTTATTTTATAATTGGAGGTCTGTATCTCTTAATTCCCTTCACCTATTTCACTCACCTCCCCCTCACCTCTTTTCTGAGAACCATCATTTTGTTCTCTGTGTCTGAGATTATTTCTGTTTGTTTTGTTTGTTCATTTATTTTGGGGTTTTTAGATTCCACATATAGTAAGTGAAATCATATGGTATTTTTCTTTCTCTGTTTGAATTCGTTTGCTTACCATAATACCCTCTAAGTCCATTTATGATGTTTCAAATGGCAAAATTTCATTCTTTTTTATGGCTGAATAATATTCTTGTGTATATGGATGTGCAGAAGTGTGTGTGTGTGTGTGTATCTCACATCTTTTTTAACCATCCATCTGTCCATGGACACTTAAGTTGCTTCCAGATCTTGACTATTGTAAATAATGCTAAAATAAACATAGAGGTGCATGTATCTTTTTGAGAACTTTTAAGCTCTCTCTTAGCAACTTTCAAATATAAAATAACGGCCCGGCCGGCCATGGCTCAGCGGTTAAGCATCGACCTAGGATCCAGGAGATCGGGGTTTGATTTCCAGTCAGGGCACATGCCTGGGCTGCGGTCTGCAGCTGATCAATGACTCTCTCATCATTGATGTTTCTATCTCTCTCTCTCTCCCTCTCCCTTCCTGTCTCTGAAATCAATAAAGATATATTAATATATATATGTAAAATAACATATTGTTAACTATAGTCACCATGTAGTACATTATATCCCCAGGACTTCCTGAAGTCTGTACCTTTTTTACCACCTTTGCCCACTTCTCCTATTTGCATACACTTTTAATATGAAATGCATCCAAATAATTTTCTTGCAAAATCAGTTCATTATAGTGATCTCTTTTGTATCAGTCTTATCATTTCTGTAGCCTTTTGTTTATTTCCATGACTTGTTATCTTGAGAGGCTTTAGTTTCTATAAATTTTCTCTCTTCTCTCCCTATCTTCATGCAAGGTCACTCATGTCTACATGCTTGTTTGGGAGACCCAAAGGTTGCTGCTGATGAAGCGACAGAAATGTTATCTCCCAGGACAATTTCCTCAGCAGTTCCAGAGTTTTTGTTAAAATAAGAGCAACCAGGCCATCTACCGCTCCATTTTTCTAGTGAGAGTTGCAGTTATTTCAGATCAGCATCTGAGGGCATTGGTAAAATTTACCTCTGAATTGCTTCCCCCAACCTTTCTAAAGGTTCTTTCTTAACCCAGAAATTATTCAAAAAGAAAATACTAAAATAACTAGTGAATACTTAGTGCATCTGTCTGTAGGAGGTATTTGGATTTTAGAAACAGATGAAAGAAAAATAGGATTTAGCCCCCTTAAAATGCCTACCTTCCCTTTGCTTTCCTTTTTTCCATTTCTGATTCTTTTTTTTTTTTTCCTTTCAAAGGGAGAGTTGGGGTATGTGTGTGTGTGATGTGTTTTTAATGGTCAAAAATGCACAGCTGGAAGAGGAGAGGAAATGGAATTATAGGTGAAATGGGTAGCCACCCTGGCAGCAGGGCACGTGTTACAGAGCCCCGGTATCTCCTTACATCCTAAACCTGGGCCTAAGCTATCCCACTACTGCAGCCCCCATCAGGACACCACCCCCACTCTTTGATATGCTAATCATGGCTGTGGGTTGGTTGGAGCTGGCAAGAGAGCAGAGGCTTTCAGATGGCTGACACATTACAAAGCTGCAAACTTCAAAGCCCAGTTTAAAAGGTTCTGTTCTCATCCAGCAAAATGTTTGCTTTTTACGATGCTGAATTGAAAATCCCAACAAATTAGAGTGGAATCTTAAACAATGAAGCAGGCCCAACTCAGAAATAAGGAACCAATCAATGCTATCAACATGGCTTCTATCTGTCCTTAGGACTTTAATCATTTCCAGATGATAGCTTGCATCTGATTAGGGCCCTCTGGCAGCTCTCTCTTCCATCAGGGCCCAGTGAAAAGAACAAACCAAAAGGCTTTGAGGCTGGAGTCCAAAGTTTGACTCATCAGCAGGTAACACTCTACCTTGAACCGGGGCCGAGGGGGTTCCTGGGAGAAAGGAAGTCCAGCAGAGGGTAGGACTTCAAGGAATACAACTCTTATCTTTTAGAAACACATATGTGATTTGCAAATTTCTCTTAGTTTTTTTTACTCCTGACAAGTATAGAGGTACCTCACCAGGGTTGGCCTTATAAGTTTATAAAGGGCTCACTTTCCTTCATTATCTTATTTTGTGATATATCCATCCAGGACTAGCCCTCCCACACCCAACCTACAATTCTTCCATCTTTTTTTTTTTTAACGTATCTTTATTGATTTCAGAGAGAGGAAGGGAGAGGGAGAGGGAGATAGAAACATCAGTGATGAGAGTCATTGATCAGCTGCCTCCTGCACGCCCCCCACCGGAAATGGAGCCTGCATGTGCCCCGACCAGGAATCGAACAGTGATTTCCTGGATCAGAGGTCGATGCTCAACCACTGAGACATGCTGGCTGCGCTCTACCATCTTTAAAACTTGATTTCTTTGGCTTCTTAAAAACAAAATTCAACTGAGTAAATTTGAGGACCTAATTGGCTTTATTCAACAGTTCAGGAATCAGGCAGCATCCCATCTAGCAGATGGGACGGAGCTTTGAGAAGCTGTACAAAACGGGAGGCTTTTACAGGCAGAGGAGGAAAAGAATGAATTGTCTCAGGCAAGGTCACCTTCTTTTAGGAGATAAAAGGGGACTAGCAGTAGTGCTGACCAGGTAATTCTAGTAATTAGGTGAAGTATTAAGTCTTGGTTTGGTGATGTAAGGCCTAGCAAGAGTGACTCCACTTAGGGCCTGTTGTTTCTTTTTAACAAGTTCTTGGAGATGATTTTAGTCTTTGGCCTAGTCTATTTGGGTTACCATAACAAAATACCACAGACCAGGTGGCTTAAACAACAGAAATTTATTTTCTTACAGTTTTGGAGGCTAGAAGTCCAAGATCATAAAACCTCTATTGTGAGCTCTGTGGAGGTGCCCTCTGGCGTCTCTTCCTCCTTTGATAATGATAATAATTTTACAAAATTAGAGCACCACCCTTGTGACCTCATTTAACCTTAATTACCCCATTATGGGTCTTATTTTGAAATAAAGTCACATTAGGGGTTAGAGTTTAAAGGAGATTAGACTATGCCACCCAAAACATACCACTTTGGCATAAGGACTTTTTGTTTGTTTGTTTGTTTGTTTGTTTGTGTTTTTTGTTAATCTTCACCCAAAGATATTTTTCCCATTGATTTTTAGAGAGATTGGCAGAACTGGATGGGGGGGGGGTGGAGAGAGAGAGAAACATTGATGTGAGGGAGACACATTGTTTGGTTGCCTTCCACACATGCCTTAAATGGGGGCCAGGGATCAAACCTACAACCCAGGTACATGCTTTTGACTGGGAACTGAACCCTCAGTCCTTTGGTGCACTGGCCAATGCTCTAACTATTGGGGCAACACTGGCCAGGGCTAGTATAAGGATTATTTTGAGCTGAAGACAATCAACAAATATAGGAAGAAACCTGAGTTCCCCTATCTGACTAAAAGCAGCAAGTTCTGGGAAATAGGCTGCCATAAATTTTCTCTTTAGGTTGAATTTACTCCCAGAAGGGACAATAGAAATAAAACCTACCTCAAATCTCTTCTTAATGAAAGTTTAATGGCCCTGAAGGAGACTGAAAGACCACTCATACCTGTATAGACAAACATTATCACAAACTTTCTTTATCTCTTGCTTGTTCTTCTAAAAACCCATTTGTCTTTCCAACAGCAACCTATTTGTTCTTCCATAAAAGCCTCTTCTCCCCTCTCCCTTGCCCCTACTAAGTTTGGTATATAAGCCTCTAGCTTTAACCATTTAACCAGCCAGCCACTTCTTTTCTTAACTCCTATATACTTATTAATAAACCTTTTTTCCTGTTAATCTGCTTTTTGTGAGTTTCATTCACAGGCCTCCATTTTTCAGGACATAAGAGGATAGATAAAATATATTTTCTCACCCTGGCCAGTGTGGCTCAGTTGGTTAGGCTTCATACCAGGCACCTACCATGCATCAAAAGGCTGCGGGTTCAAGGGGGCATGTAGGAAGCAGCCTATTGATTAGCAATGTTTCTCCCTCTCCCCTCCTCTCTCTCTAATAGTCAATAAAAATACTTGTTTTAATTTCTTCTCTCCTACAGGCTTCAACATATGAATTGTGTAAGAGGGCACACGATTTAGTCCATAGCCATCTTCAAGCTTCGTCAGTTAACCAAACCCTCATGATACCTTTGAAGAATAAACATAGCAGGCTAGGGGCAGAGGGGTGTCCACGAGGAGGGGAGGGAAGGGGGGTGAGTGAGGGGTGAGGAACTCTGACCAGGACGGCGGCATGCTTCCCTTCCTCCCTCACATTTACCTGGGTCTTCACCGCCTCAGATCTTATTAGCTTGCCATTTTGATCTTAGAAGGGCTGCCTTTTCCACTGGCTAACGGGTATTTGCGCTGACACGTGTGTTAGGAGGTGGCAGGGAAGGTTGAAAAGGTATTGTCATAGCTTTTAAGGGTAGCACAATATGCCACCCCAAAATATGTCTCTTTGGAGTAAGAGTTCTTTTGAGCTGATTAATTCTTTTAAAAACAGCAGACAGGAGAAGCTCTGAAAACCAAGAAGTTACCCTTTTGTAGGAGACATTTACATGTATATTGGGAAGCTCCATTTGTAAGGGTGTTTTCCTCTCAGTACCAGGAAAGAAGGATGACAGTCGCGCTCGAAACTCTTGTTGATGGAAAAGACTTAAATCTGCATAACAATCTTACCGTTGTTTACTGTGCTTTTTCTGGTTAGCTCCCGTGACTGGTCTCTCAACCCCACAACATCCTCTTTTGTCTTTAGCTGGAAATGGTACTTAAGGTGGTGGCCTGGGCCATGTTGGGGAGTTGCTTAGTTTTCCTGGGTATACTCTACCTGAGGTATATGTATATTAAACTTCTGTTTGCTTTTCTCCTGTTAATTTATCTTTTAGTAAGAGGGATGGGTGTCAGAGGCAGTCTCAGCCAAGGATTTAAAAGGGTAAAAAAAACTTATTTTTCATCCTGTATACCATGTACAGCAAAATTAACTGCATTTTCAAAATGCATAGGAAAAAACACTGGAAGGAAACACAGCAAATTTTGTTGTTTTTTTTTACTATATAGATAGCAGCCTAAATCACCACATCCTTTGCAATTTCCATAAATCGCACTCAAGCCAGAGGGAAGTCTGGAATCCTCCCTCAGAGCTCCAAGAATTCCTGAGGGCTTAGCTTCTCAGATCTGCTGCTCCCACTTTCAGTTTTCCCTTAACTTTCAGTCCCACTGACATCTCACCTCCCTCAGCTCCTCTCCCAGCTCTTTTTCTCTCTCTTTTTAAACATATTTACACATGGACTTGGGTATAACAGACTTTACTGAAGGCAAAGGAAATTGGTGAAGAGGGGGCAGCGAAGGGCGCACATTTCATCACAGCACTTAAAATTTCTCCAGCCGTCCCTGCCCTGGTAAATTTCCCAGCCACCACCTGGCTACCACCTGTCATGCACACTCGGCCCCCTCCACCCCGCTCACACCCCTCCCTCTGCTCACTTCTCTTCTTCCTCCATCAACACCCACAAATTCCTCTACATTCTTATGCAGAGCAGTAGAACTACTTTCCTGTCTCCAGTGCCTCCATTTACTTACTTAGGTGAATGACTTCCCCTTGGTATTCTACCCACCAAAAGGCTACTTACTCTAGAGAGCAGCTCTGTCTCTCCTTGAGGGGCAGGAGCAGCTGCAGTCAGCTGTGGTTTAAAATAGTTTTACCTCTACTACAAGTATTTTTCAAACACACACACACCCATGTATTAATTTTTTTTAAAAAGTGAGTAAGAGTTAACATAACTATAGGCTAGTGGTTCTCAACCAGGGGAGATTTTGCACCCTTAGGAGACACTTGGCAATGTCTAGAGACATTTTTGATTGTCATTAACTGTGAGGGCAGGGAAGGCTGCTAAACATTCTACAATGCACAGGACAGGCCCTCAACAAAGAATTACCCCACAATGTCAGTAGTGCCGAGGCTGAGTAAACTCTGCTGTAGGCCAAAAAGCATCTAAAAGAGTAACATAGTGACTCTCTCTTCCCTGTTTACAATGGGACCAACTAAAGGAAACCATTCTCTATGTTGGCAGAACAACAACTAGGAATTACTGAGAATTTACTCTGTTCCTAACAGCCCTATAAGTCAAGTAGCTGTCCAATTATCACCCCTTTCTAAGGATGAGGAAACCTGATGGTCCTGAGGGGGTAAACAATTTGCCAAGGTCACACAGTAAGTGATAGACCTGGGATAACCTGAGACAGAGGGGAAAGTGTCAGGTAAGAGGAGATCTTGCTAACATTCACAATTTGGTCTTAAACTCGCCAAGCACAGGTATTTCTTGCATTTCTACCCAACTGCTGAGCAAACAGAAGGTGCTAAAGGAAAGAAACACAAAGCTTTGGCCATTACACTTCAAACCAAAATTGTGAAGGGCAGTTTAGTGTTTTGTAGACAGAACTTTAGAAGTGCATTTGATTCAGGAGATTTGGTTTTTGTTTTTTAAAATTAATTAATCATCTTATTGGTACACAAAATGTGTGTACATATGTATTTCAAGACTCTAAAGCTGCATTTTTAAATATGGGGGGGAGATGAAGCAAACTAGAGAATTCTACCAAATGTTTACAGAAGAATTACCACAATTCTACACAGAAAAAAAAGAAAAGAAAAAAAGGGAACACTTCCCAATCCATTTTATTAAGCTAGTATTACCCTATCAAAACTGGGCAAAGTACAAAAAATGAAAACTACAGACATATCCCTTATTAACATAACTGCAAAAATTCCTTAGCAAAATATTAGCAAGTAGAATTCAACAATGTTTAAGAATTATTTACCTTGGCCAAACGTGGTTTATTTCAGGAATTCAATATTTAAAAGTCAATCAATATAATACACCATATTAGCATGCTAAAGTAGAAAAAAATTACATGATCATATCATTCAATTCAGAAAAAGCATTTGACAAAATTCAACATCCAATCATGATTTTTTAAAAACTCAGAAAATATGAATAGAGGGAAACTACCTCAACTTGATAAAGAGCATACAGAAAAAAAACAAAAAACAATACAGCTAACAATACACTTAAGGTGAAAGACTAAATGGTTCCCCGCTAAGATCAGGAACAAGGTAAGGATGTCTGCTCTCGTCAGTCTTATTCAACATAATGCCAGAAGTTCTAGTCCATGCAAAAAGACAAGACAAGGCAAGGCATACATATCAGAAAGTAAAAAATATGAAGAGACATTTCACCAAAGAAGATATATAGGTGGCAAGTACGCACATGAAAAAATGTTCAACATTATTAGACATTAGGGAAATGCAAATTAAAATCACAGTGAGATATCACTACACATCTATCGGAATGGCTAAAATAAAAAATAGTGACAATACAAACTCCTCATAAGAATAGTAAGAAACTGGATCACTCATACATTGCGGGTGGGAATGTGAAATGGTACAGCGACTCTTGAAAACAGTTTTACAGTTTCTTAAAACACTAAAAACATATTAACCCATAAGACCCAGCATTGCACTCCTGCTCATTTATCCCATGGAAATGAAAATCTGTGTTGACACAAAAACCTGCACTTGAATGTGTACAGCAGCTTTATTTGTAACAGTCAAAATTGAAAACAAGCCAGAAGTCCTTCAATGGTGAACAGTTAAACAAACGGTGGTACATCCATACCATGAAACACTACTCAGCAATAAAAATAACAAACTATTGATACAGGCAACCATCTGGATGATTCTCCAGGGAATTATGCTGGGTGATAAAAGGCAATCCCAAAAGAGTAGATACAGTATGATTCCATTCATATAACAATCTTGAAATGAAATATTTATAGAAATGAAGAACAGATTAAGGGCTACCAGGGTAAGGAAGGGTTAGGGTAGGAGGGAAACAGGTGTGGCTATTCTTGTGGTGATGGAAACGTTCTCGCTCTTGACTGTCAATGTCAACATCCTGGTCGTGTGTGATATTATACTATAGTTCTGCAGTGCTATCATTGGGGGAAACTAGGTAAAAGGTAAAGGGCATTTCTCTGTATTATTCCTTTTTTTAAAAAATATATCTTTATTGAGTTCAGGGAGAGGAAAGGAGAGGGAGAGAGAAACATCAATGATGAGAGAGTCATTGATCAGCTGCCTCCTGCCTGTCCCTAACCTGGGACCCAGCCCACAACCCAGGCATGTGCCCTGACTGGGAATCAAACCATGACCTCCTGGATCCTAGGTCGATGCTCAACCACTGAGCCATGCCTGGCCGGGCTGTATTATTTCTTATAACTTGTAAATCTATAATGATCTCAAAGTAAAAAGTTTATTTAAATACATATAAACAAATAAGGTTACAAGTATATTATAGTATATTACAATAAACTAAGTATAACCACATTATATCTTTTTAAATAAGTAAATATAGCTATATGGAAGGAATCCATCTAAGCTTTTCAAGGAGCCATAGTTTAAAAGAAAGATAAGCTCTAATATGAGCTTTAGGAAAAAGTAAAAACAATGCAAGCGCACAGCAGGCTAGCTCCATGAGTAAGGCTAACAAGTACTCATTTACTGGAGGAGGCACCCCTAAAATGTGATCAGGAGACAAATCGCCCACTGTCCTGAAGAGCAAGCACTCTAATCCATGTAAAATAAACTGTGGACATGGAAATTGTAATGTGAGAAGAGTGTGGAAACCAAGGAGGGGGGTGTCTTAATGACAAGTGCAAACAGAAAGCTAGGAGTTACCATGGTGTCTCGAAAGAGCTGGAGGGTGAGACACGAGGTGTTTTTCCAGCACTGACCAGGACAGAGCACAGCCGGCCAACACAAACATCCAGTCCACCGGGCAAACCTATTTCTGCTGAAGGAGGATTTTTCACTGGGGCTGTCACCATGTGACGAAAATACACCCTCTAGGAAATCCAATTTCCTTTCCTTGGGTTCTATATTCATCAAGCAACCTTCTGATCTTAATTTGATTTTTGATGGTTTCCTCACTGGAAGAGAAAGAGCAAATGGAATTCAATCTGTTAAATGATTATGTGTTTTCTTCCCTTATGACCCTCCCATGGTTTTTTGGCATTGGGTATTTTGTTCTGAATTGTTTTCTCTCACAGGCATGGTAGTATTTTCCCTCCAACAAGAATATAATCTCCTGAGCAAAGAGACTGAGTCAACTACCATTTATTAAGCGCCTGCTATGTGCTTGGAACTGTGCAATGATCGAAGGCAAAATGACAGCTGAGATATAATTTGTGCCCCAGTGATCGTTCATTTCCTGGCGGTCCTGTACCAGCTGGGCTGGTAGTCGTGGTATTATGGCCAAGAATGTGGGCTCCAGAATCAAACCAATGGGGTTCACATCCTGGCTCTGATGTTTACACTCTGTGTGACCTTGAACAAATTAAGTGACCTCTCTGACCTTCACTTTCCTTATCTATAAGGCAGGTCTGAGACCACGTAGGTTGTTGTAAAGATTAAATGAGTTCATTTGGATAAAGCATAGTGCCAGAGACATAGAAAGCATTCATTAAGTGGGAATTATTATTACTCTGACGGTCATTCTCAGAGTAATAATTTTCAACTGTGTGAGATTATATACTTTGCTCCATTGCCCACCTAATTTACCTGGCCATCATGGTTCAATTATCTATGAACTTTTTCTTTCCGGGTATCTGGGAGCACCAAGGATTGCAGAGAATGTCTACAAATCTGCCTTGGCTATTGCTTGCCATCAACCAGCATCTGGCTCAAGCCCATTGCTCTGTCTTTTAGGTACCTTCAGACTAGCTTCCCCTACCCCCACCTGCAACTCCTCTCATCATCCAAATGAGCCAAGGCCTGCCCTCATTCCCCACAGCACTGGCTTAAGCATTCACATTGGGGACTTGACCTTTAGAAGGCTTGGGGATAACTAAAGTGACCTTCACCCAGAAAATTCTAAACAACTCTGAGTCCAAGTTAGCACTGTTTCAGGGGCTGTCTCTCTTCTCTCTTCCTTTCTAAATAAAAACCACACAGTCACCAGGCCCCATATCATTTGAGGCCATAGAGAAGTGGGGAAAGTGTCTTGTTTCGTTTTAAACAGAAACTTAACCTCAGAAGTGCAGCTCTGCCCACCAAGACAGTCCTTCTCATTCAGTAGAACTGTTGAGCTGCACACCACCAGCTCCCCTTCACCAAACAGTGCTCTTTTTTTGCAGGTCCATGAGGCCCAATACAAAAGGATTTGGTCCTTGGACAGAGCACAAGCTTCCCTGAAGTAGAAATAGACTGTTCACTTGCATTGTTCTTTAGATTCCACATATAAGTGAAATAATGTATTTGTCTTTCTCTGTTTGACTTATTTCACTTAGCATAATACCCTCTGGGTCAATCTATGCTGTCGCAAATGGTAAAATTTTGTTCTTTTTTATAGCCAAGTAATATTCCATTGTATATATATGTACCACTCATAGGCAGAGAACAGACTGATGGCTGCCAGAGGGGAGGGGCCTTGGGAGACTGGGTGAAAAAGGCGAAGGGATTGAGAAGTGCAGATTGGCAATTATAAAACAGTCACAGGGATGTAAAGTACAGCATAGGAAATATTGTCAACAATATTGTAATAATTGTGTTTGGTGCCAGGTGGGTACTGGAAATATGAGGGGAACCACTTTGTAAAGTATATGATTGACTAATCAATATGCTGTACACCTGAAACTAATACAAAATATTGAATGTAAACTGTAATTGAAAAAAAATGTTAAAGAAATAGACTGATGACACCTTCAGTGACTCTGGCAATCCTCCTCCAGCCACTGAGGTTTCAAAAAGCCTTGAGGTCCTTTATTGACCGAGGCATCCTATCACACCTATTGTCATCCACTGTGCCCAGCATAAGGCACAAAAGCTAAATTGGGGGGTCGGGGGAACTTTCCCTCTTGTAACAACTATAGCCATGCCAAGTGTCTGAGCAGAGTCCTGATCCACAAACCCCAGCCTGACCTCCCAAAATAATTGAAAAGCAATTTGAACCTGTTGTCCAGCTTTCTTTAAAAGTAAGAAAACACTAAAGGGAAATATAACGAAACCTATTTAAATCTTTTCCCCCTCCCCTCTCAGGCCCCTGTCCCGTTTGAGCTATTGTTTTTATCTGGAGGCTTTCTCTAATCGGCCAGGCCAGCAGAAACAAACAAAATCTTCCAAAGAAGGTCAGAGGAAACATACACATGCAGAGGTACATACACTCCTGCTTTTCTTTTTTGTTCATCCCACGTATTAGGCTAAACAGTAAGACACGGTTCTTCCCAACAGTCATCATTAAACACATGATTGTTTCCCATTGACATGACCACACATTGGCACTTGAGCTTGACCAACTCAACTAATGGTTCATTTCACAGAAGGAAAAATAAAAAAATTTTAAGAAGAGAATAAAAAGTTGGATAGGAAGAGAAGATGGAGAGTTGAAAAGAAAGAAATGAGGGAAAGTGAGAGAGGAAAGAGCAGAACTGAACATTTTCTGTGCTGCACTGGGGAGAGCCACAAGCTTGCTGGAGAGGGGGCTCCTTAAAGACAGTCTGCTCATTTCCACGCAGAGCCTGGTGATCCCAAAATAAGATCAATGAGAGATGACATTGCGCTTTCTCCAGACACCTTTCTGAGAACATCTCCCACAATGCGTCAAAACAAATGAAACTCCACATTCCTGCTTGTAAATATTTTTCCCAGCAACAAATGAAAGCTGTGATTCTGCAGATACCTCACAGCTTAGCATTCTTTGTGAGGTGCATAAATAAGACCTACAGTCTTGATCGAAGAGCTTCTACCCTGGCAGTACCATTTTATACTATCGGCTAGCACACATTTACATAATTCAATTCAACAAATGCTGATTGAATATACATAGTATTGTAAAAATATGTATTGGTACGTATGAGAACCCTATGACAAGAAGCTGGTCAGAATCAGCAGCGTGCTCGAGCCCCCTTCGGCGGGATTGGGCTGTCTGACTTTGGGGAACAGATGTTATTTGAGTACCATCCCATTATTCGCCCAGCCCTCCCCTGTGCCCATCCCCATCCTACAGTGTGGTGGGTAAATAAAATCTGTGCTCCTGCATTAAATCAACATGCATTACACGCTGCTGAAAATACATATACGATGCAGAAATTGCATCTTTATTTCCAAATACATTTGTTATGAAGTCTCTTAAAGAGATTGGAGGAGCCAGGGGAAAGTGTTAGCATTTTCGATGAAGGAGGAAAAGGTTTTGAGCTGCATCTGTTATTTAAATGCTTAGGTTGAGAGAGTGACCTTTCAGATATTAGCAAATACCTTTCTAAACTTAACAAATTTTGCAGAGAACAAGACATCCTCCAAATTATTTATTTCTGAATCTGCACCGAAGGAAAAATTAAAACTGCTCTGTACTGGTCTCTGGCTACCATAAGAAAATACCACAGAGTGGGTGGTTTAAAGAATGGAAAGGTATTTTCTCACAGTTCTAGAGGCTAGAAGATCGAGATCAAAGTGGCAGCAGGGTTAGTTTCTAGTGAGAACTCTTCTGGTTTGCACATGGCTGCCTTCTTGCTGTGTCCTCATATGGCCTTTGCTCTGTGTGCACACAGAGAAAGAGACTTCTGGTGTTTCTTCCCCTTCTTGTAAGGACATCTCTCTTATTGGATTAAGGCCCACCCTTATGACCTCGTTTAACTTTAACTAACTCCTTAAAGGCTCTATCCCCCAATATAGTTATGTTGGGGGTTAGAGCTTCAACACATAAATTTGGGGGAACACAATTCCATCTATAACATGTACCTAAGTGCTTTCAACTAAAAATATTGATTATTTCAAGTACCTCCTGGAGCTAAAATCTAGGACAAGGTATGGGTTTACAAGTACTAAAGTTGAGAGTGACAAGCATAGAATAAAGGTAATATGTGTATTGTTATTCTAACTGTAGGTTGGTGGTGGTGGCAGTTGTTTTGCTTTGTCCCCTCCCCTACCCCCATTACTTTACACTGACTGTCTTAACTTCTCAAAATCCAAAGTTCATTCCCTGTAGGATATGAACTCTTTGAGAGCTGAAGTTATTTCTTTTCAACTCCCTAGAGTCTGACACATACCAGGAGCTCAAGAAATGCTTGTGGCAAGAATGAATGGCTCCATTTCTTCTAGACATGGGATTGGAAGAAGGAAGTTTATGAGAAGGGTCTGAGTGGATAGAGGCTAAGATGGACCCTTCTCTTGACCTCCCCAGTCTCTCTGGAAGCTGTGGGAGAGAGCTCTCTAAAGTGAGCTGCCATCATGGTCTAAGGACAGGATACACAAAACCCTAAGTCAGTTCTCTGAGCACTGCATGCTAGAGAATGTTTACACATGAATTGGGATGCAGCACAACCTAATTACCCATTGGTTCCCCTGGCCACACAAGCAAAAGTTGCCAGAGTCCAGGTCAGGGAAGAGGCAACTACACTGAAGGTCATGAGGAACAACAAGCAAACATTTACTGAGCATCTGCTCTTCATTATTCAATAAATATTTATTGATTGCATATTTTATGACAGACACACGGTACTTGGCACTGCAGACAAAAGATAAAATACTCTTGCCCTCAAGGAACATGTGGGGATACCAAGAGACAGGATATGCTGACCTCGCGTGGTGCTGTGCCTAGCTTCTGATCCCTGACAAAGCATCATGGGTGGTTCCCCAGTGTCTGTAAGTGAAGATCTATCCTGTGTGTGTTCCCTTAAGCCAAACAGAAAGTTTTACATTTTACTTATTACTTATGGTTGCGTGTTGGTTTGCCTGGCCTGAGAGGTATAAGCCTATTGCAATGAGCCAGAGGAAGGACTGGATTGGCTGCCTGACTTAGAATAATATTTTAAAGCCTTGAGGTGACAAACTACCAGGTTAGATTGAATGCCTGGGATAAGATTCTGGCCCCAGTGAGAGTCCTTCAGGCAGCTGACAAGGAGCACAGACAGAGGATTAGGTACTCAAGTGACAGCCTGGCTTGGTGGCCTGGCCTCTTGCCAGGGCCAACCTCTCCAGTGGCTAAACCATCCAGACACCCCCCCAAAGCAGCAGGATCAGTCAGAGCCCTGTTAACTGGCCTCTTCACCCTCACCACTCCCCTGCATGTGAGACTGTGCTGGGCAGGGCATTACCACGACTTTCTTGTTTGCTCTATAGCTAAACTGGCCCAAGTAAAAGTGACACTAACCTTAATCTTGTCCATGAAAGTCACCGATAAGGCAGAAGCACACGGACAGGCCCATGGAGCCAACAGACCCTACCAGCAACCCTAACTCAGTAGACACCCTTAAGCAGAGTTGCAGCACAGCATGGCAAGTATCAGGCTGAGCCAAATGAAGTTGCCAATACTGGATCATTTTTGTCCTAAAAAAGCAGAAACTTTATACAGTTCAACTTAATGCAATAATAGCTGACTCTTGTATGGCACCTCCTATGTGCCAGGCAAGGTTCTAAGCTCTTTACACACAGATTTGGGCCGTCCTCATAGCAACCCCATGGCGTGGGTACTGTAACGACCCCATTTTACAGAGAGGGCTGAGTAAGTGACCGCTAGTAAGTGACTTCAAACGCAAGCACCCTGGCCCCAGAATCCACGCTCTCCAGCGCTACCCTGACCTGCCCCTGTGTGTACAGAGTTTCAGGGAAAGCACAGAGGAAGAGCCAAGATGCTCCGAAAAGGCTTCTAGAAGGCGGTCAACCCAAGGAGCCTTGTGCCGCCTGATGCCCAACATAGTGACAAAAGGTCTTCATTTTGTTTTCAAAAGATCATGTTTGTCCAGCAGGGAGTTGTCCCTGAGGGTTCAACTCACACCACCCAAACTCCCATCAGGTTCACTTAATCAACACCCGCGACATAAAGGCATGAGTGGGGAGGGGGGAATGAATTAACAAAAACAGAGGGCGGACGTTCGTTCACCTAGAGAAGTAAAAGTGCCAAGCTAACTGGAATGCTCAGAGCTTGGAGGCGGGGGAGGCTCTGAGCTTTTTGAATACATTTCCTGATGTGCCTTTCACAAAAACTCCGTGGGAAAAACATTATCATCTTGGTTTTACAGGTGAGGCAATGGATTGGAAGAGGTGACAGAAGCCACCTGCCCCCAAGCCCTGACCAGGCTCCTTTTCACTTCTGCGCCTGCCTGCCTTCCCCTGGGCTCGGCACTGTCTCCTGCCAGCAGGGGAGCTCACTTGGCAAATCCAGTTCAGACGGTTCGAGGGCAGGGGGAGGGCCGGGGCAGATTAAGGGGAGCGGGAAGGTCTTTAGCGGCAGCTTCTGGCCCTGGCGGCCTGGGTCGCCCCCTCCTCCACACAGCTGGCCAGAAAAGAACACTTAAGGTGGCCGTCAGGGCATCTGCACCCGGGTCACCGGCGTAGAAACTAAAAATCGCCATCCTCTCACTCTGGCAGCTTTTTCAGTATTCCTTATCAGCCACCGAAAGCTCCTGCCATTACAACATTACCCCATGATAGGCATATTACAATTTCCTAGATTATATCTTATCTGACGTTAGTTACATTTTAGGGTTGTTGCTTCCTGGCACTTTAATTTCCTAAGCGGGCTATCTCCAGCTCGCAGAGCAGAGTGAGGCAGGCCGCTTCCACCCTCTCCCCGCGCCCCCTTCCCAGGGCGAACATTTTCTCGGCGGGCCTGCCTTCCAGGGCGTGCTCTCCGCCGGTGCCATAGCTTCCTACCCATTAACTAGAAGGTAATGATCATGTTCTTTTCCTCAATTATTTTGCTTTCTATTTTTGGTGTTTGGCATGAGCGGAACCACAGGCAGAAAGTGTGTAAAATTGGCATCTTCATAGCAAAGAATTCTCCTGTAAGAGGCGGGCCCTCAAGCTCCTCAGGAATTTTTCTCTTTATTGTTATTAAGTTCAATTACAGAGATTAGATAACATATAAACAAATACTAAAGATATAACTTTTACACAACATTACTATATAATCATCAGGGGGTAACAAATGTAAAGGGGAGCCCGGCCGGGTGTGGCTCAGCAATTGAGCATCGAGGTAGGATCCAGGAGATCGAGGTTAGATTCCCGGTCAGGGCTCATGCCCGGGCTGCGGCTCCATCCTCAATTGGGGGCGTGCAGGAGGCAGCCAATCAATGACTCTCATCATTGATGTTTCTGTCTCTCTCCCTTTCTCTCTGTGAAATCAACAAAGATATATTTAAAAACAAACAAACAAATGTGAAGGGGAAAGGATGTGTTTTTAACAAAATAGAATAACTTACCCACATTTTATATCCTATCACTGATGAGTCAAAGAACTTCAAATAGAGCATCTGAGGGGTGGATAAGGCACTAGACGCACCGTCTATTTGGACTTCCCTCAGCTGCCAGATGGCAAGATTCAAGGGCCCAAGAAGAAAAGGAGATGGGACTTAACTCAGTTCCTCAGGAAATCCACTTCCTTGCACCGCGTGGCACACTATAAAGGAAAAAAAAACAAAGCTAGGGAATGGACAAGTTGAGATTATTTAAAATGATGAGTTTAAAAAATGTAATTGTGTTCGATCTCTTTACAGAGCAAACAACTATTTTCCCCGCAGGAGTACTTTCTATAGAATCATCTTTCAGCCCTCTGGCCTGCATTTCTGCCATGACTCTATTGGCCCAAAATATAAGTCCTATCTGCAGCTGACTGCTACTCACTGTTCTGTTCTTTATATATAAAGATTTGTTATTTCTCATGCACTGGAAAAACTAGAAGTTTTCGATGAATATTTTACTGAATGATTTTGCAAATTCTGCTTTAGCAATCTACCTTTAAATATACATTCTGTGTGTTAGCTATTGGGAATAATTTAATGGTGGCTAAAAGCATCTGTTACCTAATGTCCTCAAGTTTTTGTAGTCGATTCTGGATGTGGGATTAAATGCTAAAAGTTACAAAACATAGCTAAACAAAATAGTAAGATTAAATTTGAAAAAAACAAAATACAAAACACAGGTACTCCGAACATACAAAATCTAATGAGGGAAATTTGAGACAGTGTGATCATGACTAGAGATGGCCCAGCAGCACTGAGGACCCAGCTAGATGTGGGGGGCATGAATCTGAGGTGACTAGGCAACATGTTATGTGTCGTTCACACTCAGCATCCCTTCCCACCTCCTTCCATTCTCCCCACTTTACAGGGGCTGGAAGACTAAAAGCCACATTTCTCAGACTCCTTTGTAAATTGAAATCTGAATGTGACTTAGGCTCTGCCGTTGAGATGCCCTTTGTGACACTGCAAAGTTGGAAGGGAGGCAGAAGTCGGCTTCTCTGATAAGGGCAGTGGAGAAGCAAGGTCAGCAGATGTGGGTGTTGACGCTCCGCCGTCTGGTCAGGCGCTTGCTGGGTGTGAGGCAGTGGTGGGCATGGTGGCAGAGCAGCAATCCTCCCAACTGAATCCCAAGTGCGACTGTGAACTCAAAAGCCCAATGGTGCCCCAATCTCTACTCCTGCACATCTTCAGAGCTTTATAAGTACCCAGCTCCTTGCATTAAATCCAATTTGCTAGAAATCTCTAGAACATCTTCTGTCTCCTGCATCAAGCCCTGATTAATATGTGTGTTTCTTCTAGTGACAAAACAGCCTAAGATTATGAGGCTGAAAGTCAGACTCACCTTGGATTAGTATCTTGCAGGGCAAGTTTAACGAAAGGAAAGGAGAAAAAATGATTTGGATAACATTTCCCAAACTATGGCATGAATACCCCTGGTGACTTAAGGAGTACAAGGCCATGGCATTAAGTAATATTGAAACACGTAATGAAAGAGTTATTCCTTTTCAATTCTCTTTTAATCATGAGGGAGAATTCTTAGGTTGGGACTTGATTTGTTTAACACCCCTCTAGTGCTTACTGATCCCCTTTATTTGCACGGAGAATAGAAAAGAGCCTTTGATCAGGCCAGAATACTTAGCTAGGATGTAAAAACCCTATTTCATTTTCAATATATTTATTTCTAGAGTTACCTTCTCAGTATGGCAAATGATAGAAGCTTTCCACTTATGTTAATGAGAGAAAGTGTCTTTTTAATTTTTACTTTTTAAAAAAATATTTCAAACACACAGAAAAAAATAAAAAGAATAGAACAACATCCATATCCCCACCACAGAGATTTTACATTTTCCAGACTTCCTTCATCTATAATTTTGTTTTATTCAACAACTTAAAAGTAAATTGCAGTCATTGAGACTCTGCATCCTTGAAATGCTTCAGTGTGCAAGTCCAGAAAATAAGAATATTCGTCTGCAAAACCATACTCACTATCACACAAAACAAAGTGAATAATTCCCTCGTGTTGTCTAACCATGTGCGATTAGGAGGATGTTTCTTGTTAAATAAATTTACTTTAAAAATGTGAGATGGCCCTAGCCCCTTTGGCTCAATGGTTAGAGTGTCGACCCATGAACTGAAGGGTCCTGGGTTCTATTCTGGTCAAGGGCATGTACCTCAGTTGCAGGCTCGATCCCTGGCCCCTGTCAGGGCATGTGCAGGAGGCAACCAATTGATGTGTCTCTCTCACATCGATGTTTCTCTCTGTCTCTTCCGCTCCCTTCTACTCTCTCTGAAAAGCAATGGAAAAAACATCCTCAGGTGAGGATTAAAAATAATAATTTTAAAATATGAGATGGTTTAAAGAAAAAGATAGGTAAATAATAATATAGATAGAATGTAAATAAGGGGAAGAGTGTGGTGATGGAAAAGTGTGGTGATAGTAGCAATAGTAAATAATATTTTAGGTAGTACGTGGATACAAGGAACAGTGTCATGATGGTGGGTTTATAAAACTCTAGCTTGAGAAGAAAGACCAAATCTAAATAAAACACCTCATCGTTTTCAAAAACAAAACTCTAGATTGAAAACAAATGCCTGAGAAATGATGAAACATGAGATTTGGCTGTAAGAAAAGGAATTAGAACAAGATGCTAATAGTTTGGGAGAAAAGTAAGTAGGTCATGAAATAGAAGTCACTCCTGGTCAAAAAATAAGTGTGTTGGGAAGAAGAGAAAACATGTAAGTAGAAGGCTTAAAAGAGAATGTACACCAGTGTGATGGAGGTTATCCCGAGGCATATGACAAGGGTGACTTGTCATATTTACTCTCTGTGGTGCAGTAAATGACCACACAAACTCTAGAGTCTGCCTCCCTGGTTGGAATCCTGGTTATGTCACTACTGAACTTGGGTCTTATTACTTAACATCTCTTTGCCTGTTAACTCATCTATAAAATGGGAGGAAATAGTAGTTCCCACCTCACATATAGCTGTAAGGATCAAACTCCTACAACTCCTCCATAACACACAAGTGATAAGCATGATCCAAAAAATTCAATGTGTAAAATGTGGGTTTCTGTCAAGGCATAGTTAATGAAAAACAGTGTTGGATTCAGTGGGTCTGTATTATCATGAAAAGCACAAAAATAATACTAATAAAACATGTAATGTATACAACTGATCAGAAACGATGCCTTGGGTACTGGGGAAGGGGAAGAACAGGAAGGAGTGACACAGAGTAGGCGAGGGAAGTGGGCAGCTGCCAGAAATTTGAAAGTCAGCAGGAACTGGGAAAAAGGAGGGACTAAGATCAAGGTTAGCACCAGGAATGTGGGTTATAAAGGGCTTTCCTCCCCCCCAAAATAGAATTTTATTCAGCTTCCATATGAGAATGGGGGCACAAAATGGGCTGTTATGTTCTGATTTCATTTGTTAAGAAATATATTTTAAATATGTTTACATAAACAGAAAAAATTCTGGAAGGTTTTTATAAAGCTTATCTCTAAGTGGTAGGAATATAAGTGACTTGATTTTTGCTTATGTGTATCTTTTAATTTCTGTATTGAGCATATGACTCTTATGAAGAAAAAAACAGAACAAAAATACTACCTAAAGCCTATATCAGTCGACATCCCTCCTATAAATTCTGTTGAAATGCCATCCCCTGCTCTTGAATGCAGACATGTTTATATCTGTCTCCAAATCCAAGCGTACATTCACACTCACGTCCTCTTGCTCTTACTGCCTGAGCAAATAAAACCCTAAAGAGCACAGGTCTTTCACTCCATAGTACCAGATCCAGTGTCTTACCCATTGTAGTTGGTTAAGTGGTGGTCCCAGGAAGATATGCCCACACCCCAGAATCTGTGAATGTGACCTTACTTGGGGGAAAGGTCTTTGCAAATATAATTAAGTTAAGGATCTTGATATGAGATCATCCTGGATTGTCTGGTGGGCCTAAATCCAATAACAAGTGTCCTTATAAGAGACAAGAGACAGAAAAGGAGATGACTCAGACACAGAGGAGGCCATGTGAAGATGGAGGCAGAGATTGGACTTAAGCAGCCACAGCCAAGAGACATCTGGAGCCACCAGAGGCTGGAAGACACCAGGAAAGATTCTGCCTTAGAGCCTTAGGAGGTAATATGGCCCCACTGACACTTTGATTTGGATTTCTGCCCTCTAGAACTGGGAGAGAATAAATTTCTGTTGTGTTAAGCCACCACAGTTGTGGTAATTTCTTATAGCACACATAGGAAACTAATACATATAGTAGGCACTTTGTCAATATTTGTGGGAGGGAAAAAATAATTGTTTAAATGACTATATCTTTTCTTATTCAGAAGGAGACTATCTCATTAAAATACTTTTCTAAACCCTAGTTTCTTATGATCAAATTTGAATAATTCTTCCTCCTGTGTATTACAAGGAACCAAAATGGTTGTATTACTTGGTGATCTGTTAGCCTTGATTTGAAATATGGAAACGAAAGTAACTGACTCTTCCTTATAATGTCTTTATGGGGACACAGTGTCCCCCACACTTTCTCA
Organism: Miniopterus natalensis; assembly: GCF_054644295.1. Lineage (NCBI taxonomy): Eukaryota > Metazoa > Chordata > Mammalia > Chiroptera > Miniopteridae > Miniopterus > Miniopterus natalensis. Next base: position 67,555,904 of record NC_142089.1, on the reverse strand, counting down.
AATGCTCAGCTCCTTATATTACTGGTGCATGAGTTCAGTACCCATGGCTTTGCATAAACTTCACCAAACACTGATAGTAAGAGCTTTAAAGGGACAATGACAGGGTTTAAAAGTTGAAAAATTTGACCTACTTTTATTTTCTGTCTGTTCTAAAAAATCCATGTCATTTTCTTCCTGTGACTCAGCTCAGTTCTTTAATCCCCACACATAGTTCCTTCCCAGGGAGAGCAAAATTTGGTTGCATGTTTGCTTTTTGTTTTGCTTTTGAATCAAATGCTTCAGTGCTTTGATAACTCAAAGTAAAGAGGAAAGAGAATGTGGGGGTTTTCTGGCTTAAAAAAATAGTGTTGAATACTCAAGGGATTATCACGTAAAACATGGTTTAAAGAGATGTGAGTTGGGGGAAAGGAGGCGGCAGAGAGAAGAGGAGAAGGGGACATTGGAACTTCATAAATTGGTTGTAAGATGATGTCTGCCCAGGACGACAGAAAGCATCAGTCTTCAAGGTAATTTCTCATCTATGTGGTATACAACTGAGTATGGTTCCAAATATGAGAAAGCCTCCTGCCTTGGATTCCAGTGTGGGAAAGAATGCACTGAATGAATCCATGTGTAAATGAACACAGGGCTGATGGGGACAAGGTCACAGAGAAAGGGAGGTTTGCCCTGCCTCTCCACCTCTCTACATTCCCCCACCTGCCCCTCTCGTTTTGGTATGGGCTCCTCTGACCCAAAGATGCTCCATGACATTAGTCTAGGCCTGCTGGTGGCCCCATTTCCTTCATTCTGACACTTCCCCTTCCCAGCCTAACTGCTCCAGGATCCTGTCCTTCTGCACCAGCACTGTGATGGGGCTGGTCTGTAGAACACCTGGACAAGGTTCTGAGAAAGAGCATCCAGGAAGCATTTCCTGCTGGACTTGAGCTGTCCATTTGAGCTTGCTAAGCTAGTGAGTGGGTCACTTTTTTTCCCCTCAGGGAAAGTGAAGCCTTGGCCTTCTCACTTGGGGAAGTGAACAGATGGGCTTAGGAAAGGGGATGTTGTTGACTCTCATACCCACCAGACATGAAGAAATGCTTGCAGCCTGGAGAGGGAGCATGGGGCAGCCAGACTGCTCAACTGGATAGGGGCCAAACCAATAACCACATATGACCTCAATGCAATGGCAGATGATGGTATGGGTTATTCTTCTAAGGTATAAATTGCATTTTCATGGTGACTTTCGTGCCTGAGAAGAAAAGACTAACATGGGAATGTTGGCCGGTGGCCAGTGTGGGAAATCTTCTTTAACAGAAAGGCTTTTAAAATGATCCTTTAACATCAAAAAATAGCTCTTACTCACTATGCACTTAAAATGTTAATGAATGAATTGCTTTGAAAAACATTTCTCATAATAATTGGAAAACTAGTATACACTTTTCAACTTGCCACCCTCAAAGGGACAGCAATGCCACAGAACCACTGTCAGTATTACACATCAATTGGAGTTACTTAAAAGAATAGCATAGCATAGATTGACTCAATGAAATGGTGGAATAGATTAGAGAAGAGGGAAGGAATAACCAAGTCCAGCAGGAGCACAGCTTTTGTTCAGACATGGAAAACCAAACTGAAGAATTGCAAAGACTAGAATTAACCCTCCCTTGCACAGCAGGACTCCTAACTCTGGTGGCAGCTGGCATCCTGGAAGAGTGACAGGTACACTGAAGAAGAAGGGGCTTTTCCTCACCTCTATGCAGAGCAAGCCTTTCTGCTGATTGATCAGGACCAAAAATGTTTGAGGAGAAAGCAGAAAGGTTAGACTACACACCCCAGCACCTTGAATCCCTGCCTGCAGTGGGCTAGTGGGTCCTTGCCCTTGACACACAGCAGGGTCTAAATAGTAACTGGATGTGGCCTAATAATTTCTTCCATGGTAACATAATTGAAAAGACATGATATAAACCAATAAGAAAATAGAACTCATTTTACGTGGTTTATTTTCATCCTTTGTTCTACCAATAGTTTGTCTTACAAACTTTTTTCATGAGGTGAAATATAGTCATTATTTTATGTCTTGTCCTGATTTAAATACTTGCAACTACTCTACTTAAATGGCCCATGGGGCCCCAAGTGACCCTGCCCTGTGTACCTCTCAAGACTCAGCCATCACCTCCCCACCCCCATTGTATGTTACCCTCCAAACCTACTGCCCTGCTTTCAGTTTCTCCCGGCCCCTGATCCTGCCCTCTACCTTCCCAGACCCATACCTCAGATCTTAGAGCAAATCCAAGTTAAATGTCCTTCCCTAGTGCTTTAAAAATTGCTCTGTATAGCCCCATTAAAAATATTCTCACCTTAGAGATCCAAGATGGCAGCAGATTGAGTGGAAGCTACACTGGCACTCTCCCAGGACCAAACTGAAATTACAACTAAAATACAGAAAAATCACCCTGAATAATCAACTGCAACTGAAGACTACCTGGAGAGCACCCTCATAACCAAGGAAGAAAAGTGGAGACCACATAGAGACTGGTAGGAAGTGCAGAGGCATGAGAGGCCTGGCTGGGCTCCCACACGCAGCAGCTTAAGGTCTAGAGGGATATCTCAGCTGTTGGGGGTTCCCACTGAGAACTCTGGGATCTAAACCCCGAGCTGGACTCCCCAGCCCAGAGAAAAGTGCCCACATAACATCTGGCTGTGAAAAGCAGCAGGATTCCTGTCTGTCAGGGAGAAATGGCTGGAAATGCAGGCAACCACTTAAAGGGCCAATGCACACCCTGCTAGAGAACCTTTACCCCCACCCCTGGGAGTTTCTACAGCCTGAAGCTCCTTAAGAGACTAATAACAGCCTCCAGGTGCTTTGAGTCTTTTTGCCTGATTTGTTTCTTGACTCTGGGCTTGGAAAAGCAGACATTGGTGCACATCTTGGTCCTGCCCAAACACATCCAGCCCCAGCAGAGGATACCAGAAGCTGTGGAGTGTGGAAAACTTCAAACAAGGTATTCAAGGCCAGTCACAAACAGTGTCTGACACTGGCCTGCACCAAAGACCATCCAAAAGACTAGGAGTCCTAGCAGATCTACCTAATACATAGAAAGAAATCCTCTACAAGTTCAAGAAGATCGAAATCCAAACAGGCAACCAAAATGGGGAGGCAAAAAAACAAGCCCCAAGTGAAAAAACAAAAGAATTTTCCAGAAAAAGAGCTAAATTAAATGGAGATAAGCAATCTATCAGATATAGAGTTCAGAATACTGATCATAAAGATGCTCAACAGCATGAAAAGAGATATAGAAACTATGAAGAAAATCAAGAATGACATAGTAGAAATTAAAGAAAAAACATTGGAAGGCATGAAAAGCAGATTAGGGAAAGCTGAGGATCAGGTCAATAATTAGAAGACAGGGTAGAAAAAAATCACTCAATCAGAGACCAAAATTAAAAAACAAGAGGGCAGTTTAAGGGAACTGTGGGACAACATGAAATGTAACAATATTCACATCATAGGAGTGCCAGAAGACGTTGAAAGTAAGCAAGGATTAGAGAACTTATTTAAGGAAATAGTGGCAGAAAACTTCCCTAACCTGGTGAAGGAAAAAGGCACACAAGTTCAGAAGGCACAGAGAGTCCCAAGCAAGAAGAACCCAAAGAGGCCCACAACCAGACACATCACAATTATAATGCCAAAAATCCAAGACAAAGAGAGAATCTTAAAGGCAGCAAGAAAAAAGCAAGCTGTCACCTACAAAGGAGTTCCCATAAGGCTGTCAACTGACTTCTCATCAGAAACTCTGCAGGCCAGAAGAGAATGGCATGAAGTATTCAAGGTAATGCAAAACAAAGACCTGAAACCAAGACTACTCTATCCAGCAAGTCTATCACTCAAAATAGATGGTGAAATAAAGAGCTTTCCAGACAAGAAAAGGCTAAAGAAGTTTATCACCACCAAACCAGCACTACAGGAAATGTTAAAGGGACTGCTGTAATAAGATGTTGAAATAAAGAGAATGATAAATATAGGCATAAAGAAATAAAATGGCCTGGCCGGGCGTGGCTCAGCAGTTGAGTGTCGACCTAGGATCCAGGTGATCGGGGTTTGATTCCCAGTGAGGGAACATGCCTGGGTTGCAGGCTGCAGCTGATCGATGACTCTCATCATTGATGTTCCTATCTCTCTCTCTCTCCCTCTTCTTTCCTCTCTCTGAAATCAATAAAGATATATTTTAAAAAAAAAAAGGAAATAAAATGGCAGTAGATTAGTACCTATCAATAATAACCTTAAACATAAATGGATTAAATGTTCCAAATAAAAGACAGGGTAGCTGAATGGATAAGAAAACAAGACCCAAATATATGCTGTCTACAAGAGACCTACCTCAGAACAAAAGACTCACACAGGCTGGGGAAAAAACAAACAAACAAACAAAAACTTCTGGAGGACTTTAAAGGAGAGACCAACACAATACAGTCATAGTAGCAGACTTTGACATACCACTGACTTTGCTGGCTAGATCTTCCAGACAAAAAAACAAGGAAACAGTGACTCTAAATGACACACTAGATCAGATGGATTTAACTGACATTTATAGAACATTCCACTCCAAAACTGCAGAATAGGCATTCTCCTCTAGTGCTCATGTGATAGACCAAAGATAGACCACATGTTAAGACACAAAACAAGTCTCTACAAGTTCAAGAATATTGAAATCATATCCAGCATCTCCTCTGACATTTACGCCATGGAATACTATGCAGCTATAAAACGAAGGATCCCTTACCCTATGAGACAGCATTGTGGGACCTGGAGAGTGTTATGCTAAGTGAAACAAGCCAGTCAGAGAAAGACAAGTGTCACATGATCTTACTCACATGTGGAATCTAATGAGCAAAATAAACTGATAAACAAAATAGATCCAGGGACACAGAAGCATGGAACAGGCTGATGAATCTCAGAGGGAAGACAGGGGTGGGTGGGTGGGTGGAGAGAAATTAACATAAGAATTTATATGCATATTTGCATAACCCATGGACACAGACAATAGTGGGGTGAAGGCCTGGGGGGAGGGGTACCGGGTGGAGGGGGTCAATGGGAAAAGGGGGACATTTGTAGTACTTTCAACAATAAAGATAAATTTTTTTTAAATAATAGTTAAAAAATAAAAATAAATAAATAAAGATTCTCACCTTTTTTTAGGTCACCTTGGAGCAAACATCAGCTGCGTATTTCACCATGAGGACCCAGGGGCTAGAGGAAGCCAATTTTTTGGAAAAAGAGAAGTGAGTGGGGGGGGGGTGGAGGGAGAGAAGGAGAGAGTGAAAGAAAGGAAAGGAAGAAAGGGTGGGAGGGAGAGAGAAAAGAATGAAATAGCCACATGGAGAAAGTCAGAGGCAAAGGACAGAGGACAGCTCTGACAATGGGAGTCCCTGGTTCTGGTGCTCCTATGAGCTGATCCCAATCCTGCGTCTGGGCTCCATGAGATATTCCAACATTTTCATCATAAATCCCATTTCTGCTAAAGCTGGGTTTCTGCTCCTTGCTGCCCAAGGAGAAGCCCTGTGGCTATGGCCCCACCTGAACTGGGAGCTCTGTGAATAGAGAGGCAGTGTGTGTCTAGTTCACACTTGTATGTTGAACAAATGAATTGCAATAAAGACCAAACATCAGAATCCTCAGAAAACAGAGAAAATCAGAGGTTTATTGAGAAAGAATCTTAGATTGAGAGCCAAAATCCTGTGTAATTATTATTATTTTTTTAAATATATCTTTATTGATTTCAGATAGAGGAAGGGCGAGGGAGAGGGAGAGATAGAAACATGAATGATAAGAGAGTCATTGATCGGCTGCAGCCCACAACCCGGGCATGTGCCCTGACCGGGAATCGAACCCTGATCGCCTGGATCCTAGGTCGACGCTCAACCTGCTGAGCCACGCCCGGCCGGGCCTGTGTAATTATTTTGTCTCTACCACTACATAATTGTGACCATAGACAATTTACTGAAACTCTCTGGGCCGCTATTTGATCCTAGAGATACCATGACAGGACATGGCGTGACGCAGCATGACACGATATAAAATAACACTAAATGGCTGGCAATCAGTAGAAAGACAGTTATTATTTCCCCTGTGTTTTCCATATTTTGTAATTTTTAAATCTGAAATGAACTACTTATCCTAATTCATTTTTCCTTGAGATAACCAGTGTTATCAAATCTAGCAAACACTATTTCAGTAAAAGAAAAAAAAAATTTTAACATCTTTTCTTTTCAGTTTTGTTGTGGGCCCTCTTTCCACAGATAGATGACGCCATTTCTACTAGACTGCCTGCAATATTGAAGAGAGTGAGGACTCCCATTACTGCACTCAGGGACTCAAGCCCTCTGGCTGTCTTAGGTGGAGAACACTTCACTTGATGACCAATAAACCCTAAAATTCAATTGTTCTGATAATTTTACAGATGCCTGCAAATCAGTACCAATACCTAAAGGACGCAAGCTGTACACCTCTGAGAAAGTTAAGAAAAGCGGGCTGCTTTCAGTTCTCAGCCGTTTGAGGGTTGAATTCCACTTCCTTATGTATTGCCCTTGTGGTGTTGGTAACATTTGCAGGCCAGTAAACTGTCTTCTTGCCTCCATCTCATTTTCACACAATCCCATGATTCTTTATTGGAGGATGGTGGTTACTCCTATGTCCATATAAGATTTATCACTACAATTACATAGTTGTGACCAATTTAAAAAAAAGAAAAAGAAAAACAGGGAACAGAGGGAATATTAAGAAATAATAGAAGACATAAGCATTTATTCAACTAATAATTGCTTAGAGTTCTTGTGAGCCAGGCACTGTGCCAAGTACCAGTCCCCCCCGCCCCCCAAAAAAGAAAAGACATAGTGCCTTCCCAGGGGGAACTTGTGGCTCAACTTGAGGAGACAAGAACAAGCTGCAGGGCAATGAGAGAAGTACTGTCAGGTGCAAGCAAAGGCTTGTGGGGTCACAGAGAAGGGAGAAGTTAACACTCCCTGGGGTCAGGGAGAGGCTTCCACAAAGCAGGTGACATTTGAGCTGGGTCCTGAAAGATGAGTGGGAGTGTGCCCAGGCAGGAAGGAGCCCAGGAAGGGCATTTCAGGCAAAGGACAGAACAAGAGCTCAGCTCCAGACACTGGAAGGCATTGGCTCGGTCAGCAAACAATGAGCAGTTTGTTATTTAGTCCCCATTTTTATCCCATTAGTCTCTGCTCAAAATTTTTCAGTGATTTCATGACTTAAGACACTCCACTCAAATCTTTTGTTTCAGAATCTCAGCCCTTGGTAATGCAGCTCAAATCACTTCTTCCCAGCATGAAGCCTGTGCAGCAGCCCTCCTGTTCCCATCTGTCCCTTGTACAGGGTGAACACTTTTGCCGAGAGGCTCACAGCCTCCTGCTGGAACTGTCACCTGAGGAACTCCCTTAAGTCCCCTCTGTCTACCAAATTCCAAACATTCTTGGAGAATCTTCTCATTTGCTAAACTTCCACAAAGCATCTTTCATTATTAACATCTAAAGGCAATTCTTCAGGTTCAAAAATTTGGCCTTCACCTGTTGATCAAGATGCATCCAGATGGTGATGATGTAGCATCTTTCTAAGAAACTTAATATTGGCCATTGTCACCTCCAGCAAGCCAAAGAATATATTTTGTTTTGAGATGAAAAACGGGGAGAAAATGGAGTGGTGATGGTATAGAGGATAAGGGTCTATTAGTCTGTATCCACAATTCTGAAATTTAAGCAGCTCTCCAACCACGAGTTAATTCCTCACTCACTAGGTGTCAAGGGCTGACCTGAACTGATGTGAGCCTATTTATAGGCCTTGTCTCACTCAGTGTGCAATCCCTCCCTTTGGCTGCAGATTTAATAAGATGCTTGATTACACACAGTGCTGCAAGAGTCCACGAGGGGTGTTAGGTAATATTCTCTGTCCTGAAACTTATCTGGCTCCCGAAATGTTGGATGTGGGACTGTGGGCCTGCTATTGTTATGGTCCTAAGGCAGGTGTTTTTAATGACCACGGTCCTTAGGGCTGTATTTATTAACTTAAGCTTGAGCTCATTTACAGAAGCAGCCTGGTCATGGTCACCGAAAAATCTTTGTCAGAGATAGGTAAAATAACCAGCTTCAGGCAACTTAACCGAGCCTGGTTAGAGGAAGATGGCAGATTAACATGTGGCCTAACTCTTCCCTCCCCTGGGTCTCAGCCTTATCACCATGGTTCGCCAGAGGCCACATATCAGCAAGGACATGGTCATGACCAATGCAGATTGAACTACAATAAAGACAAGACGTGGAAGGACTTGAAATCTCCACCTCCTGGCCCTGTCTCACATCACACACACCACACACACCAGACATCTCAGGTCTGCAGATACTTTCACAGCTCATTTGAACCACTGAAGCTCTCTGCAGGTCAGCCATTGGGAAGAACCTCAGACATCAGCAGACCCTTCTCCATCCATTGGTGCCACCCCTTACACACACACACACACACACACACACACTAAGAATAGCACGTGGGTCTGTGTCCCGCAATTCTTCTACCTGCTGGATATGTGAACTGAAGCAATCGAATTCACTCTCACTTGCTTCATTTCAATGGTTATAATTATAACAATTGCTTCTGACAGTTCTTTTCAGGGTTAAATAATAGAAGAAATATGATAGCCCCCATAAGCCGTAAAATGTTATACAAATGTCATCATTGTTCTTATTATTTTTTTTTTAGGTCAGAATGTTATTTAAACTGGGATACTTATTCGTTAAGGCAATATTTCTCAAATGTATTATCAGGGGGCACTAATGTTCCAAAAGATGTTCTGCTATTAAAATCGGACAATGACACTCTCACGCTTCAGGAAAAAAACTCCATCAGTGACAGAATTTTCTCAATACTAAATTTAGCATCAGTTAGGTTTTTCTTAAACATTGGGGCCCAATTTTGCTTGTCTTAACAGTTGTATGAATCAAATGATACAAAATCAAACTGATTTAAAGTCATTAAGTAATTCACTTTGTGTTTAAAGAATTACTCTTTTGTCCCATTTCACAAGAACATCTTGCCAGGCAAGAGACTGAGTACTGAGGACACACATATGAATGGGGCACCATTCCTGTATTCTGGAAGCTGAGTGGTGTGACGATAGATGGGTTAAAAGTAGTTGCAATAAAGTAAAAATTAAAAATAAAAATCAGAGTCACTCTGATACCTGTGTGTAAAGGTCTTATCTGGGCACAAAGGAGGGATGTTGTCCAATTCTTCGGGAGAGAGGGTGGATTCAGGAAGTGCTTCAAGGAGATAGTGACACCCAGGCAGAGACTTAGGAAACACTGAGTAGTACAATATTCCACCATCTCCCCATTACGTGGGCTCACTCTGGTGAGGCTAGTTATTAGATTTACACAACGGTGTGTTCTTTTAACAGGACTTAACTCAACTTCACTTTAAAATTCAAGATTTCCTAAATAGAAAACCTATTACCAGGGAGCCTAGCAGTCTGAGTTACAACCAGACTGTAACAGAGAGTGGACAGAAAAAGATTAATTACGGCACTTGGGTTTAAAAGGACAAATGAATCTGACATACCAACATGACAAATGTATGTGAGTCCAACACTAATTAGCAATAAAAAAAATACTTATCTTCTAAATACACAAAGCACATGTTTTCAGTGACAACTCATTCCACTCTTAATCCCCACATAAACATGTAGGTCAAAGGAGGCTTGGGTCAAACTGGTGCTTTCATTCCCTGTATCCACAGGAGCCTCACTAACTGGCCCTCGAGTGAGAGGAAGATAGTCCGTTTGGGCCCATTTGGGGAAAATGTTCATTTGCAAACAGGCAGATGAACCCTAAGGACCACTTCGCCTCTCATAAAGCTATCTGTCAATGTGCAAAGAATTCAAAGGCAACTTACTATTTATTTTCTTACTCATCTGCATTTTTGTCTTTTCAGTTTTAAGGTAGAATAACTTGTTTAATCCCTCTTTTGGAGACCAAAATATTTGTGCGCAATCTGGATTTAACAACACGGATGTCCTTCTGGGGGGAGGGTTGAAAGAGCCCCAACTCTGGGTCTGCCAGACCAGTGAGCTATTTAACTAATTATTCAATGATGCCTCTGTGTCTTGAACACTGTTAGGCACTGTGTGCTGGTGCTTCCTCGGAGCGAACTTCCCTTATCATCTTCTCAAAAATAACACCCCCCCACACACATTCTTTGCCTGTATCCCGCTTTATTTTTTATAGCATTTATCATTTCCTAGCCTTATAGTATAAATATTCCTTTCGTTCTATTCTTGTCCACTACCATGAAGCTTCACGTGACAGAGACTTTGAAAATTGTATTTAATTCTGTAAACCCAGCACATAAAATAATGCCTGGTACATGGTGGGCACTCGATAAATATTGTCACATGGCTAAATGAGTGAATGGATGAAGTCGAATGAATAACTTAAGAATTAAACAGCTGTGGGCCCTCTGGGATTAGGGTTTCTCTGTTTGTAGGCTGCTGTGAACTCGGGAAAAAGTGCTTAAAATGATTCTGGGCCAGTTCCTCACTATTGAGGACAAAGCATCCTCAAGGGGGTCTTCTAAAGAAGGTTTTTCAGGGAGGGCCACCCCTCACTGTGTGGAGAGGTCCAGCTAGAGCTTCAGATAAACATTTTAAAAAATTAAATTGAGTTTGAGGCTCTCAGGGAGGCTTGGAATAGAGTGCCCTACAGATCGGGCGGAAGGAAGAGGCCTTGGGGTAGGGCTGACTCAGCAAGCTTGTCAGGACATGACTTTCAGCTTTCCACCCACAGACACTTGGGGTTGGCTAGAGAACTCTTGCTCTATCCCAGCAAGCTGTGCCTATAATTCGATTACTGTTCTCTTTCTCTCCATTCTCCTCTTGCTGCCACCAGGCACATTGTTTCGGGGAAGTCTGTGAGGAACAGTTGATCAACGGAAGGCAAACACTAATTCCTGGAGCTGCTACAGTTGACTTTTGTGGGTTACGTTCCCAGCCTCCTGTTCCCTCCCCTTTCCTGTAGGCCCTGGGCCTGGGTTGGCCATTGAGGGTCACGTCTCAGGATGAGGTATATGATATAGGGAAAGTGAATCAGCCCATTCATTCCGCCTGGTCACACAGATTGGTTCAGGCCAATGAACTTCAAGGAGTCATTGCTGGAAACCTTTGAGAATAAAGTGTCCTCATTCTTTGAGTGACACCTTTTGTCAACAGATGTGGATAGGGGAGCATGTAGCCCAGGAGTAAGGGCAGCCAATTTGCAGCCCGGAGGTCAGGTAGCCTTGAAATAAAACAGAACCACAGAAGACAGATAGGAGATAATGAAATAAACAGGATCTTTGGTGACATCACTGAACTAAAAGAAGCTTGCTGAGATCTGAGTTTTTCAATAGATGCAAGTCAATATATTCCATTTATTATTTAAGTCAGTTTGAGCTGTCATTGAAACTGATAACTGCCTGATATATTGGTTCTGATTCTTTCTCCCAATTTAAGGTGAATTGGGGAAGTTTGTCTTTAAATTTGAACTCAGGAAGTTGAATGTGGTTTTGTTTTCCCAGCTTTTGTTATGGATCAACTATTTAATTTTATGACTTGTTTGGAATGAAATCTGCACACTTGCATATTTTGGAATCAAAAAGAGAACTGGAACTTTGAAACTGAAATCCCCCACTCATAAACTGACAGTAAGATACCTTACCCCAAAATATTCCTCCACATTAACTGGTACTTATAAAATATTTTTTGAAAAAATAGCTATCTAGAGGGGTTAAATATGTTTAGGTATGAAAACAGCATTTATTTACATTCTTCCCTTATACTGGCTGAAATGTTTCTAATGGATTTAGACATGTGTGGAATGCTTCAGATGGAAAGGACAGTAGGCAACATGGCACAGCAGTTAAAAACAAGGTTGACTTGCCCAAGGGCAAGTTAGTTAACCTCACTCTGGTAGATACTGTTACTACCCTAGCCAACATTCCCATCCCTTATTCTTCTTTCCTGGTGGTGCCCTGGTTTTGCTCTTCTCCAAGTGGCCAGTGTGACTCGGGGGAAGCTGCCTACTTCTCTAGCTCTGGCAGGGTCTTGATTTATCTAAACCGATCAAAATGGTTTTATCTTCCTCTGCAGTGCATGATACGTGACATAGATCAGGACAATAAGGCACACGGGACTTTGCCCAGAGTCTCTAGTACAGTTTCTCTAAGAGAATTTCCATAAGCAATTCCTTCCCTGAGGCTCAACATAAAGAAGAAAACAAGGAGCCCTGACCGTTGCTGACAGCCCCTCCTCAGCCATGAGGAGACCCAGCCTTAGGCTGAAGTCCACACTCTTCGATGGCAATGCAGAGACAAGGAAAGACCTTAGGTCCTTGAAGTCATTCTTGTAGATGAAGGATCAACTGACTCTAAAGCCCGTTTTGCCTTTGAACTTCCTGTGAGTTATGTGAGCCAGTAAATGTCCTTATTGTTTAAAGCTCTTTGAATTGGATTTTCCATTACTTGCAGCCAAAACACCCTCGCTGTGAAACTCATCAAGTCCTATCTCATAGGAATGTTTGGAGGAGTAAATTTGATAGTTTATGTGAAGTACTTAGCATAATGCCTGCATCAGAGAAGAGCTTGGTAAATGGTCACTATCATTATCTAACCTCTCTTTTCCTAGATTATTTGCCCAAATTAACACAGATTTCCCATGGAAGCTCTGTAAGATTAGTCCAAATGCACCAAATCAGAAAGAGGGCCAACCAAATAATCAGAAACTTAAGTCACAAAGGCTGGTAACACAAGTACTAAAATCCTAGAGGTAGAAAAATGTCAAAACCCAAACAGAAGGATGGTTAAATAGGGCTGGCATCGGATACCTTGTGAGATGGAGTGAGGCTGGAGAGGATCTCTTGGTCACTAGGCTTCCAAATGGCAATCCCAACCTGTCCTAATGGGTCCAGCTGAGATCTTAAAGACCAGGTGAGACAGCATGGTAGTGGCAGAATCGAGTTAGGCACCAAGGCCTTATTCCTAGTCCCGTGCCTTTTCTACTACACCAAATTCAGTTTCATTCCATGGGCACTTATTTTGCTAACATTCAAAAGAATCCTCCTAAATTACTTAACATTACATCACTTCTCAGCCTTTTTGGTAAGATCAAGTGTAAATTGCTCAATGTTGCAGAGTGTAAGAGGCAAAGTACCCACTTCCCACTTAAAAGTCAGTTAGTGATTATCTTGGGGTAGAGGGGAGATGAACTAGAACATCAGTCTACACTGTGTATTCTTATGATTGAAGTATTTGCAGAGCATGGAAAAGTTTCTTTCTGTATATCAAGGAAACTGGTTCATTTGTTTAATAAACATTCAGAAGTCCCTGCCCCTGCCCCTGCCCCTTCGGATCAGGACAAGTGACTAATTGATGAAGAATTCTTTCACACAGTTTTCTGGACCATTCCAAAGCTCAGGCAGTATTCCTCGACCTGGCCCCATAGAGAGTAACAGGCCTTTCCAATGCTCTCCCCATACATCCTAACTCACCCGCCATAGGGTAAGTGAGCAAGAAGTCAGCTCAGATTGTATTTTGATCCAAGAGCACACTTGGGAGGAAAGGGTGATCCCACCGCACTTGCAGAAGCCTCGGGATGGAACATGCCAATCTCAGGGCACACTTCCTCTTCTGTCAGCCAAGCTCCTTAGATGCCCTCGGCTCACTGACATTCTGGTCAGATGGGCCAGCCCTGTTCACCATGGTGATGTCAGAAAACAGGTCATCTTTTCTCCCTGTCCCAGTGGGATGTTGCTCCTACCTGCCCACTGACCCCAACACACTCTCATCCTTGGCACTTCCCTCTTTCATCCAGCCTCTCAGCTTCTCACACTCTGCTCTCTGGAAAGGAGCTAATGAGTTCAGTCCCACTGAGCTGCAAATGATGGTGCAGGAAGATGGAGAAGATGAATCGTGTGCCCTGGCACTATGCACCCCGAGACACCTGCACCATGTCATTTATTGTTTTTTACATGTCTTTGGGGGAAACCACAGCTAGACCCAGTCACCAGCCACAATACAAGATTATGACAGGAATCATGCAAGTCTCCTGGCATATGAAGGCATCACTTTCTACCAATAAGACTCATTTCCTACTCAGGGAGGCACCTTGATCTTCCCAGTCACCCTGGTGACAGGAAGTGTCCCTGGAAGGGTTACCCATTAAACTAACTCAATTTATATCTTATGAACCATAACGAATAAAACCTAAGTGATAGAGTTATTGTAATGGGTAACAGAAAATGCATGGAAAGGGAAACCAGAATGTCCCAAGGCAGGCTGCCCAAAGCCAAGTTCATTATTCCATTATTGCCTTCGCTCAGCAGAGAATGGCAGCTCCATTCATTCTGTCACCCCAGCTCACTTCTGCCTCTTTGCTCTCCCTTCATCCTCACCTACATCCATTAATATTGATGATAATAATAGTGATAATGACAAATTGAGCATAGTGCCAACATAGGCTTTGGAGTTAGGCAGACCAGAGATTGATCCCAGCTCCACCTTAGAAGTGTCATGACCCCATCTGAGTCTGTTTCCTGTAAAATCAGAATAAAAATAGTACCCAACTCATAAGGTGTCATAATGATTAAATTTGTCATTGATATAAAGGTGCTTAGCCCAAAACTTGGCACACAAGTGCTCAAAAATTGTAGTTATTAACATAATTTTCTGCAATCCTCATGAGAACCCCATTGAATAATTATTATTATTCTCATCTCACAGACAAGGACACTGAAGAGGCCACCAGGAAATTAAATGACTTGCTGAAATCTTCACAGCCTGGAAGAGATAGAGCAGGAATTTAAACCCAGTTTGCCTAGCTTCAAAGCCCAAGTCCAGGGTTAGTTGCAAAATTTGTGGAACCTGATACAAAATAAAAATGTGAGGGCCCTTTGTTCAAAATGACCAAGAATTTCAAGACACAACAGCAGAGAATCAGGCCAAACGCAGGCCCTCACCAGCTCACACGCCGTGAAGCTGTCCCTGCCTCGGCCTTGCAACAGGCCCAGTCCTGCTGATTTGAACCGCTGCTGAATGCTGTCCCTTCCTTTCATTCCCAGCCCCTGGTTCTAGCTCTCAACAGCTCACACCTTTCTACTGCATTAGCTTCTTAACTGGCTTGTCTGGGTCTGTCTTATCCCAGCCAACCCATCAACTACCCTGCTATCAAAATTCTCTTCCTGGAGAACAGCTCCAATTACATCCTCTCTTTAGGTATCCTCCGCTCATACCCCTTGCTCAACAGGATAAAATCAAATCCCTTAGAGTGGCATTCAAGGCCCTTTACAGTGTGACCTTGGTCAGTTTGCCTTCACCACGCATTCTTCAGACCTGTCATTCCAGGTTATTCCCATGCTCTATGCTACCCTTACCCTTGCCTCCTCTGGAGCTTTGGCAAGAGCTGTTTCCTCCCAGCCAAGAATACCCCTCAATTGTCCTTGCCCATTGTGACCTCCCTATCTATAAAAAACCAGCTCTAAGACTATCTTCGTCACAGTATCTTACCTGACTTTTCTGTTGGAATCGATTTCTCCTTCCCCTGGGCTTTCTTTGGATTGCTATATACCAGTCATGACAGTTTACCTTATATTAGGGTGGGCGTGTGTCCAGGCCTTTGGAATTAAGCTGACTTGGATTCAAATCACAGCCGGGGCCTCTCTGGCTGGGTGAATTCAACACGTTACTCCGTGGATCTGAGTGGGAATAACAACGATTCAGTGAGATAATACACATAGAGTACTGCTTGTGCCCAAAGGGCCCACTGCAGAAGTCATTCTTTGCCCCTTGCCCTTAGTAAGAACGATTCCTCATTCGTCTCTCTCAGCGCCTGGCACAAGGCCTCACCCACGGTAGCCACCTAAATTAGTTTGCCAAATTAATTCACCTGCCCTAAGTTTTCCAAGGGCCAGCACCACTTATGCCTCCACTGAACACTTTAAATGCCCACACCAGCAAAAACCTATGCAGGCTGCCTGTTGTAAATAAAACCCTTATCTACCCACATTAATTAATAGTTGTGTTTTTAACATCGGGGTTGGTTTATATTAGCATCCACAGACCCTGAGAACATTTTTAATAACAAAAAGTCATGACTCTGGAGCCATTGTGTCTTTGGCAGCCCAAATTTAAAGATTAGTTCCTCCCACACAGTTTCTATATCTCTTCTCAACCCAAATTATACTGGCTGCTAACACTGGAAGGCAGAAAAGTTGGCTGGTGTGAGTCAACGGGGCAGTTTAACTCACAAATAAAGGTTTTATTTCCTGGGTTAATGGTATCAGCTCCTCCCAGTGAGGCAAAGATGCCAGTGGGGGAGGGCATCCCCCAAAAGCACGGCCTCAGGGTGCTATTTTGAACAAGTTTTAGAGGTTGATTCTGGTCTTGAGGTCACTGGAGGTTTATGCTTATTCTGAAAAGCGATCTAACCTAAGATAGTGCCAGGTGTCTGTGGCCCAAATTCCCCCTGTGCCTTCCCCTCTGCCCAGAACCAGGAAAGGGGTGCTAGTGGTTAAGCCACTGCAAAAAAGCCAGCTTTAAGACTCTTAATTACTAGTTTAAATAACATGGTACAACTGGCTTTGGTAACATGATAGATTTTATTGGGTTTGTTCATACACATGACAAACAGAAGCTGGGGTTTGTGCACCTAATGTTACCCATTATTGGCCCATTGATCTGGAGTTACTGGGAGAAAGGGGACACTGGTAGCTCTATAATGTCCACCCTTGAGGCCAGTAAGTGACTGACAGGTGCAGCAAAGATGTTTCAATGCCAGAACTTGCCAGGTCACCTAACATGTTGAGATTTAACTAATCCATACTAACCCTGCCCATTTCCTCATGGTAATTGATGAGAGCAACCTACAGTGAGATTGGGTGTCCACTAATAAAATGTCACCTGATAATTCAGCCATAGGAGAAATAATGATTTGTGATTTTTGACATACAAAGACGTTTGTCCTTTCGCTAAACAGGAAGACAGCTTTGCTTTTCTGCTGCCCCAAGCCTCTGGGTTGCTAAGCTCTTTTGTATCATGGAACATTTTGTGTGAGAACTTGGCAGCAGGATGCCTGGCCTCAATGAGAGAACCTGGGAGTCCAAGTGCACAGACTTCCCGAAATAGAAAAACAAAGAGAGCAGAGGCCTGCTCAGCTTGGCTGACTTTCTAAGGCAATAGAGGTGTTTGTGGTCAGCGTGAAAGAGAGACTGAACACCCTTAGAACCTAGAGCAGCGATTTTCAATCTTTTTCATCTCATGGCACACATAAACTAATTTCTAAAATTCTGCGGCCCACCAAAAAATATTTTTTGCCAATCTGCCAAAAAAAAAAAAAAAAGTATAATTTTTATTCATTCACCCAGATGGCTATTGTTGTGTTGGTTGTTGTCATTTTTTTTAATTTGATAATCTAGGGGAAAAGAGGTCAGTGCCCCTGACTAAGTAATCAGGTATTGTGTGTTTTTAAAATTCTTGCAGGACGCCGGTGTGCCTACCACAGCTCACTGGTTGAAAATCGCTGCCCTAGAGGATTAGTTTCCTGGGGATGTTATAACAAAGTAGCAAAGTGCTTTTTAAAAAAAATTTTTTTTTTTTACAAGCAAAAATTTATTTAGAAAGTCACCGAAGTAGAAAAAGTGAACCATGGAAGAAGTGAGCCAGCTGGGCTGTGTGGGCTCAGGAAACAAGTTACAGAAGCAAAAGAAGGGCCCTTGGAGCGTAGGAGAAAGAAAGCCAAGAGGAACATCTAAAGGGAAGAGGTGGGAGCAGCTGGAGAAAGAGAGGAGGGGAGCCAGAACTGGGAGCTTTAAAACAACAGAAATGTATTCTCTCAAAGTTCTGCCACTTGGAAGTCCAAAATGAAGGTGTTGCTAGGCCCTGCTCTCTCTGAAGTCTCCAGAGGAGAATCTGTTCCATGCCTTTCTCTTAGTTTCTGGTGTTGCCAGCAATCCTTGGCATCCTTCAGCTTGCAGACTCTTCATTCCAATCTCTGCCTCCACCTTCACATACTGTTCTCCTGTGTGCCTTTACATGTCTTTCCTCTGTGCATGTCTGTCTCTTCTGGTAAGGACACCAGTCAGATTGGATTAGGGGCCCACCCTACTCCAGTATGGCTTTGCCTTAACTAATTACATCTGCAATAACCCCATTTCCAAGTAAGGACATGTTCTGAGGGACTGGAGGTTAGCACTTTGTCTCATTCTACTCAGGCTGCCATAGCAAAACACCACAGACTGGGTGGCTTGAACAACAGAAATTTTTTTCTCAGAGTTCTGGATGGAAGTTCAATATCAAGGAGCTGGCCAGTTTGATTTCTGGTGAGAAATCTCTTCCTGGCTTGCAGATGGCCTCCTTCTTGCTGTGTCCTCACAAGGTAGAGAAAGAAAAAGAGAGAGCTCTCTGGTGTTTCATCTTATATGGGCACTGTTCCCATCATGAGGTCCCCACCCTCATACCTCATCTGCCAAAAAACACCTCCCAAATGCTTCATTTTCAAATACTAGCACATTTGAGAGTTAGGGCTTCAACATATGGATTTTTAAAAAATTGTCAGTATTACAGATGTCCCCCATTTCCGTTCCCTTTGACCCCCTCCACCCAGCCCCCACCTCATCCCAGGCCTTCACAACATATGGATTTTGAAGGAATACAAACATACAGTCCATAACAGACTTCCACATATCTTTTGGGGAATAGCTACGCTGGGTATCCACCCACTTGCGCAGGTACAGAGGTCAACAGAGACAAGGGTGCAAGGTCTCCCTGCTGAATCCTCCATTAGTGGGAGAGTCTCCACTTCTGACACCAGCATTGACACCCCAAATTAGTCCTTTATAGACCCAGCCACTTGATCTGACATCTGCATGGGTGTACCCCAGCCTTTGGGAGGGGAAAGGGGTAATCCAGTGAGCTTATTTCTCGTTGTCCCTTAGAAAACAGAGCCAACTAAAGTGAAGGGTTCTCTCTTGGAGGAATGCTGGTCAGCTCAGGCAGTGCTCCTGGAAGCTGGCACAGTATCCTGAATAGGGTATAGCCTGGCAGGACTCAGGCTGATTTCCCTCCTTAGCACCCATGTCACCATCACAGACCAGTTTGTCCTGCTCACATTGTCCACACAAGGGCTGTCTGTGGAAGGGATGGCCCACAAGTTTCCATCTCCAAATGATAGTCCCTGCCCTCTGCCTCACCCACAGGTCACATGACAGGCCTTAGGGACTTCCCAAAGGATGGACTTTCTTGGCTGGTCTTGCCCTCCAGCCCTCCCAGTTGCCCTCCCTGCCCCCACCCTGGGTATTTAAGTAGGCACCAGCTTTGTTTGGAAATACTATGCTCACCACTATTAATAATACATCAAGAGCAAGCCTGTCTCCAAGGAACTCCAAGTGCTTCCCAGACATTATCTAATTAGCCCTCACCTAAAGCCCTGCTCCAGCAGAGCCATCAGGGAGCAGCTGATTCAGAGCTACGAAGGGACAGAGACATCCTGGGGCTCTCTGTGAGGGCATAAGGCAGGGTGCTTACCCAGACAGCGGAGTGACACCACTTCCAGTGAAAAGGCCATTGAAAACTCTCTCCTTGCTTCCCTCTAGATTGGAAAGCTGAGTCGAAAGAATGATTTGCAAAACCCCAGAAGGTGTGTTCTTTCACCCGTTGAACAGGTCAGTCACCTGCCCCAGGTACACCACCATATGCCGGTCAGAGCACTCAAGACGAATCAATGCTCACGCTCTGCCTTCCCATCACTGGGTGTCCACCCACCCCTTCTACCACCTACTTGCAATTTCCCTTGATGGAGCCACCAGAAGTGGGGAGGGGTCACTGGAGGGGAGCAGCCAGTGTGACCCCTTTGGAGGTGCCCGTCTTCCCCTGAACGCTCTCCGTCTTCCCACCTGACATGCTGCCTCCACATCTTCAGTACCTAGAATAGCCGAAGTGCTCCGCCTGCCAGCTTAAGCTCCCAGCCTCCCTGCAGGAAGCCAGACACGTGGAGCTTGCACAACCAATTAACTGATTTCCCTGGGCGCCTGGCTCAGCGTCTTGCCCCCACCTGGAAAGTATTCTGTGCATATTTGTGGAGGTATAATGGGAATATTAATCCCTTTATCGTCTCAAAAGTCCCCTGTGGAGGAAGGGGTTGGAATTTTTATCTATACTTTACAAATTAGCAAAATGAGGCTGAATTTGTTGGGTGACTTGCCCAGGGTCATTCAGCTTACAAACAGCAGAGCCCTGTACGGAACCCAGATCTTCAGACTTCCCAGAAGGAATATTTGCCGTCTTACCACGTCCCAGTCCACCTGCTCCTCTTGTCTAGTTCAGAAAGCTCATGTTACCAAAACCTTTATGGAACTAAAACTATACACCATCATCTATGAGGAAATAAACCACTGACATTGTTGTGAAAAGCACAAATGACAGTCTCCTTGGTGGAAAATGCTTCTATTTGAAAAATCAGAACCATTTCTATCACATTTCTACATTTTGGGACAGAGTGATGGACAGAGATCAAAGGCAGAGTCAGCAATTGCCTTCCAAAAGCTCATTCCAGAACTGACAAGGATTGATATTACGGTTCTATATGAATCGGAGGAACAGCTAGTAAATTTCATACTCCAACCTGGATGTTCCGACACCAAGCTGGTGCTCTTTCCAGTTCTTCACAGCCACCTTCCATCTCCTTTTGTTAGGATTTCAGAAGGTTCACTTCGAGTTGTGTTAATACCCATCTGCATCTGTTCTTTCTGTGTCAGACGTCATTCCTGGTCACTGACACAGCTCCCCACTCCTTCCTGGCATGCAGGAGGGCTGCGCTTTCCTGCCCCCTGGAAGTTAGGCATCACCATCTGGCTTGCTTTCGCCAATAAAAAGTGAGCAGGAGGGGTGCGTGTCATTTCCAGCTGGAAACATTTTCCTGCTGGGCTGGTCTCTCCAGCCTTCTCCCCCTGCCACAGTTACAGTGAAAGCACGTGCTGACAGTTGAGCCTCCATCAGCCTGGTTCCAGGAGTGACAGCTATGAGCAGAACCTTCCTGTTGACCTACATCAAACACGAGCAAGAAATGTCTTTATTGTTTCAAACCACTAAGATGTTGGGCTTGTTTATTACTGTGGCATAGACTATTACAACCTGACTACACGATATTTCCTTTGGAGAATTTGCCCAGCCTCAAGCAGTCTTGGGTTGGACTGATTCTACCTCTAGCTCTAAGGGATAGTCCCTGATTGGCATAATCAATAGATATAAAGTTATGTCTCTGCAACAGTGATTGGTTTAAGTATAGGTCATAACCTAGGCCAACTAAGTCCTAGTATTTATTTAGAGCAGTTCAGAGATGAGCCAATCAGAATGAAAGTAAAAACCGTTCAATGACTATGGAAAACTGTGCTTTCCCCCTGGATGGGAGTAAGGTAAGTCCCTATCACCCGAAGACCGTCCTGCAAGTGAAGGAACTCAACCTGAGGACAAAGGTGAACCACAGGCAAAGGCACATTGTAGACATAGAGAGCAGAAGCCCAGCATCAGCTCCAGGCCTTTCCGAAATGAGCCAGTAAGTTCCCTAATTCACTAACCGAGTCTGAGGTGAGCTTTCTGTTACTTGAAATTAAAATAATAACAATAACCTTACCTGATCATTTTACCTGATCATTTTAAACAACTCCCTTCTCAGAATAATAACCCACTGATACACTGATATATAAATATAGATGTGGTTCTAAGATCAGTCCTGTGACTTTGGGGGGCTTAAAATTTTGACTTTTCTTAGGTTGCCAATATTGCTTAGAAAGCCAACAGAAGTGAGTTTTAGAGTCAGAAAGGAATTTAAAGAACATGTGGTCTGTCTCATTTTATAGATAAGGGGCTAAGGCACAGAAAAGTACAGCCCCTCACACTAGGCAACATCTTCCACCTGCATTTTTGGGTTCCTACTGATCTCCAGTCCCATGGGAGGCAGCTTGTGCTGTCTCAGGGTTGTTCCAGGATTAAAAGGAGATAAGGGACAGGAAGCTCTGTGCACAGTGGCTGGCTCGTGGGTGTAAATAATCAACAGTTGCTGACGGCCTTTTATCAGTGACTCACTTTTTCGTATTGAATGGGGGTGGGGGGGACAAATAACTGACACTCCCCTTATCAGTTATTATATTGAGAGAACTCCCCCAGAGCAGAGAAGGGGCCAGGCCCTTGAGCTTGACCCAGGAACCAGCCACGGTCTGGTCCGTATGCAGAGAGGCGTGTTGACCCTGAGTCCCTTGAGGTCAGGATCGGATTTAACCCTTGTAACTGTGTCCTAAGGAAACCAGGAGTTCTGTGAGAAGCAGAGAGAGATTTGTTGCTGAAATTCTGAGAAATCCTGGGGCACTAGCTGCCCAAACTGGACATCTGTAACAGAGCACAACACGGAGGGGAGAAGGCATGTGCTTCCACCCCTCCACAGGTAACTGTGTGACATGGACACCCAGGAGGTTGGCATGCCCGCGGGAAAGAGGCAGAGCAGTCAGTGGGGACAGGATGTTGGCAGTGCCTGTGGGACACCCTGAGCATTCTCAGAAATACCTGGTAGAGATTTTGCAGGGGCTGGATGTCCTCATGAACCTGGTTCCTGGGTCAAGCTCAAGGGCCTGGCTCCTTCTCTGCTCTGGGGGAGTTATCTCAATATAATAACTGATAAGGGGAGTGTCAGTTATTTGTACCCCCCCCCCCATTCAATACTAAAAAGTGAGTCACTGATAAAAAGCCGTCAGCAACTGTGTGAGTGGCTGCAGAACAGGGACCCCATGTCTACCACAGGCTACAGAAGCCTGCAGACACATGGCCACAGGACACATGCCTCAGCCCTGCTTTAACAAATAACCAGCATGGAAAATCTCCTCCAAGGGAAAC
Source organism: Miniopterus natalensis (assembly GCF_054644295.1). Lineage (NCBI taxonomy): Eukaryota > Metazoa > Chordata > Mammalia > Chiroptera > Miniopteridae > Miniopterus > Miniopterus natalensis. The sequence goes on along the minus strand of NC_142089.1, from coordinate 67,532,965 downwards.
CCAGACCACCAAAAGCAAATGAGCTCACTTACAGTTTTATGAAAAGCCAGCCTAGAGAATGCTATTGTTTACTTTGTGTTCTGGTTGCTCTCATTAAGTGTGATAACAAATGTAAGCCACCTTGCACTGTTTCTGGCCCAAAATGAGCACAAAATAAATGGCCAGTGTCTTTCTCTTCTTCTCTTCAAGGTGTGAATCTCATCTGAAAGTCAGATGGGCCACGTGTTTAAATGTACCACCCAAAAGGCAAAGGCTTTGTCAACATAAGAAACATCCAAAACTGTAGAGAATTTTTATACGAATTTATGAGCCTGGCTGGCATGACTCAGCGGTTGAGCATCAACCTATGATCCAAGAGATCACGGTTCGATTCCCAGTCAGGGCACATGCCCAGGTTGCGGGCGCGATCCCCGGTGGAGGGCATGCAGGAGGCAGCCGATCAATGACCCATCAATTGATGTTTCTGTCTCTCTATCCCTCTCCCTTCCTCTCTCTGAAATCAATAAAGACACATTTTAAAAAGAAAGAAAACAGAAAACCCTAAAATAAATAATTTCAAATAATTTTTTTTAAAAAAGAATTTATTTGAACCAAATTGGTGACAATTGCCAGGAAGCAAGATCTCAAATGCTCTGTAGAATGACAGTTTGCAGTTTCTTTCACGCATTTGGACTTAAGGAGGGAACATGAGGAAGATCGCATGAAGGTGAAAGAAAGCAAGGCAGGGATTGGACTATACAGTATAATTAACAAGATTATCTGCTCTCTCGAGGGTAGTTACACTTATTTCAAAGGTGTGTTAAACTAAATGCTCAAAAACAACGAACAGGGCTTGATTAAGTCAAAGAGAAACCTTTTACTAAAAAGTTACATGCCTGGGGTGTGTAACTTTTGGCCTCCCAGATTGGAATTTATGATCAGATCGCCCTGTGAGGTTACTTTTCTAGAACCTCTTTTTCATCCACAGCTCTTATGAAGAATTAAAAGCTGAGAGATGTACTCTCTCCCCATTCGGTTCATCTCTCATCCTCCTTGTTTATAAACTGGAGATAATATACTCTTCTGCCACCTTACCCATCTCCTAATGAGGATTACATGAGATCATGATAAAGGACAGGGTTTATCACATGCTAAAGGGCTCAAAGGCCTTCAAGACACTTATTAACCAGCATTTCTCTTAAGTTGGTAGACACAAACTCACAAAACTCCTTCCAAATGAAGCCAAGCTTTCTGAGATCCACCCCCTCAAAAAATAAGGAGGCAATCCTCTCTTTTTCCAACAAACACATTTTTTTAAGAAACAAATTCATAGGATTTATCTGGTCGCCACTTTTCTCAAGCAAATCATTTTTCCAGTAGCTGCTACAGCAACTGTAGAACAACTTACACTTCTTTACGTTTTGCTTTGGTGATGGAAGGAAAGAAGACAAACTATAAAGGTGTGCTTTATATTTCATTCCATATTATGTAAAAACCCAAAACACACTAATCCTTTGCAGTTGTTCCCAGAGTCAGATGAGCCAGAGAGTGGGTGGAGGGATTAAGTAGCAAAGCTGGTGAGTTGGAAATCAGAGGGCAGCTCCGGAGGCAGTGGCCATATAGGGCAAAGGAAGACTGGCAGAGTGCTGGTCATAGGTCAGTCCTAGGTCAGGGCGGCCATCGCCTGCACCTCACCGACATCCACACATTGTCACGCACTCCCCACAGTCTATCTCTTCCCTCTCAGCTCTGAAATCCCACTCTTACAGTGGGTTCTAACAAAAGTCATTTATTTATACCTCGAGGTGAATGTAAGGCATTCCATTGGCTCCCTAAAAGCTTCCATACAAAATTAAACACCCCCTAATATGAGGAAGTCCTCCAGGATGTGGCCTCTGCTTGCTTCTCTTACCAGTTCATGATTCTACTCCACCAATGCTACATCCCAGTCACACTTGTGGACATAGAACAATTGATCCTGGTGGTAGCTACATAAAATCACACATTGAGATACAGTTGACACACGAGGGTATATGTGTAACCTCTGAAGACTCAAGAAGCTTTGTGATTGTACTAGCACCGTTTTTATGGTGCTGATGCTGTACTGTAGTTACACAAGATGCCAATTTTGGGAGAGGGGGGCTGATGGGTGTACGGGACGGCCCTGTACATTCTTTTCACAACAACTTCCTGTCAATTGATCTTTATTTCAAAACAAAAAGGCTAAAATAAAATGCATTAAGTTCTCTCATGTTTTTCTCTCTTTTGTTAGAACATTATCATTTTCATATAGACCTTCAAACTTTTCTTCATTCTTCAAATCAGCATGTGCAGCATGAAATTGGCACATGAATGTCTGTTAAACCCAGCCAGCCACTGAGCTGAGCATTGGCCTGTGAGTCGGGTGACTCTGGTCGATTCCTGGTCAGGGCACATGCCCAGGTTGCAGGCTCGATCCCCAGTGGGGGGCGTGCAGGAGGCAGCCGATCAATGACTCTCTCATCATTGATGTTTCTATCTCTCCCTCTCCCTCCCCTTTCCTCTCTCTGAAATCAATAAAGATATATGTATTTTTTTAAATGTTTGTTAAATGAGGAAATAATGCTGTCTGTTATTTCTGTGATAAAGGAAGAGATGATGAATTAATAAGCCAATGTAATTCAGCAGTAAAAAGCAGGCTACCTGACTGAAGCCCCAGTTCTACACATTCCTCCAGCTGTGTGACTTTCTGAGTTTAATTTTCTTATCCCAGTAGGAATAGGACTAACATCACAGGGTTGTTTTAAGGATTAAATGAGTTAATGCACTGTGATAGACGTATATATTTGGTCTTCTCCCCAGTTCCTGACACAGAGCTTCTAAAATCCTTGGCATTTCCTGAGTGATAGGAGCATTCTTTGTTATTCACAGCAAGCCCCTTTGAACCATACCTGAGTTCATGTTAATGAGATGACACTGGATGGGGGCTGATGGCCAGAGGAACCAACGGTGTTTTTGAGGGTTAGAACTTCCAGCCCTACCCCCAACCTCCTGGGGAGTAAAGGGGCTACAGATTGAGTTCAATCTCCAAAAGCCAATGATTTAATCAATCACACCTACACAATGGAAACTCCTAAAATGGGTTCTAAGAGTTTCCTGTTTGGTGAATACATCAAAGTGGGGAGGACTACCCACCCAGAGAGGGTATGGAAGTTCCACACACACATACCTTGCCCTGTGCATCTCTCCCATTTGGCTTTTCCTGAGTTGTAGCCTTTATAATAAACTGGTAACAGGAAGTAAAGCACTTTCCTGAGTTATGTGAGCCATTCTAGAAGGTTGTTCAGAAGTACGGGTCACAACCTGGGACTTGGAATTGGCATCTGGGGGGGGCGGCAGTTTGGTGGGACCTATGGTGTCTGCACTGACTCCAGGTAGTAGGTGTTAGAATTGCACTGAAATTGTAGAACACCCAGCTGGTATCTGGAGAGTTGAAGAATTGGTTGGTTTGAGGGAAAATCCCACACGTTTGTTGTCAGAAGTGCTGGGATAGAAACAGTTCAGATGCACATAAAGTGCTTAAAATAGTGCCTGGGCCATGTAGTCAGCTCTCCGGTTTGGCTCTTACTATCTCTGAGATTCCTTTCTGACCAGTCTTCATCTCTATCCCTGTCCTCACAACATCCTGTGGTCCCCTACCCAGCATCGTCCCAGCATCCTGTGCCCAGTTATCTACTGCTGTGTAGCAAACCACCCTAAGACTAGGGGGCTGAAAATAATTATAACAATTATTTTGCTCACAAATCTGTACTTGAGGGTGCAGGTATTCTGCAACTATAGCTTTCTTCTGCTCCGGTTGGCACCAGCCAGGTGGCTCAAAGGCTAAAGCCATTTTCACTCACATGCCTATTTGATGCAGGCTAACAACTAGGACCTGAGCTGGGGCTCTTAATCAGACTGAAGACATGTGGCCTCTACATGTGTCCTGGGCTTCCTCACATCACAATAGTGGCTGAGTTCCAAGGGCAAGTGTCTCAGTAGAAAAAGAGCCAAGTGGAAGCCATATCACCTCTAATGACCTAGCCTTGGAAGCCACACAGTGTTACTTTCCCAACAGTCTATTCATGGATGGGCAGTTACAAAGGTCCTCAAGCTTAAGGTAAGAGGAAGGAGTCCTCTTCTTGATGGAGGAGTGGCAAGGTTCTAGGAAAGCATGTGGGGCCAGAAATATTACTTTATTAACCATGTCTTTCATTTTCTGTGTTCTTTGACATATGGGGCCTAGCTGACTCTAAAGGGACTGCCCTTCCCAGGGTTAACCAATTCCTAGAGATAATAAACAACTTACCCACAAGAACACCTCTCAAATACAAACCAACCAATCTGGAGCCCACACCCCGACCAACACCTTACTTTGGTTTTCATACTCTGAGCTACTATCCCCCTGCCCTACTCACCCCAAGGCCAGGTCCCAAAAGACTAGTCCCTGTGCCTCAGAGCCCACTAAAATTATTCAAACTGGCTAATTCTAAGCCATTTATCCTGCTTCACAGTTCTTTCCCACAGAAACCACTATAAAGGTGCTTGCCTACAGTTGCTCCCTCCTCTCTGCCTCCAGACCGACCCTGGGGCTTCCCCACGTGGCCCCTTGTCGCATGCCATGCTCCATCCTCTTGGAATCTGTGAGTATAACAGACTACCTTTTCAGTGATAATTGTCTCCTGATCTGTTGGCCTTTCTATACCTCAAGTTTTCTATTAATACACTATATTTTAGAACAACTAGTGTAGCCATTTGGTGGAAATACGATCTTCCACATTCTATTAGAATTGATTATGAACTTGCCTTCCCCCTAGCCTTGACATGTGCACACAGAAAACAGACCTTTTATCTCTTTAGCCCCTACACCCAATACTTTGGAAGTTGTCGATACATGTTTGTTGACTGACTGGTTGACTGAATATTTGGTAACCATACTACAGCCTTTGCCCTCCTCGTTAGGTATCCAAAGAGGAAAAAAGGACCCTTTGTAGATTCCTTGAACACACCCTGCCACAGTGACTGCTTACTCAGCCAGCTCCTCTCTTTCTACTCCACCACGTTGCAGCACAAAACCCAGCTCTGTCACCTCTACCTTGTGAGGTCACCTGGGAAAACACAGCCTCCTCTGTGGCCCAGGGGTTGGACATGCGGAGGACATGCGGGAACCCCTGAGGTGATTCTCATCACAGAAGGCTGTGCTGGCATTAAGAGTACATAGAGAAGCTGGTCTCTGAATCACCTGCAGCTGTGCATGCAGACAACTGAGGCATCCCTGATTCAGGCAGGTCACACTTTGTGCAGCTAATACAGAAAATATCCCCAGACAGTCCCTACCCCTGCAAGGTTCTGCAGAGACCCCTGGAGCAATACACGCATTCTCTCCAGCAAAGGGGGCAATAGGGAGCAAAAGCAAGGGACTGCTCCTCCCCTCCTTGGGATTTCTAAGTCTTTCTCCCATTCCTCCTGTGAAGGCAAAGACTTCCCGAAAGGGCCAACACCTTCTCCCTCAAGCCCAAGTGGTGTCCAAATGGAAGGGCACCCGATCCAGATTTGCTGCAAGGTGGGAGGTCAGGACACACCTCTTCCATCTGAATGTCAAATGCTGGGACCCATTCGACAATTAACAAAAGTTCATTTTATTCCCTAAGAAGAGATGAGACTTGCAACGCAAAGACTCCCAGGAAAAACAGCACGTTGGTTTCAGTCCAGTCGTGCTGTGCCCCACTCCTCCTTCACAAGCAGATTTGACTGGGGACAGGAGAGGAAGCAGAGAAGAGCCCCAGGGGCAGGTACAGAGGGCAGAACATTGGTTCTCTGCCTCCTTCCAGAGAGGGCTTCCCGGAAGGCTTCCTCTCTTTTGCCAAGATCTTCTCCAATCATCTTATTCAGAGTTTTGAGTCCCTGTCAGAAAAGCCATTCTAGTTCCACACCCCTCCGGCCCTCAGGTCCCATTCCCCAGTCAGCCAACTAACCTGCGTCGTCTGTGAGCACCTCAGCTGCTCAAAGGTCTCTTTGGAAAAAAACTTTTTTTAAAAAAAAAGATGCTTTGTTGCCCAGTCAGGCATAGCTCAGCGGTTGAGCATTGGCCTAGGACCCAGGAGATTGTGGTTCAATTCCTGGTCAGGGCACATGCCCAGGTTGCGGGCTCAATCCCCAATAGGGGGCGTGCAGGAGGCAGCCAACCAATGACTCTCTCATCATTGATGTTTCTCTCTCTCTCCCCCTCTTCCTTCTTCTCTCTGAAATCAATAAAGATATATTTTAAATAATAATAAAATAAAAATAAAAGATGTTTTATTGATTTTAGAGAGGCAGGGAGAGGGAGAGAGAAACATCAATGTGTGAGAGTGGAACATCAATCGGTTGCCTCCCGCACGCCCCTTACCAGGGATCAACCCCATAACCCGGGGTATGTGCCCTGACCAGGAATCAACCAGCAACCTGTGGGTGCAGGGAATGATGCGACAACCAAAGGAGCCACACTGGCCAGGGCTGGACTTTTTAATGCACAGCATGCTTTATAGGGGATAAAACTGTGCTCAACAAAATGTCAAATGTTCAATGCAATATCATTCACAATAGCCAAAAGGTCGAAGTAACCCAGTGTCCATCACCAGAGCATGGATAAACAAAATGTGGCATATGCAATGGAATATCTTCAGCCTTAATGGAAATGGAGTTCTGACACATGTCTCCACATGGATGAATGTCAAGGGCATTATGCTAAGTGAAATAAGTCAGACACAAAAGGACAAATGCATGATTCCACTTATACGAGGGACCTAAAATAGGCAAATTTCTAGAAACTGAAAGTAGAATAGTGGTTGCTGGGGGGGGAAGCGGCTGGGGAATTAGTGTTCAATGGGGACAGAATTTCTGTTTGGGAAAATGAGAAAGTTCTGGAATGAACAATGGTGATGGGTGTACAACATTGTAAATGTACTTAATACCACCAAACTGTATGCCTAAAAGCGGCCAAAATGGTATGTTTTATGTTATGTATATTTAACCACAGTAAAAAAAAAAAAAATTTAATGCAATATCACTCTGCCACAGCTATTCCTCGTCTTTTGCCCTGTCTTCTGACCCAGTCCTCTGTTGCCGACTGAGCACAGCCAAGCGGAGGAAGAGCCATGTCCCGGAGCAAGTGGGATGTGGCGAGGTAAAGCTTCTAAAACCAATGATAGCCAGTACTGATGCCAAGAGCGAAGGTTGGTCTGTTTCCACACTGTCTCAGATACACACCTTGTCCAGCCTCCCCTTTTGTTACATCACACCTTCCACAGCTGCCTTTAGCCCACAAGCTCAAGCTCTAACTCTTAGGCCAGAGTTCAGCACCCTCCTCAAGTGGCCCCAGTCCAACTTCCCACCTTCCCTCACTAAGCACCTCTGCCAGCTGCTCCAACCATTTGGCCTCCTCCCCAGTTCTCCAGACACACATTGAGACTCCTCTCTGCTGGATCTCCTGCCCACCTTCCAAAGTCCAACCTGAGCCCCAGCCCATCAGCAGCCCCTCCTTGAGCAGTTCCTGTTCATGGTGACAGAAGCCTTTTCTGAACTCTGTCTCACAGTATCTTTCATCTGCATCGTTCCCTTTATTGCTTGGCTTTAGAATAGATCTACTGGTGATGGCAACTAGATTCTGAAGATTAAGGCTCCAAAGGAACCTTAGGAGATTATTTCATTCAGCTCCCTTCGTATGTAGAGAGGGACACGATGCCTAAATGATTTCTTGCCCAAAGTCCCAGCACTCGTCAGTGGCAGAGGAGAGAATAGAACTCATGTCCTGATATCTATGCCGTTCCCTTCTCCATAGTACCAGCTTGCCTCTATTTCACTACTTTAAATGTGTTTAACGTATTACCCCCAACAGGGTTTTGAAGCTACGTCAGGGCAGGCGGGGACCACCATGTCCTCTGTGTCCTCACAACAACCCAAGCACAGTCTTAAGTCCATGTTGAAATCATGAAAGTGTTCCTAAGTTATCCCCTGACTCACTTGGCCTAAAACTTCTCTTAACAGTTTCTTAGGAATAAGATTTTTTTCCTCTTCTTCCAATTCAGAATATCTTCCGAATGAGTTTCCTAAGAGTGAATTAGGCGAAACAAAACAAAAGCAGGTGGATAATATATTTGAAGAAACTTGGCCAATTTTTGCAACCTCAGAAGCATGTCCAGTTTACTTCTTGGCCCTGACTGTGGACCCACCATAAATTGAACCAGATGTACTTGCTCTAATTTTATCTCAACTTTGCAGGCAGATAGTAAGCCTGGGTTGGTTTAGTTCATCTATTTCCTAGGCCATTAATCCATTGCTGGGGCTGCCCCGGCCATGTGAGCATTCTCTCGGTTGGAACATACACAGGCTGCTTCCTCCTCCGCATACATGACTCCTAAAAAGCAAAAGGGGGGGGAAACCCTCAGCTTCCGCCTCTCCCCTTGTGGAGACGGGGCCCTCCTGCAGCATCTACTTAGAGGGTTATTTTTCAGGCGTCCCATTACCCAGGGCACCGCGCAGCTCTCCGCCGGCGGGCGAGTTCATCATCCCGGGAGCCTGTTCCTTCCTCCAGCCTAATGGATTCCCTCGGGAGCAGGATGTGGCTTTTGCCATCTCAAACCATAAAACCCAGAAGTAATGGCTGCAGCGACGGGGGCCTCCTGCCGGCCCATCAGCACCCGGCTTTGACGGTGAGGAGCAGAGAAAGGGAAACTGGGGAAAGTTCCGAACGCCCAGTAACTTTGGAGAGGTAAGATGAGGGAGAGAGACCCAGATCCATAATTACAGAAGCCTCATACAAAATTTAATTAAAACTTGGGTGGAAACAAACACCAGAAACAAGTGTCATTCATCAACTTAAAACACCAACTAAGGTAAACACTGCCACAAACTCAGGAAAAGAAAGGGAGGAGACAGGAAAGAGGGGTGATCACTCTAGATATCAAGCAAATCAAATTACCCTGAAGGCCCGAGCAGACACGGGCATTAATCATCGGTTATCCCAGCTGCACACCTGTACGGAAAGAAGGGCCTGGCACCCTCCAGTGACTTGCCTGACAGTGCGCGAGCAGCTTCCCGGCTGCATGGAAGGGACAGGGAGGCAGGGCTGGGAAAGACAAACCCAGAAGTGGCCTCGGGGCACCCCCAGCTCCCCAGGCCAGGTGGGGGAGTAAGGGGGAGCAGAGTGAGATTCAGGCAGAAGAGTGCAATTCTGCCCAGCTCTCCAGCCAAGTTACTTTCTGCTGCTCCTTTTGTTGTGGGGCCTGTGGAGCTTCCTTCAGGGCTGGGCAAACCTGAAAGCAGCCACACGAGGCAGCTTTCCCCGGGAGAGGGGCAGGCTCCAGGGTCCATCGAAGGCAACTCCAAGGATTGGGAACAGGTGGGCAAGCGGGTCTCACTTCCACATTCTTGCTGTTGCCAGTTTTGTTCTCTATAGCATTCAGAGTCGAGGGGGAAGGAGGGGAAGGTGAGGTAGGGGTGGTGGGGTGGGGAGGGGTGAAAACAAAGTGAGCCTGTGACTTTGCTTCCTGGGAGGCACAGGCTTTGTACACCCACGAGTCCCCGGGGCTGGTCACAGCGAAACTTCCTCACAAAGAGGAGGCTGGAAAGCAGTTGAACATTTGGGCTGGGAGCTATTTGCAGTTGATGAGAAATTTCAAGTGGGAACCATCTGAGTATGTGCCTAGTGAATGCGAGAGTGCATTTACAGGGAACAAGTGATTTATTAGCGGGGCCTCCACCAAGTCTCACTCGAAAAGGGAGAGAGCTTCTCCCCCTCACCTACCCCCTTATCATTAAAACCTTAAAGGGGTCGAATCCATTTGGTCTCCTAAGCCAGCCAGCAAGGGAGTCACAGCTAATCAGGCAGCCAGCTCCGCTCCTCCAAGCCTTTCTCTTGAGTACAACAATATGTATAAACTGGCAAAATGGACTGCAGACCACTTTGATGTTAAACAAAGAGGAAAAACTCCAAAACAGCATAAAAACTGTATTCCTGTTTAACTCTTCCGTGTCCTTTCTGCAGAACAAATATGTAAGACTCACAGTTGGCCAGAGCTCCAGGGAGAGCTAAATAATGAATGATTACCATTTCGGACACTTAGACATAAGTATTTTCTAGCAAGAGAGAAGGGCCAGCCTCGTCCTCAGAATTACTTGCTCTGGTTAGAAAGGAGACTGTCTTTTGAGCAGCTGCTGGAGCCTGAAGCAGTAAGAGCTCTTCATTCACTATCTCATCTAATGCTCGAAACAACTCTCAGACCCATGTTATCATCCCACTTTAAAGACAGAGAGGCAGACAGACCGGCTTAGGGACATGCCTAACATTTCTAGGCCTAGAATGAGGTCCCAGACTCAGGTCTCTGAACACAAATCTCAGATTGTTTCTCATCTTATGAGTGAATGGCCTTTACTTGGGAATGAGATATTCTGCATAAATAAACCTTTCTTATGTCGAAAAACCTATCCCTTTAAAGTCAAAATCCTTTAAAATTTTTAATTTGTTTGAATGGAATTTTTCTAAAATACATTGTATTCTTCCATGGCTTACAAAAGAGAAAATTCCTAGGAAATGTCCAGAGGAATGATTCCTAGGCAGGCAGGAATTCCAGCCTTTAGGTCCTCAAAGATGCCAAGTAAGGGGTGTGCCTTATAAGCCAAGAGGGGGACTTCCTGTCAATGTTGGGAAGAGGGGTGCACTCCAGGGACAGCAGGCAGAAGTGGGGCAGAGAATTGAGGGTTGGTGGTTCAATCACCACCTGGAAATGGAGTCAGAAAAGCAGTCATGGATAAAGAAGTAGGAATCCCATAAGATGCTGGCATCTATGTTTCTCATTTCCCACTTGGTAGCAAATGATAAAATCACCTCTAAAACAAAACAAAGAATTTTTAAGTAAAAATGTGTGTGAGCCAAAATGTTAACAGTGATGAGAGTTAGATGATGCTATTAACTTTATTCTTACTTCTTCTTGCACTAAGTCTTTGTTTTATTTATTTTATTAATCCTCACCTGAGGATATGTTTTATTTACTTTTATCTACATATGTTTTTTAATTGATTTTAGAAACAGAGAGGAAGAGAGGGGGAGGGGAGAGAGAGAGAAACATCCATGTGAGAGAGAAACATTGATCGGCTGCCTTCCGCACACACCTCGACTGGGGATCAAACCCACAACCTGGTATGTGACCTGACCTGGAATCGATCTCACAACATTTTGTTGTATAGGATGAAGTTCCAGCCAAATGACCCACCCAGCCAGGGCTGACTCTCCATTTTAACTTAGACCAGAAGGTGTATTGCATACTCAACTGTCAGGCCAAGTATTGTATCCAAAGAACAAGAGAAAGGGAAGATATCATCTGACTCCCAAGCAATGTCATGTTTTACAGTAAAATGTAAGGACTGTAGGCATTATTTGGTTGTATTCAAACTGTGTGTCCATCCATAAGCCTGAAAAATGGGGAGGCTTCAGAGTCAGGAAGAACTGACTGCAATCCTGGCTCTGCCACTTACTGGCAGAGTCCCCTGGGGCACTTTACTCTCCCAGCCTCAGTTTCTCTATCTGTAACATGAGATTCATGATACCTACTTCATGGGCTGGCATGAGAATCAGTAATTCATGAAGAACCCTTTTCATTTATGAATGAATACACTAAATGACCAGATGCATTAGTGGGAGTAATGTATTTTGCCTACAGTTACAAATACGACACCTTCACCTTCTACCCTCTCATACTGACAACTTATCCCTTATGGAAACATCGATTGTTAAACCATAAAATTTATGGTGAGATGGATCTGTTCTGGACACCATTCAAAAAACCATTACCAGGCCCAGGCCCCATGGTTTAGTGGTTGAGCACCAACCTGTGATCCAGGAGATCTCGGTTCAGTTCCCGGTCAGGGCACATGCCTGGGTTGCAGACTACGCAGCCGATCAATGACTCTCTCATCACTGATGTTTCTCTCTCTCTCTCCCCCTCCTTTCCTCTCTCTGAAATCAATAAAGATATATTTTTTTTAAAAAACAAAAAACCCATTACCAGAGTGCCAAGAGGAACTCGTTGTAAGGCTGGTGCCACAGCATTAGAATGAAGCTGCCACGCAGAGAATTCATGTGGGCTGAGCACCCTATTAAATGCATGCACTTAGTTCTTTCCCACGCCTGACTCACTCAGTTAAGAGAATAGCCTCAGAAGGTCGGTATTATTATCCCATTTTACAGAAAGTTTCAACAACTCCCACGTGGATGAAAAAGGAGTGCTATACTAAATCATAAATTCCTAACTCAGCAGGTCATGGTGGGTAGTCACGCCTCAGGCCTAGAACTGCTTTAGTGCAAGGTTTTTAGGAAGCCCTGTCCATTGTCCGTGTGCATCTACATTAACACACCTTTGAAATGGGAGAAGTAATACCCCTCTAAAGTGTAACCACCCTAAAGAGAACACAAAATTCTCTTAGTAGCTGGCCTGTAATCCAGTTCCCACATTGCTTTCTCCCCGCTTCATGGAGCCTTCCTTATGATCCTTCCTTATCGCAAATGCATAAAAAAAGTTGCAAAACTGTTCATCTCTGTAGCATTTAGATCTTGCTTCCCAGCAATTGTCGTCAAGTTTGGCTCAAATAAACTCATAAAAATGCCATACAGGTTTGGACGTGTCTTATGCATAGCCAGATCTCACTGACCCTGAAGCCCTTCTTCAGACTACATTGTTTCACGTTGCTGCCTATTTTTCTATTTAACTTAGACACTGGATTTGTATTAATAGTGCTCAAAACATTACTGAAGGCCAGACAATTCCAAGTTTTTCAATGGTTTATGATTCATGAATAAGTGATTCTGAATATTACTAGTAAAATGCAGTCTCTCCATCTGCATTCCTTTTCTGGTTCTGTCTCTTCCTGGAGCTCTCCCCTCCCCATCTTGATAGTATTCCCATCAATATTAAGATAAGATTGTAAATCCAAGATGTCAGTTCAAAATTATTTTTCTATTTAATGTTCGAGGAGGGGAAGGAGAGTCGCAAAGACACATCCCTTAACCTCAGAAGTTTACCATTGCATTTTATACAGAAGACCATTTACCCTAAAGCTAAGGTAGGAGTTGTAATATTTCTGCTGGTACTTTAGACAGTTTCCAACCAGTGTGTTGAAAGCATGGGTCAAGCCTTGGCCAGGTAGCTCTGTTGGTTAGAGCGTCATCCCTGTATACCAAGGTTACAGGTTCCATCCCCGATCAGGGCACATACAAGAATCAAACCATGAGTGCATAAATAAGTGGAACAACAAATCAATGTTTTTTCTCTCTCTCCCTCTCTCTTTTCTCTCTCTAAAATCAATAAACTTTTAAAATTATTTTAAAAAGAAAAGAAAGTATGGGTCATAGTGAAGACTGATTCCCTCAGGCCTCAGGGCAGCCAGGCGAAGCCAGGGTGACCAGAGTCCCAGGATCTCTTACCACCAACCAAGAGAAACCCTTACCAATGTTATCATGTCCAGTGTATCCCTCCACATGAAAAAGGTTAGGGAGCTCTGTTCGTCTCAAGTGAGGAAAGCAAATGTTTGGCAAGAAAATCGTTTGATAGAGATATCATTTGAAACATACCCCAAAAGACCTAAGGTGTCCAAAGTGGTCTCTGATACTTAAGTCCCTTCTAGGAAAAATGCAACATAGAAAGTTTCATATTCAGATAGGGAATTGTCATACACTCGCTGTATGTCCCTTCTCCTCTCTGAGTTGGGCCTGACCCTTTCTAAAGTCTTCCACCATTCTAACTTTCTGTTGAAAAAACATCACTTCACTGTGAAGAGACAGCTCAAAGGGAGAAAACTATAGCAGCACGGAGACTCAGCTGCTTGTCTTCATTTAAAGTAGCTTCATGGAAATGCAGCCCTCTTGATGGAACCACAATTTGATGGAGGGATAAGACAATGAATGACTAGTGAGGACGTGACTTAAGTCTCAGCCTGCTGCACAAATATGTTGTTCTAAGACATCTACCCACCAGACACACTGCTGTTTGGCATTGCTCTTGCTAAGCAGATCTGCTGAAAGCCGTGGCATCTTATCTCCTGCTGCAGGAGCCCGGGGGCCTTTCCTGGGAGGGGCGACTACAGAGGGGATAAGCACAAGATTGGACTTGCTATTTTATCTTCGGACCATAAACATCTATTATTTGAACAACTACTTCTAGAACGAGCTGTGTATCTAACTCTCTGGGTCTCAGTTTCCTCTTCAATAAAACAGGAATCACAACATTCACCTCCAAGGCCAGGCAAGGTAATTAAATGAGAAAACCTATGTCAGGCACATGACACAGAGTAACAGGTCAATAGGCTTCTTCCCTTTCTGGCTCTGGCCATGGCTTTCTCCAGAGATGATACAGAGTGAGGAGTCCCAAGAGGAGGAAAAGGGGACACTGAGAAGACAAGCAGGCAAAGAACCCCAGACAAGAAAGGGTTTGGGTCAAGGTAACAAGCTCTCCTCAGAACTAGTGGGTGAACAGAAGTAAGACATTTCAGTAATTAAAGAATCAAGCCAAACACTAAGCTATAAGCCTACAGCTCTTAGGCACCCAGGACACATGAATACTAATTTAACAGCTTTGACATATGTATTTTTTTAGTTCCACAAATTAAAATGAGATTGACAGCATTTGTGAGAGCATTTGAGCTATCCCCACACATGCCAAGGAATAATTCACTTCATGATGGATATGTGTCCCTTTGACGTCAGTATAGATAGCAAAGCAAACTAGAGGTTCAGAAGTGAATTTGGGCTTACAGCTAACACAGAAAACCCGTTTAAAAACTGCAGAATGGACTGCCATTGCTGTTTTAGCTCTGTACTTATGTACTTGAATCTTCATAAGGCACTACAACTAAGGTTTAAACTACTTATATATTTAAAAATGCTAAAGTGTTCCTTCTTTTTTACCTATTCTATTTCTGGGAATTTGTCATCAGGCAATAATTCAGCGACCCAAGCTAGAAACCTGGACATCACGAGGTTAGGAAATGGCTACAGGCAAGAGGTAGTGAGTGATAAAGTGAGCCATGGTACAGCCACTCACAGGGGCATGGAGCCATTAAAAATGATGCTTTTTTTGAAATTCATATTCTAACATAGGAAATGCCTATAATATAATATTAACTGAAAAGGGGACAAAATATTAAATATAAATATGGTTATAACTCTACTTGTTAAGTAAGCATACATAAAATAAAAATATTAGAAGGAACTATGCTAATATGTCAATAGGGATCTTTCGGTGGTAAAACTGTTAAAATATTTTTCTTCTTTTAACTTTTTATAAATGTTCTGGCTTTTAGAAATCGAGGTAGCACTTACCTGCAGTAAAGTGCACAGATCTTCAGTGTATAGTCAATGAATTTTGACAAATATATATGCACCAATATCCCAAACAAGTCCTCTAGTACCCCTTTCTTGTCAGTCCACCTCTCTGCCCAGAGGCAACCATTATTCTGATTTCTATTCCCTTAAATTTTGTCTGTTCTTGAACTTCATATACATGGGATCAAGTATGCAGATTTTTTATAACTGGCTTTCTTTGGGCAAAATAATGTTTTTCAGAATCATCCAAGTTATTATATTCTTTATTATTTGCTAAGTAGTGTTCCAGTGTATGGACATGACACATTTTGTTTACCCATTCAGCTGTTAATAAACATTTGGGTTGTTTTCAATTTTTTGCTATTAGGAATAAAGCTGTAATAAATATTCTTTTAGATTTATGCTTTCATTCCCTTGAGTAAATACTTAAGAGAGAAAGAGAAGAATTGCTGGAGATTTTATATGTATATATATACACTAAAACCACCAGTAGTTTCCTATACTGGTTGTACCATCAGCAAGTTCTGAGAGTATGAGTTCCAGTTGTTCCACATACTCCCCAGCATTGGAGTGGTTGCCTTTTAAATTTTTTATTCTATTACATGTGTGGTGGTACCTCACTGGTTTTAATTTGCATTTCCCTGATGACCTACAACATCAAGCATATTTTCAAGTACCTATTTGCCATTGGCATCTCTTCTTTCATATTTAGTCCCGACTCTTATTGGCCAGGCCTGGTCCCAGGCCACCTCCAAGGCATCATCCCCATTGGACCCACTGAGGGCATCAGGGGTGGACATCCAAAAGAAAGCCAAGAACCATTACTAAAAGCGAGGTAAGTAGATTTGGATGACCCAAAAGGACAAATGCCCATCACAGTCTCCTTCTCCCCCAAGCATCCATTCTGCCCCATCTTGGTCTGTCAAGACTGTACCCACCCTTCAAGGCCCACCTTAAACTCTACATCTTCCAAGAAACTTTTCCTGGTTCCCTCTTGCCTTTCCACCACCACCACCACCAGAAATTTGTTTTTTCTCTCATATGGCAATTCTCTTACACATCAATTATCAGGATTTGTGAACTTGGTTCTCATCTGCCCTACCACACAATAAATTTTTAAAGATCAGAGTCAGTCCTGCAGCAGCTTCACACAGCATCTTACGCACAGCAAAGCACACATTCACTCATGCATTCATTCAACTAGTGTTTGTTCAGCATCATTAGTACACCAAGTTCAATGCTAGAGATTGGCATAAAACTACGAACAAGATAAGTATAGGCCCTGCCCTCATGAAGGTTGTAATTTTATGGGGCGTACAGACAAGAAAGCAGCCAATAGCAGCACAAGGTGGTGAGTACTCTGATGGGGGGACTACAGAATAATGGAAGACCACATGGAGGCAACACATGGGACCTGAAAGATAAAGAAGAGCCAAGTGAAGAAGAGTTCATGGAATTATATTAAACATAAATTATTTAAATTAGGAATTGCCCAATATAAAAGGAATAGTGAATATGGAAGCAGAGAAGGAGGTCTTAAAGATATCTCTTACCCATTTTAGAGACACACGCGATGGATTTTGTGTTTTGCCTCTGACATGCTTTCACACTGTCTTGGAATTTTTTTTTAATATGCCATTATTGATTTCAGAGAAAGGAAGGGAGAGGGAGAGAGGGAGATAGAAACATCAGTGACGAGAGAGTCATTGATCGGCTGCCTCCTGCGCGCCCCCTACTGGGGATCAAGCCCTCAACCCAGGCATGTGCCCTCACCGGGAATCAAACCGCAATCTCCTGGATCCTAGATCGATGCTCAACCACTGAGCCACGCCAGCCGGGCTGTCTTGGAATTTTTGAAAAGCAGGGAGGGAGTTGTTCAGGAAGGTCAGGAGCAAGAAGCCCCCAGCAGGAGCGAGCACAACGCACAACCGGGAGCAGGAGCAGCCACGTGAACATTTTGCTGTTGTGTAGAACGTGGGGCTGAGGAAGGAGGAGGGAGGGGGGAGGGAAAGAGCTGAAAAAGAGGTTACAAATTGTGGAGAGAAATAACAGCATTTATTTCTAAATGACAACTCTTTATCTTCCTACCCCAGGCCTATTTGTTGACAAGCCGTTCTGTCAGAATTTGTTGGTCAAGGAGAGGGAGGCCCCGTGTTCACGCGGTGCATTAGGCCTTGATCTTGTCTCTGTTGGAATTCAGGAGGCTCCCCGTAAGCAATCAGCCTCCTAATGGGCAAGAGGCACCTCTGGGAGTGGGAATTTGACAAGGCTTGTCAAAGCTGTCAGGCAGCGGCAGAGGCTTTTTCATTCCCCTCTTCCTGCCCTAGCGGGGGAACAACTCCGAGGGCTGTGCCAGTCCTTCGAGGACAAGAGCGAAAACCGCCCTGCGAGCTGCTCAGACATCAGCAGGGCCGGCGCATAAATCCGTCACGTAAAAAAAATGACTGGATGAATAAAACAGGCACAGGCCAAGCACACGGTGTGTCTCAGGGCTGTGGTAACTCAGATTGAAGGACTCCCTGTCTCTCAGATTTCCTATCGCCGGGCAGCAATGAATTAAAATTGCCTGAGAAATCAAGCAGGTGGTAATGGCCTCTCTGGCAGATCAAAGTTATCAGAGGCTAGACTTTTCCCCGAGGCTGTTACATTGTCTCCCTCAGCTCCGCGGTGGATTAAAATCAGCTAGATGGGCACAGTCACACCCTGACAAAAAGATGCCCGCTGACTAAAGAAACGCGGCGGAGGCCGGGGCCAGGCGGGCTCCCCTGGCCCGGAGCCTCGGTGACGAAGGCCTCGCCTTGTGCCTTCACCAGGTGGGGGGCGGGGGACACATAAGGAAGAGGTAGAGGGGAAGTTCAACTGTCACATGATCAGCAGAATGTTCCTCAAGGATCTGACGGATGTAGGGAGATTAGCAAAGATCTCCAGCTGAAAACAAATGTCATTCTATTGTCTCCATTATATAACTGCCAGTCCCTCTTGCACACACATGCACACCCCAATCCCAGCTCATCAGTCCTGAAGATAAACATGCTTTCTTTAAACCCTAAAACCTGTCTTCCATTAATTCTGGTTTTCACAGTGAAGCTTTCCCTGGTGACTGATTACAGAAAATTGCTTATTTAAAGAAACGTGGGATCCCTCTTGCAGACAAAGGCTTCCAATGAGGACATCGTCTCAGAGACTTCTGCTCAGACAGGAGAGACTGGTGAGCACTCGGAGGCCATGGGGAATAAGGGGGAAAGGGGAGAACTGGCTTGCACAAGCGCACTCTCAGTCACACATACACAAACACACAGCCCACCCTGGAAACTGCACCACATGACACGCGTGCATTTGGGTTTCTAATTACTTCACTGTCTGATTCATGCTAACGCAGCAATTAGTGATAAAGCTCAAAACACTCATATACATTAGCCTGATGACATTTAATTATGACATTAGATATACTGCAACTCATGACATATGTAGCTTAGCAAGTAATAAGAAATCTACATGTATGGCCCATCTAAACGACAATGTAATAAAAGTTAAGGAAAGCCATGAAACCCTCGCTTCGTCATTAAAAGAAAATGTGACGGGTGCATATTTATGTGAAATAAGCCATTTCCAGATGCTAACTAGGAATTTGGTCTCCTCAGTTCAGAAAGTGTAGTTTGGTCTTCATTTTTGGAAAGGAAGGGGAGGGGAGGGGAGGGGAGGGGAGGGGAGGGGAGGGGAGGGGAGGGGAGGGGAGGGAAGGGGAGGGGAGGGGAGGGGAGGGAAGGGAAGGGAAGGGAAGGGAAGGGAAGGGAAGGGAAGGGAAGGGAAGGGAAGGGAAGGGAAGGGAAGGGAAGGGAAGGGAAGGGAAGGGAAGGGAAGGGAAGGGAAGGGAAGGGAAGGGAAGGGAAGGGAAGGGAAGGGAAGGGAAGGGAAAAGAGCAGAGGAGAGCAAAGGAGAGAAAAGGAGAGGAACGGAGAAGAAAAGGGAGGGGAGGGGAGGGGAGGGGAGGGGAGGGGAGGGGAGGGGAGGGGAGGGGAGGGGAGGGGAGGGGAGGGGAGGGGAGAATCAGTAGGTCCTACTTGATGATGGCTTGATGCCTGTGTGTGTCCCCTCTCATTTTGAGTACCACAGATATCAGCAGAAGATACAGGGGCAAATGTGACTTCTTTTGCTGGGATGGTCAGGAGACATGCCATTTGCTTTTGGTTTACATGGGCCTGTTCATGAGGCATGATTAATAGCTCAGTGGCACTGCCAAAAAGCACATAAATCTGGCCATCCACAGTGTAATTGACACACTGCTTTTCTCGCAGATCCCTCCAGCACTCACTTATCGCAGTCTAATCCCCAAGTGGGCATTCAAAGAAGCTGATTATGCAATATACAGTTGCTGACACAACAGTTTGGGGGTTGGTTCCTTATAGCACCCAATTAGCTGCCACATAAAGGCCTGCTCCCCTTGATCAACCTTGACCAGGTATAAAGTAGCAGCTGAATGAACACAGGCTCCACGGAATTCCCCTGGAGCACCCAGGCTTTCACAGAGGGGGCCTTGAAGTCGGACCCTCAGCCTCCAAATTCTGAATCAAGTCTCTCTTTGCTTTAGCTTAACCAAACCTGCCTCAGCTCCTCATGGCCAGACCACAGCGATCTGCCACCTCGCCCAGTACGGTAACCACTGTTCTCTCTCCCTTTCTTCTCCCCCTCCCTCCTCACCCTCTTTTCTAGTTCATTACGCACCTTGACTTTCCAGATTGAGATCCAGCAGCTCCTCATTGCTGTGCTGTGCGAACTTGAAAACTTCAGCCTCCCTCTCTGTTCCTAATTTCTTCAGTTCTTTGAAAAATTTTAAGCAAACAATACTGACTTGGCACAGTAGCAACTGTGAAGATTAAAGATTACATACTGAACAAGTTGTAAAGCCCTTTGAAAGCATAAAATGCTATAGGAGTAATTATTATCATTGTTATTAATCACCTCAGTTCATCACATAGAGTAAACAGGAGATAATAAAGAGGCAACTCTTAAATGCAGTATCAGCAGCAAGACCCATTTATTACAATGCTACTTGCTTGGATTCCATTACAGTTATAAAATTTTACGCTCATCTAGCACTTTTCATCTGAGAATGTCAAAGTGCTGCACAAGCACAGGCTCTAATTACACTAATCCCCCAACACGACCGGGAGAGCAGCAGGGAAAAAGGCCACTTCCAGCCCCGCAACTCGCCACCTAAGCAGATGCTGCCCAGGTCTGGGGAGGTCTCCCTGCTGAGGGCTGCATCTAGAAACTTCTGAAGTCTGGAAAAGTGCCTAGGTGAGTCATGTCTTTTTTTTTTTTTTTAAAGCACAAATAATTAATGTCAGGCAGACAGACATACAGAGGTTTGAATCTCTTCTCTATGGAGATTATATATCCAATGCCTTGCAAGTAATCCACATGCCTGGATCCCACCATTTGGGCCCACAATTTGTACATTTGCCATCAAACAGTCTGAAGGAAAATCTTCGGTGTCGTATTGTCTGTGACGTTGCCAGCCTGGAAGATTTCATACAGTGATGATTATTAATGATAGTAAATGAGTGCATACACTGAGAAATATAATGAAAACAATGTATGTTGTCAACATCTTGTCACTTTGCCAGTGTAATACTCATCTGGAAAAAAGCCCCAGCTTTGGATGATTCTTATACAATATTTACAGTATTTCTGATACCGTTGTAGGTTTTGGTTTAAGTAAATTGATAGTTTCAGCTGTAGTAATAATTCTGCCCTACCACTAATCAGAGCAGAACAAATTGCTTACACTCTTGGGGCTTTGCATTCTTCCACTTTAAAAAGCACGCTGCTGACTCCAGAGTGAGGGACCTGCATCCCATCACGTGTGCAAGATGATCCGCAGAGGCCAGGGAAGCAATGGTAAGACTTCCATTGTATTTACTTTATTCTATTTTACTTTGTAAAAATAGTGAAGTTAATTTGACTAATATGTTATTCGATTTGAGAGTGGAACACATTGATGTACAGATATTGAGAGTGCATGCCCAGGTTGTTTGCTGATGCTGGGCAAACAAAAATAGTTGAAGCATTCTGAAAAAATGAGAAATACTTACATAGTAAAAGAGAGGTACGCTTAGGTCAAACTCCAGTTCTTCATTCATATTAGAAGTGTTTTCAGGAAGAGAAGGGCAATGCACATTTACTTGCTAAGAGTCCCTGAAATCAGAAAAGACTAGTCAAGCTGAACCACTATGTCAGTCCTCACTCTCAAGACAATTAGAAACGATGCTGGAGATCGGGGTTCGATTCCCGGTCAGGGCACATGCCTGGGCTTCGGGCTAGGCAGCCGATCAATGACTCTCTCATCATTGATGTTTCTCTCTCCCTCTCTCTCTCTCTCCCTCCTTTCCTCTCTCTGAAATCAATATAGATATGTTTAAAAAAAAAAAAAGAAATGATTCTGGGCTCCCCATATATTTCTGACTACATTTAATTGTGACCAAAGTGAGCTATGAAGCATCTTCAGAAACCAAAAAACCTTAGCCCCAAGTAACACTGATTTATGTTAAAAAAAAAATGAAATGATAAGTCCCCGTGCTTGAATTACCATCTAAAAAAGACCTTACTCCAGTTCTGGACTCCAAATACCCAGCTTTGTGTCCTGGCCACATCCCCATGGGAAAGTCCCCAGCGTCCAGTGTGTCTCCTTACCCACGAAATGGAGCTGGACTCTGCCCTTCCCACCTCACAGCCTGTAGACAGCCCCGCTCCAGAGGCAGGGTCAGGCTCCCTAACTCAGGGAGAAGATAAAACCCTTCTTGCCTGCTTCCCACCCCACTCCAGGGGCTTGCAGTTACTTATATTGAGATCCAGGGTTTCTTAAGAAGAATTTCCACAGAAACCAAAGTTGGGGGCAGACAAAGGCAAACATAAGGAAGGGGCCTAAGAGAAGCAGCACTGCAGAGAGAACAGCAGGACCCAGCAAGGAAGAAGACGAATGGCAGTCGGCCCAAGGAGCCAACCAAGGCAGTGTTTCCAAGCACTTTCTGGAAGCCACCCAATGCCACCCTTTGGCAATTTATAAACACCCTTGCACAGCACTGCCCAGCAGAAATACAACACATGGCATATAGGAAATTTAAATTTTTCTACATTACTCACAATAGCCTAAAGGTGGAAGCAACCCAGTGTCCATGGAAAAAACAAAATGTGGTGTGTACACACACACACACACACACACAGAAATATTATTCAGCCTTCAAAAGGAAGGACATTCTGACAGATGCTACAGCACAGAGGAATCTTGAAGACATTTTGCCAAGTAATAAGTAAGACACAAAACATGTATTGTATGACTCTACTTATATGGGTTGCCTAGAGCAGTCAAATTCATAAAGATGGAAAGCGGTTCCCAGGGACTGGGGGAGCCCTAACAGGTGCTAGTGCTCAATTGGTACAAAGTTTCAGTTTGGGAAGGTGAAAACTTTCTGGAGATAAGGGTGATAGCTGCACAACAATGTGAATGGACTTAATGCCACCGACCTGTACACCTAAAAATGGTTAAAATTATAAATTTTATCTTATGTATATTTCACCACCACAAAAATGGTTTTCCAGTAACCACATTAAAAATTTTTTTAAAGAAACAGGGGAAATTAAAAACATCATTTCAACATGAAATCAACATGATCATTGAGAAGGTATTTTACATTATTTCTATCATACGTTGTCTTGACATTCCGACATTCATTTTACACTTACTGCATCTCAGATTAGACTCGCCTCATTTCAAGTGCTCAGTAGCCACCTGTGGCTGGTGCCTACCATGCAGGACAGTGCTGACCTGAAGGGGCACCATCCGGGCCATGGCCACTCTAAAGAAAACCAAGGGAAAGGAAAAGTCATTTCCCCACTTATGGGACAGAAAGGATCACTGGAAACCTGGAACTGTAGGAGACAGTGTCCAGTAACTGATGAGGAAAGAAGCACAGAGAGGGTGAACTGCCCAAGGTCACAGAGCGAGCGAGCGGCAGAGCTGGGACTAAAACACTAAAACAGGGCTGTGCCTTTAACCTCTGAGCCACCCTGCCTTCCCGGGAGCGCACCATCTTCTCCAGACAAACCCAGAGCCGAGGAGCGTGGGGAATGGCAAGAGCCCAAGGGATTTTCAAGCCGTCGCCTCCTGGTACCTTGCAGGTGAAGTGGTGGACTCGGCTGTGAGGCAAATAAGGGCAGCTGAGCCAGAGGCTTTCCTCTAGACCCGCCAGCTAATGGGACCCACGGACGGACACTCAAGCTAGTTATGTCGGTGAAGAACCAGTTATGACTTAGGTTAGATACTAGTGTCAGACACTTGGAAGCCTTCTCTGGTTCTAGCCTCTTGAGATTAGAAGTATTTTTCCTAAAGAAACTGGACAGCTGGACAATCAAATCCATGACCTGTCTGGAAAAGGCCAGGGTAGTCAGAACTTGGCCTATAGAATGTAAATTCACTGGCATTTCTTTCTCTCTCCCTTCGTGCTCTGAAGTGCTATAAATCAAACAAAATGAGACTCATGTGAAATAATGTTTATTTCAGGACATGGTGACTCCTCAGCCAGAGAACTTAAGACACCAAGTTTCCATGTTCTGGGTGATGGAAATCAGGTCAGGCAGAGCTAATAAACATCAGAAGAATAAACAGCTTAATTCATCCTTCAAAGAGAGAGAAACCAGCCTAGCTCGGGTAGAGTGTCCGTATCACATGGGCGAAATTTCACTTCTGATTACCACGTGAATGCCACACAAACGCCCAGCCTCCCACAGAGCCAGCATAGCGGAGGTGAAGTATCCCCTATTCTATCCCAATTGCCAACTGCTCTCATCATGGCAGAGCTCACACTGAGCCACTACTGAGCTTGACAGACAATAACAATAACAACAAAAAGCCCTGCCTGGAAAATTATTGTTCTTATACACAATCCAGATCAGTTTGGTAGACAGTTTCCAAAACATCCACCAACCCACAAACATGTTCTCCAGTCTTATCCCATTAGATGCAAGCATACCCTAAGGGCACACAGTCCTTCTCCGGGCCACTGTGGTCTTACACAAGCAGCATAATTAGTAGCATGCTTGCTTCTATTAGTCAGCAAAGAGTAGAATGGCAGGAAGAAGGAAAAATAAATGGATTTCCAAGTAGAGAAATTAAAGTTGTTATACTTTAAAATTCATTTTTATTTTTTTAAATTTTTTTCATTGATTTTAGAGAGGAAGGAGAGAGAGAGAGAGAGGGAGAGAGAGAGAGAGAGATTTGTTGTTCCACTTATTTATTCATTCACTGGTTGATTTTTGTATGTGCCCTGGCTGGGGATCAAACTTTGGCATATCTGGACAATGCTCTAACCAACTGAGCTACCCAGCCAGAGCAAAATTCATTTTTATTATACAATACTACACATGGTTTGGGAAATTTAGAAAACACAGGTAAGAGGGGGGAAAGGATATGTCACCAGGTCTGGAAACTAATTTATATTTGAACATAATTTTTTTCCAAAGATAACCTGGCTTCCCAATGATGATCTCAAAGTTCACTAATACAAAGGAGATCACATTCACCATCAAAAGTGTCTCCCTCACACCTACCAGAATGGCTGCCATCAATAAGTCCACAAACAACGAGTGCTGGAGAGGGTGTGGAGAAAAGGGAACACATGTGCACTGTTGGTAGAAATAGACTGGTGCAGCCACTGTGGAAAACAATATGGAGGTTCCTCAAAAAATTAAAAATGGAGCTGCCTTATGACCCAGTGATTCCACTTCTGGGAATTTATCCGAAGAAACCGAAAACATTAATTTGAAAGAATATATGCACCCCTATGTTCATAGCAGCGTGACTTACAATAGCCACGATTTGGAAGCAGCCCAAGTGCCCATCAGTGGATGAGTGGATAAAACAGCTGTGGGACATTTACACCAGGGAATACTACGCAGCTGTAAAGAAGAAGAAAATTTTACCCTTTGCAACAGCATGGAGGGACCTGGAGAGCATTATGCTCAGTGAAATAAGCCAGGGAGAGAAAAACAAGTATCACATGACCTCACTCATATGAGGAATATAATGAACAAATTGAGCTAACAAGCAAAATAGAGACAGAGTCATAGATACAGGCAGACAGCTCTGGTTAGGGGGGCTGGGTATTGGGTGGGGCAGTGGGGGGATGGAATTGAGGGGGGGGGAAGTGTCTCATCAGGAACTTAACTAAGAGCAAGAATATGTGGTGTGATGGACCCCACTGGAGTTTGCTTGGAGGCCAGCTTCAGATGCACAAAGTAGGTTTGCTTAAAAAACTCACTCTCGGCCCGGCCGGGCATGGCTCAGCGGTTGAGCATCGACCTAGGATCCAGGGATCGGGGTCCGATTCCCAGTCAGGGCACATGCTCAATCAATGACTCTCTCATCATTGATGTTTCTATCTCTCTCTCTCTCCTTTCCTCTCTCTGAAATCAATAAAGATATGTTTAAAAAAAAAAAAAACTCACTCTCGCAGTCCTAATCCCAGACTCTCAGACAAAAGAATATAGGAAAAGCAAAGAGGCAGTTGAAAGCAAGAATTCTGGAGTGTTAGTATCCAGGCGGAGCCCCAAAGCTCCAGGCTTCCTTGCTCCTCTCCTACCCTGTAGGCCACTGTTCCCAGGGGGTAATAACGAGAGGGTTGCAAATCCATACTCACACCCCGTAGTTTCCAGCAACAAGATAATTAAAAATATAACAACTATCACACAAAGCTCATTACATTCTTCGATATTAACAAGAGGTCCTCGCCCTCATCAAGTTCGAGGGCCGTTACTCTAGCCTGTCTTTGACTCCTGAGACTTTGGCGCTTCCGTTACCTCCCATCTAGGTCCTCCACGCCCTCAAGCAGAGGATGCGCCAAAGGCCTTCCCTCCCTGTGTGGCCCCAGGCACGGCATCTGAGTGCAGGGGGGGGGGGGGGGGGGGGAGGGCGGAGGGGGGCTCAGTTTCTCTTTCACACTGTCATTAGTCATAATGACGGCAATAAGTGGAATATCTAACCCTCAAAGGTAATTTTGAAAGTAGTGAGATAACGTGTGTCCATTCCCTGAAGACATCCATTTCAAAAAAGGATGTCAAGTTAATGTCAAATTTTCTCACACCCTCCAGATGTAACCCCTAACTTGCCACTTGCTAACCTGTATCCAAACTGATTGTCCCATCACAGAAAATCTATTGCAAATCTGCCAAAGAGATCATTGCTCAAACAGAATCAGGTACTCCAGGCCATGGTTTCTATTTCCATTGTCTGCTATCAAAATCTTACCTATTTATCCAACCTCATAGTCTCAAGTTGCTAAAAGGATTAAAAATTCACTTCATTGAGAATGTGTGCAATTGTTTTTAGGGATGCTATAAAGTTAAAAACTTTGTTCATGTTGTAAAGTAATATCGCATTAATATTTACCTTTAAAGCTAATGTAAAATAAATATTTGAGGGAGGGTGGAGAGATTGAGCAAAAGAGAAATAAATAAATATTTGAAAAACATCTGAAATATTTTAAAATATACCATGTAAAATAAATTTCTATTATATTATTGCTTAACCTATAAAAGCTAACCATATCAACTTAATTCGGGAAATTGCTGACCAAATATTATGTAGTACTTTGTCCCTAATAAGACTCCAACCAGCAGAAAATTGTAAAAAAGAATAGGATTTGGTGTCAGAGACTTGGGTTCAAATCTCAGCTATGTCACTTATAGGTTTCTATGTAGGGCTAATCACTTTTTTCATTTCTAAATAGTAATATTCACAAGGTTGCAAAAAGAGTTGAATGTAATAATCTACGTGAAAGCAAAAGTGCTTTGAGTGTATTAGCTATTTCAGTGCATAACCCATTATTCTTCTAGTCCAGCTAGCTAATCAATAACCACAGCTAATCTTAACTAGAGTAAGGTGTGGGCATGGGGTATAATCACCCCCAGTAGTATCAGAAATGTCTGTGAGCCTCTGCGCCTCCATTACGATCAGCATTCCCCACTGAGCGGAACAAAAGAGGCCAGAGGTTCTCACCATAAGTCTGTTAATGCTGGCTTAGTGGTTGACATTTGCTAAAATATTTTTCATGGAAACCTAACAGCAGAATCATATAGTAGACTCCGAAAAAGCTCTCTGTTTAGAAGTTCTTGGGAAGATTGCTATTTCATGTCTGGAAGGTAAAGGAAATAAAATAGCACATTTGCTATAACAAAGTTTTCTTCTGCCCCTCCCTGTTAGCATTTGTTATATTGCATACATCATATTTGCACTTGATATGATTATGACACTTGCGTGGGTGACCATTTCCCTGCCTGATTGGAGCTGAGCTGATCCGGTGCTTTCCAGAACTGTAAGCAAGGGAAAATTGCTTCTAGGTAACGTTTTTGTTTTAAATCAACACTAAATTCTAGATTTCAGAAAATAGGGAGGCCCCAAGGTCAAACAGCTTCCCCCAACATGTTATCACCATTTGAGTTACAATTAAATTGAGCTGCTGAAGGATACTATAAGACCACCTATCTGTTTGAGGTTTCATTTAAAAGGAGATTCTCACCCTGGCCTGGTAGTTCAGTTGGTTAGAGCATCATCCCCATACACACAGGTTACAGGTTCAACCTCTGGTCAGGGCACATACATATAAGAAGCAACCAACGAATACACAAATGAGTGGAACAACAAATCTATGTTTCTCTCTCCCTCCCTCTCTCTCTCTAAAATCAATAACCAAATTTAAAAAATAATAATAAAAGGAGATTCTCATTTAATGTTTTTCCATGTAGTTTTTTAAAGTAGGGTTTTATAAATAAATAAATAAATAAATAAATAAATAAATAAATAAATAAAAAATGAAGTAGGATTTTTTTTTTGCTACAAAAGAAATGTGATCACTATAAACATTAAAAAATAAGACATCACTCATAATTTCACCAACCAAAGGTAACTATTAACATTTTGCCACATAATTTAGTCTTTTTTCTATGCATGAATATTCATTCTTTAATGACAACATAATCATATGCATATTCTGAAATCTTTTTCTTCTTAACAGTAGATTGTCAGTATGTCCCATGTCACACAGTGTTCTTCAGCACCGCTTGGAATGATATGATGGTACCCCATGACATGACTCCGTCATGTGTCATTTAACCAAACCTCTATGGCTAAGCATTTAAGTTGTTTCCAAATTTCATTATTCTAAACAGTGCTGAGCTAGACATCCTTGCAGCTAAAACTTTGGGTACACTCAAAACTGCCTTCTTAGGATAAATTCTAGAGGCAAAATTACTGGGTCGATGGGTATACCAGAGTTAAAGGCTTTGACATGTATCTGCGCATTTTTGTTTCAGGGTGCATGTGGGAGGCAACCAACCCGTGTTTCTCTTTCACATCCATGTTTCTCTCTCTCCCTCTCCCCCTCCCCCCTCCCTTCCATTCTCTCTAAAAGTCAATGGAAACAATATCTTCACTCCTTGGTGAGGATTAAAAAAAAATTCAGCTGTGAAAAGTAAAATATACTACTACAAATATCAAGAAATATTTTCAACACTGTGGTGATTGCAGAAGGAAGGGTGGAAGTGGAGGTGAAGGAAGGTATAGGGCGGATGAATGGTAATGGAAAAAAATAAAATAAAAACAGTTCTTTAAATGGAAAAATAAAAAGAAATAAAAAATATTTTGGCCAATGTTTTGGAATCATTTCTAATTTAAGTATGCAGTATGTCCCCTGGCTGTACATGTAGCCACATCTATCACTCCCAAATTGCTTTCCTAACATTCTTTTACTCCTGCTATTTCCAAGAAGTCAAATAGAAAAGATCAATAGCAAAAAAAAAAAAAAAAAAGATCAGGATAACAGTACAAGACTTAGAAAACTTTGACATCTTTTCCATGACCATCAAAAAGTGATTTTTAAAAGTAAGTACCACCCTGCCTGGCCAGCGTGGCTCAACAATTGGGCATTGACCTAGATCCAGGAGATCGCAGTTTGATTCCCGGTCAGGGCACATGCCCGGGTTGCGGGCTGGATCCCCAGTAAGGGGCGGGCAGGATCAATGACTCTCTCATTGATGTTCCTAGCTCGCTCACTCTCCCTCTTCCTTCCTCTCTCTGAAATCAATAAAGGTATATTTTTTTAAAAAATAAAAGTAAGTACCACCCTGGCAATGCCTTGATAGTTTGGCAGACACTGTTCTTTCTGCGGGGGCATAAATTTAACACAGGAAACATTGTCATGGGCTGTCAGAACAAGTTACTACTGAATGGCCATTGAATAGGACACATATTCAAAAAATTAATCATTGCTCCAAAGTCAACACCACCAGTGCTTCTGGCGGATTCACACTGGGTGGGCCACTTGAAATCATTCGCGTAGCTCTTCGGGGTCATTGCAGAACTCTGCGCTTAGAAAGAGAACTGGGTTATGGCTCTCATGTAGCCTAAGATGCACTTAGGATCAGGGGACCACACACCTATGACTGGCACCATGTTCTCAATCCAGCCAGGTGCTGAGAAATCGTGAGGAGCTAAACTGTGAACCGCTGGATGGTAGGGTCTTCCTTACTACACACCTTACTCATCTTTGCGATTACTGTCCCTAGCGCAGGACTTAAGACTCTGGATAAATGAACTAAAACACTATCAAAAGTTGCACCCTCTGGCCGGCCAGGGATGGCTCCAGGGTTGAGCATGGACCTGGGATCGAGGAGACCTCAGTCCGAGTCTGGTTCAGGGCACGTGCCTGGGTTGCGGGCTCGATCCTCAGTAGGGGGTGTGCAGGAGGCAGCCGATTAATGACTCTGTCATCGTTGATGTTTCTCTCTCTCTCTCTCTCTCTCAATTCCTTTCTTTGAAATCAGTGGAGCTATATTTTAAAAAAAAGTTGCACCCATGGGAGGGTAAGTTTTCCAATGTTGAAAACATGCAGCCTGGCCGGATGTGGCTCAGCGGTTGAGCGTCGACCTGGGATCCAGGCGATGGGGGTTCGATTCCCTGTCAGGGCACATGCCCGGGTTGCGGGCTCGATCAATGACTCTCTCATCATTGATGTTTCTATCTCTCTCCCTCTCCTTTCTTTTCTCTGAAATCAATAAAGATATATTTTTTTAAAAAGAAGAAAAGAAAAAGATTTTTTAAAAAAAGAAAGAAAGAAAACATGCATAGGGAAGCAACAGTAATAACAATTGTTTACCAAAGCCTGAATCGACTCTACTAATCACTAGGCATAGCCCAAGGATAGAGGATGGAGCATTAAAATCCATTCTTTGCAGTCTACCTTCTCCTTTTTTCTGCCTTTATTCCTAAGAGCACAGAGCCCTCACTTTGCCTACCAATTTCGCCACTCTCAGCTCAGGCACCTTTCGCTCTGCCTTGAGCTCTCCAAAACATGCTTTAAATCCCAGTTTCTTAGGATTCAATTTTCAGGAGAGGAACAAATTCAGCAAACCTATGTTTTAATCCCAGTTAACTTCTCTGAACCTTAATTTCCTCATCTGTAAAATGGAGATATTTCCCACATCAAGTTATGTAAACTACTTAACATGAAGCCTGGCACAGTGCTTAATAAATAGTAGGTGGTAGTGTTATTTTCAAAGACCACAGAGGAACCCAGCAGCATAGATTCCTGAAGGAAAGCAGATGAGGAAGCCTTTTATTTGTTTGGGTTTTTGTTTGTTTGTTTGTTTTTGGTTAATACCCTGCAAAGGATTTTTTTTCAGTTTTTTTGTTGTTGTTGTTGAGAGAGAGAGAAACATCCATGAGAGAGACACATCAGTTGGTTGCCTCCCGCACGCACCCTGACCAGGAGCTGGGATCGAGCCTGCAACTCAGGTACATGCCCTGACCAGGAATCAAATCTTCAACCCTTTGGTGCGCAGGCCAAGGCTCTAACCACTGTACCACACCAGCCAGGGAGAGGAAGTCTTTTAAAAACGGCTAAATCAGGTCCTAATTTTTATCTAGGCAAATTAAACTAATCATGATAAGATGGTGACGGGTGAAGGGATCTGTGAGAAGGAAAGCAATTTAGCTAAGAGGGCTAATTATTTTAAAAATCAAAATTGTACTGGAAAAATTTCATCTGAAAGTAAAAGAGTCTCTCTCACACGCATGCGCACACACACACAGCTTTCAAGCATCCTTGAAGTCGATAAAATGGTGACCCTAATACATTAAGAAAAATGCCCCAAACCAGCCCAGAGTGAAAATAAACATGACTGAGCAATAAATTAGAATCTCCTTCATTCTCCTTCTACCTCCCACAGTCCATATGGAGTCTTTGGTGTAATCAAGACCCACTCCGGCCCCTCCGCACATACCCTCCCCCAGGTGACTCCAGGCCCAGGCATCCAGGGGCGCTGGATAAACATTAGCTGATGCAGATGGAATGAGCAGATGTCTGGAGTCCTGAGCCCAGACTGTGAGGGATAGGCAGTGAGTAGGAGGCTTAGAAGAGAACAGGCACCCCGTTTTCCTGCCCAGTCCTCTGATCCCCGAGCACCAACAGTGGGAAGAAGTGCTCATTCCCACGATCGGTGACTCCTCCTCTGCCTCTCCTTATACCACGACTCCCAGACGTGCTTCTAGACAAAGCACTAGAGTCAAAGCAGTTTAGAGTTCACCTAATCCCATCTGTCCATGTGACAGATAAGAAAACTGAGGCCTAGAAGTTTTAAAGGGTTTGATCGAGCTCATATACCAGCTTACTGCACGACCAAAACAGATTCCAAGTCTCCTGCCTTCTAGAGCAGTCCTCCTTTTTTATATTCTACTGCTCCCATAGTAGGACCAAAGATCATTCATCCAACTTCTCACGGAACACTAAGTGTCAGGCACTGTGGTGGGCATTTGAAACAATAAGATTCTTCCATGGCAACAATAAAAGATCCATTTGCAGATGGCAAAAAAAAAAAAAAAAAAAAAAGACCAATTACCCTGAGAGCTGCTTGCTCTTCAACATCAATTGATAAACACCTACTATGTGCCACATTCAGTACTAGGTGCCAGAAAAGAAAGAAATAGATAGGACATGCTCTCTCCCCTCCTTGCAGTACTCCTAGCTGAAGTTAGATTCCACCAATGTGGATAAACAGAGAGGAGATTCAGACCACGAGTTAATGTGGAATAAACACAGATAACAAATAGACAAGATTAAATATTTAGATTATGCATTGGTCAGGGTTAAGTGGATTAATGGAGTGATGAGTTGGGCAGAGTTATGGGATTTCCATGTTTAGACAGGGTGGATTAGGTTGTCTAGCATATGGAAATGCAAATAGAAACTGCTATCTTCAGTACTAACACCCTCTATTCATCTCTGGAAGAGCCTTTCTGTCAAAGGGCTGAAAGTTCAGGACAGACCATGTCTCCCCATCTTTACAACATCCTGGTGAGTCAGAGAGCCAACACTGTAATTCCCAGGCTCAGGGTGAGGAAACAGACTCAGGGAAGGGAATGGGGAAGTCAAGAGTCACTAAAACCTAGTCTTGGCCCCTCTTCACCTCCAGCCCAAATGCCTCCGGAGCACTTGGGCAATTCATACAGGCTCCAACATGACGACCTGCTGCAACGCAGCCCCTTTGATCTTTTACCTCAAAGGAGGAGAAATTGTGAGTTACCTTGTAATTATTTTCCAAGTATTTGAAATGCATGTTTTGGATTCTCTATAGAACAGAAGTTTCTTAAGGGCAGGGATATAACTTGAATGCCCCGTAGCTTGCAGAAGAGCTGGGAAACGCTCCAGAGGCTGGGGATGTTACACTTTCTTGCTGAATGAGCGAATGGTCTAGAGAGCGTGGTAAGCATTTAGACAGACAAGAGCAGAGCAAAGACCATGGGCCAGGCACAGAAGGTCACCAGGGCAGAAAGCCCTGAGTACCGAGCAGAGGACAATCGTAGGGTGGGACCTTGCTCTCTGGGTGAACTTTCCTCCCCTAGCATTTTGCTGGTCATGCAGTTTGGACCCCCTGACCTTTCCTCCGTAGAGATGACATCTAAGGCTTAGTTGCATTTCAGCTCCAGGCCCAGAAAAGCAACAAAATCAGCCACTGCTGACCTCAGGACCAGCAGCATTGAATAAAGACCCTCTGCCCTGATGCCGGCCAGTCAATCAGTGGAGACCACGACCCTGAAAGGACACACTTGGAAGCTGCTGAATATTTTATTAAGATCATCCCCTGGGACTGCCCCTAAAATCTCCACCCTTAAAACCCTCAGGACTGAGGACCCAGCAAAATCTCCCTCCTAGGAGCACAGTGAGCCTTCACCTTACCACCTCCTCCTACCCTCCCTCCAGGCATGTTATCATTACTGTCCTCATTCCCAAACTCCAAGGGCCCTTCCTTTACCTCTATAACTTATTTTCTAAGCTCATTTCTTCTACAGATTACTTCTACCTCTGTGATTTTCTAAATAAATGTCCTCTTATAGTTTGAGTCTTGGCTCTGAATTCTTTCCTAGCCAGAACTCAAGTACCGAGGTTGCTGAAACCAGGTCTGGTCTGACTCCACCAGTCTAACACCTGGTGCCATTCTGCCACCTACAAGATGACATCGCCCAAGAAAAAAATGGTCCTGCTGCTGACCAGGTGCATTTCTCACTGCCCACTCATTTCTGGCCCTGCACCCCTCCTGCCCCTATGAAGCTTGCTCCTGAAACAGGTCAGTGATTCATTTGGATGCCCCTGAAATCACTTGCATGACTCCACTGCCAACAGAAACAAAAAAGGAGTTGCTCGTAAAGAACTGTGAGAAGTGCCCGAAGATCTTGCTGTGTTGCTTTTCTGGACAGAGGAATTCCATACTCATAGTCTCGTGTGCATCCCATAGGTACTGCTTGTCAAAGAATAACTAAGGGCACTGGCACTTGGTTCCAAAGCAAAATTTGTGTTTGCTCTTCTCGTAACTTTTCTCCCAAACCTGACAACCACTCACTACCCAGATAAATTGGAAAGTAGAGTACAGAGCCTCTTTCTAAAATTATTAACATCTTGCTTCTTCATGGCCTCATACTTTATAGACCACATCTTGTCTGACTTCCAGGCCCCTATTATGGGTGAGTACTAATTTGCAAAACAGTCTTAAGAGAGGAAAAATGTGGATATAGTCGAGTGGAGTGACCCGGGTTTGACTCTGGGTCCTGTGGCTGCATTAGCAATATGATTCCCTTCTAATGGAAACTTTTGATTTACTGATGACGAGCTGAGGCCCTGGGACATTTAATAACCTACATTTTAAACTAGGCTTTAATCCCTTACCTCCAAAAGAGGGAATTGTTCTAGTCGTTCTCAAAAGTCTATTCTAGCTCCGTGCATTTGACTGCAGTTTATCTGCCTGTTCTCTCCCTCCACTCCCAAACTCTATCTTGTGAGATAAGGTGAGGAACCTCGCCTTTCCTTATTGGGAACTGTTCCAATCTTACCTCGAATTACAGTCAGACAAATGGCTGCAAATGGTTGCCAGGTATGAGCAAATAGGCTGTGACCTTTATACACCCTCCTGTTGGGTGCACTCTGCCCACTGTTTCGTTTCCCTGTCTGAGTACCTTTCATCACCACCCTACACAGAATTGAACTTGATTCCCGACCCTGGACCATCTGTTCCACCCACTCCTCATTCAGTTCCTGCCAACTGACCTACCATTTCCCCCCAGAGAAGCGGTGCATCCTCTGCATTCATCTCTCCAGCCCTCACTGCCCCTGCGGGGGATTTTCCCTGAGCACTAACTTGCCTTCGGTTCCTCGTCATCTAGGTCTTCAAAGTAAGTGTGTCTATTACTGCTTCCCTCATGTGTTGTTTGCTCAATAAATGAGAACATACCACAGAGCCCTGAAGTTCTAAGAGAATTTCAATCCTCGAAAAGCTGACATATATTGCTGTCTTGGTGAGTCTACAAAAGAAACTGTTAGTTCCAGATGGTTTTGGCCTTCTCTGGCGGTCTGAGGGCAATATTTAAAGGGTAGGAGCTGGAAAGTCCCTCAACAGTTAAAATATTCCTTGAAAATACAAACTGGCAGACTGAATTCATTATTGTGGATTCTTGTCTTTTTTTAAGCAGAAAAAAACATTTTTCAATACTTGGGTTATGTGCTTTAAACACTGTCCTGACATCTGTTCTTTAAAAGCACAATAGAAGGCATGCTTTCAACTACAAACACAGATAAAATATGGAAACACAGCTCCGCGTTTCTGGGCTAGGGACATGCTAAGTAATAGGGATTTGCATGACTAAGCTTCTACTATGCTGACGTATGCAAAACTCAGGAGCAATCGAATCATCCTTCTTAGTCTGACAATGTTTAAATGAGAAACAGCCTTCACCCTGGATCTGAAGACTTGTGAGCTCACATGAGAGCCTGACTGCACCCAATTTAATAGCAATTTTAAAACAACTCTATCTAAATATTAGGTCTCCTTAGCTAATAGTGATGTAGGCAGTGATTCTATTATAGGAACAAAAGGTCAGGAGAGATTAGACCAGGGCAAACCTGAGCACAATTCACCTGAGATCTGGCTCAAGCTGATTTTTAAGATCTCGCTTTTATTTGCAAAAATATAATAAAAGCTGGAAACTAACAAATAATTATCTTTAAACTTATTTCGTGCTAAGTTTTTGTAGTGATGCTTTTGCCTTTTCCTTTAAGATGTGCTACCTCATAAAATAAATGAATTCCCCAAAGCTTAGTCAGTTAAACACTGTGGTGACAGCATCTGTTTTGTTATTTTCAATTACAATAAAAGTGGATTAGGGGTTCTAATCAAATTTTTTCCCCAAAACATCAATTACCTCCTCCCAAAAAAAGGCTCACATTTTGAATTTCCTGAATCACCGTAATTCCAAATTTTCTGTTGCCATTTCACAATAATTAAAATGTCCTGGAAATTCTTAGTTGTTTGTTTGTTCTGGGAGGGGGAAAGCAGCCAAGCGAGCTGAAACCCTGCGTTAGCGATCCTCTCTTGGATTATTTCATAGGACAAAAACACAGCCAAGCCCCCAGTCTCCCTGGTCCAGCTTGAACCTGAATCAGGACTGACTTCCCCTAATGTTTCCCCATGTTGTGGAGGGGCCCCTGGCTCTGGTTCACCTGTCCTTCCTCCTAAGGGAAGTCTCTGGCCAACCACACCTGGGACCCATTTCACAGCAGAAAGTGTCTGGCAGGTTGCTGGGGAACCAGCCTGAGTAGGGCCCCGCCTGGGCACTCCCTCCCTCCCTCCCTCCTTAGGAACAGGAATAGTGATGTGGGAGGAGATTGTTGGCCCTGAGTATCTAGGGTGTGATGGTTCTCAGAGGGTGGGAAATGGATGCTGATGCCTTGAGAGTGGCAGGGACCTGCCCACGCAGATTCCATTGATGGAGCAATACAAGCCCAGAGGAAGTGGAAACGCCTACCTTCTAAGTCAGCTTCAAAAGACTGGACAATAATTATTTCAGCAATGAACATCTGAAGACGAATGGGCCCTCCTTAAGTTTTCAGGACTGCATAGGCCTCCAAGTTTCTCACACCAGTGCTTCCCAACCTACAATGTGCATACAATTTGCCTGAGTCTCTTGCTAAAATGCAAATTCTAATTCAGGAGGTCTGGGTGGTACCCAAGATTCTGTAATACTAATAAGCTTCTGAGGACCATACTTTGAGCAGTGTCTTAGTCTGTTTAGGCTGCTATAACAGAGTACCATAGACTAGGCATGAACAACAGAAATTTATTTCTCACAGTTCTGGAGACTGGGAAGTTCAAGATCAAGGTGCTGGCAGATTCAGTGTCTGGTAAGAGCCCACCTCCTGGTTCTTCTTGCTGTGTCTTCACATGGCAGAAGGGGTGAGAGAGCATTCTGGGGTCTTTTACAAGGATACTAATTCTATTTGTGAAGGCCCCACCTTCACAATCTAATCACCAAAGGCTCTACCTCTTAATACCATCACCTTGAGGACTAGGATATCAATATATGAATTTTGAGTAAACACCAGTCCATAACAGGTAGAGAGGTCTTATGCAAACCAAGGGATGTGGCCTGGCTCATGTGGCTCAGCATTTGAGGATCGACCTATGATCCAGGAGATTGAAGTTCAATTCCCGATCAGGCACATGCCTGGGCTGGAGGCTCGATCCCCAGCAGGGGTGTGCCAGAGGCAGCCAATCAATGACTCTCTCATCATTGATGTTTCTCTCTCTCTCTTTTCTCTCTCTGAAATCAATAAAAATCTTTTTTTTAAAAAAAAAAAAAAGAGATGTGGAGAAGCCCACCATGGACAACTGATATTGGACAAAATACCAACCCTGGAAGGTGACTGC
The DNA here is from genome assembly GCF_054644295.1 of Miniopterus natalensis. NCBI lineage: Eukaryota > Metazoa > Chordata > Mammalia > Chiroptera > Miniopteridae > Miniopterus > Miniopterus natalensis. Next base: position 67,495,314 of record NC_142089.1, on the reverse strand, counting down.
CAAGAAGACAAACTTAATTTAATCTAGAAAAATTAAATAAGTAAGATTTCCTGCATCCATGTGTTGTGGAGCAAATGCAAATTCATTTCTTGTACATGCTTGCCCACTAGTAATTTAAAGCTTTAAAACAGCTGTTACCGCCCGGCCGGGCGTGGCTCAGTGGTTGAGCATCAACCTAGGATCCAGGAGATCCGGGTTCAATTCCTGGTCCAGGCACATGCCCGGGTTGCGGGCTCAATCCTCAGGGGGGGCCTGCAGGAGGCAGCCGATCAATGACTCTCTCATCATTGATGTTTCTATCTCTCTCTCCCTCTCTCTAAAATCAATAAAGATATATTTAAATAAATAAATTTAAAAAACAGCTGTTACCCACCCCACCAGGACAGCTCAGTTGGTTGGCTGAGTGTCGTTCTATACGTCAAAAGGTTGCAAGTTCAATTCCTAGTCAGGGCACATACCTGGATTCTCTTTCACATTGATGTCTCTCTGTCTTTGCTCTCTCTCTTTCTCTCTGTCTGTCTGTCTCTCTCTCTCTCTCTCTCAGAATGTCCTTGGGTGAGGATTAAAAAAATAATATAAAACAGGTATTACCCATCAAAACAGATTAGTCAGCAAGGACCTGCTCTTGGTGTAAGTACCCAATCTCCCTGATATTGTATCTGCTTTGTGCATTTCATAGATCAACCCTCCATCACCTAAACATCATCTTAACTGAAAGTTCATAACAAGTGGTTCTTCATTCAGTTATTATAGTGCTTTTATTTTTTTAATGGATGATCTTTTGAAAAATCCTTTTAAAACCACTTCATAATTTCATTGTTTCCTACTTCAAAGTTTAAACTCCTAGGTAAATAATCTTTCACTTGTAGCACCATGTTCTGGGCATCTGGGAGATACTAGACATTACGCTAGGCTCTTTACATAGACATCGTCTCATTTATCCCCCATGAAATGTAAGTATTATTAGTCTCATTTTATAGCTGGGGAATTTGATTCTCAGAGTTTAAATAACTCATTCACGCTCACTTGGTACTAAGTGGTCGCACTGAAAATTAAAAACTCAGGTCTATTTGCTCTGTAACTATTTCTGTTTGTTTGTTTGTTTTCTTTACCAGACTACTCTATATCTGAGTCTTCTCCCAGCTCCACAGATAGCCTTTAGGATCATACTCCTATGGACAACTTCCCAATGAACTATCATACCTTTTCCAAATAAAATAGAATATTCTGTGCCAGAGCCTTAATTTACCCTTCTTTAAACACCTATTTAGAGCCTTCCCAGAAAAGGGAAGACTTTATTCTAAGGCTCAAGATCTTTGATTCAGCTTAATTTTCCAGATTTCTTTTTTTTTTTAACCCTTACCCGAGGATATTTTTTCATTGTTTTTCAGAGACAGTGGAAGGGGGAGAGAGAGAGACATCGATGTGAGAGAGACACATCGATTGGTTGTCTCCCGCAAGCACTTCCAACATGGTATGTTGGGCCATGTTTTGTTCACATTAGGTCTTATCTAGATGACCTCTGATAGTGCTTCGTATACTGCTCAGAAAGTACACATTTAGACTGTGGTTGGCCCATAACTGTGTGCCTCATCTATCCACGTTTCAGTGACACTTCATCAGTCCCCTATATTGAACTCCTATCCTACAATTATTCAAATCCTACATATAACCCAGATTGTGCTCTGCCTCGGAGTTATCTGGCTAAAGAAAGCTGCTTTCCAAGTCTGGGTTCAAATACAGATCAAAATGGTCCCTCTTCCCCTCCTCACCATCTCACCACCAGCCGCCTTCCAAGGCCCCCAGTACTTACATATAGAGCTAGGCACAGGGTTGAATAATTGAGTGAACAATTGTTTCAGCAGGTTTGGGCACTGTGTCAAGTGTGCTAGGACACAGGCCACCTGCTTTGTATCTTGACACTTTACAGTGTTTGTTTTTGTCATTTCTCTTAGCTCCCTCCAACCTCCCAAGCACTGGCATACTCATGGCCATTCAATAATACCTCTTAGCCAGGGAATTCCAAGTAGTTCAAGGTGAGTGACAATAATTAAAAGTCCTATGAAATGATGTCTATGGATAAAGGGAGAGAATTACAAAGGTAAAAATAGAACTCAGGTGTCCTTACCCCAAAAACATTGCCTACAGGATCAGCTCCACATTCCTCAGAATGGCATGGACAATGGTCACAGTCTGGGTTCTGTCACTCCACATCACAAATCTTATGCTCAGATAGATGTTCCAATTCCTTGCTACTCAGAGTGTGTGTATGGACCATCAGCATCAGCATCATCCAGGGACTTGTAAGAAATGCAGAATCGAGCCTGGCCAGGCGTGGCTCAGCGGTTGAGCATCGCGACCTAGGATCCAGGAGATCGAGGTTTGATTCCTGGTCAGAGCACATGCCCGGGTTACAGGCTCGATCCCCAGTCAGGGACGTGCAGGAGGCAGCTGATCAATGACTCTCTCATCATTGATGTTTCTCTCTCTCTCTCCCTCTCCCTTCCTCTCTCTGAAATCAATAAAGATACATTTAGAAAGAAAAAAAAAGAAATGCAGAATTATGTGCCCATCCCCAGATGTACTAAACAAGGACCTGCCTTTTAACAAAATCCCCAGGTGATGACAATGCTGGTTGTCTGGGGACTATACTTGGAGTAGCAAGGCTCTAAATTTCCCATCATCCCCTAAAGAAGTCACACATGGTTTTACCTCCAAGCCTTTGCTCATATTATTCCTTCTGTTTACAATACTCTTGCCCACCTCTCTGAATTCTACTCAATTTCAGAAATCATCAGAGCACCCATCTTTGCACTAAGCAAAAGAATGATTAATAATAATTGCCTCTCCAGCTCTACATATGCATTTCTAACCACCTGTAACTATAATTAGTTGCCTATATGTATTGGCCTCTCCAGCAGGATTAAGTTGTTCAACAGTAGGGACCATGTTTACTTATCAACCCCGCATATGGTATGTGCTCAAGAAATGTTCATTGAATAAATATTGGCACTAGCTCCATGCTCTTTGTCATTTTACATGTTCAGTAGGTTCCAGAAGAAGCCATGTGATTTATAAGACATCCCACCAGATTTTACTGTGCCACATTAACACACAGCAAATGCCTAAGCCGATGTGCTTGCTGAATGACAGGCCATCTTGACGCAGAAATTTAAGATTATATTTTTGCATACGTCCTCACTGATGTACTGAAACAAAAAAATTGTTTGCGCCTGATCATCTTGGGCAGGTGATAGTAAATTGCAGAGTGTAGTGTATCCCATCACTAGGAGCCTTGATAATCCAAAATAGGCCCTGGCAGTGTTTTTCTTCCTCAATGCAGGAGCACACAACAACAGCCTTTGTGGATAGGTAAGTTGATATCCAGTAAAAATATACATATTTTTTAAAACACTCTTTGAGAATTGAAGGCATTGAAATCAATCATAAATTCACCTTGTTATTTCCCGCTTCTCACCCCAACCTCATTCATGACTACACTCTAACAGCTTGGTTTTAAATAACTACTACTATGAAATTTTTTTCTTTCTCAAGTCCCCAGCCAAGTCCCACTGGGAATGAAAGAACTATGGTTGAACTATGGTTGAACTATAGCAGAAACATGGTTGAAATTTCCCATAAGTTGAATTTTTTATTACAGCGACTGCTGCTTTAAACGCCAATCGCAATGCATATGGCTTACAAATTATTGCTTCATGTAGGGAAAGCAAAATTATATTTCTCCAACTAGATGTGCACTTGGCCAAATCCTATGATGTTGTTTACATGTTTAGAGCTGAGATTCTATAACAGTGGAGGTGCCTGTTAAAGGTACCACAGACAGTCCTGGGACAACTCACATCTGTGCATTCTTCATCACTGTGTGCCGTGACTGTGCTGGTTGCCCAGGCAGAGGTTATGGGGCTTAATCGCTGCCAATGGATGACTGCAAGAGTTTTAGAATTTTAGATTGAAGGTGAACTTCAAGGTCATTTTATCTAATGCTTGAACCTCTTAGGTAACATCCTTACCAAGTAGTCTTCTAGCCAACACCAGAATACCTCCAGTAACAAGGAACCCATTACCTCCCCAAAGAGTTCCATTCCTCAAGTCTTGTTCCATCTCATGTATGAAGCCTTAATCCATCTTTTCCTGTACCAGAACATTGCACCCCAGCCAAACACAGGCTGTACATGTACCCCCAATAAAATTTCTGCTTTCTCACTCTCTGTATCCACTAGTTAGGATTCTTCAGCTTCAAGCAAAAGATCTCAACTCTCATTACCTTAATAAGCAAGAAATATGCTGGGAAGAACAGAAGGAAAAGGTAAAAGTTCAGGCCCTGTGAAGGGTAGACACCTGGATCAAGGCCACAGGAGCACCAGTGCAGCGTTTTGGGAATCTCACTCAAAATTAATCAGGTTCAGTGGTTTCCTACCTCAGAAACTCTGGGTTGAAGTTCCAAATTTTAGGGAACTGAGTCTGCTTAGTCTAAATGGATGCCACTCCTTGTCCAGAGACAGGCCAATACCACTTAGACCACATGCAAAAAGAGATGGGGAGTCCTCCAAAGTAAAAGGAGGTGCTGTTACCGGAAAACAATGCTGGACAGACAAAAAACAACAAATGTTTACCAAACTCACATTCCTGCTTTGGCTCAAACCTGTAAGGACCTCTTCCACCTCCAGGCAATTCTAACTAGCAACCTGGATCCCGCTCCCCTCCCCTTCCAGCACTCACTGCATCTGCCTTGTTTTGTACACAACCCTGTGTTTGTGCTCATTGTATTTCCCCCACCAGATTGTAATCTCTTGGAGGGCAGGAACCAAATCTTTTAGCTCTTTTATCTATCACAGCACCTACATACAAAGTGTGTGCTTATATACTGTTGTTGGTTTCCAAATTGTTTTCCAAAATGGCAGAAAATGTCTTCCTTCAAGAAGATGTATATCCAGAAAGTAGGGTGAAGGGTAGGAAGCAGTGAATTACCCTGAGCACTAAACTGCACAATCGAGACTCCTTTGTTGTAGGATTCTATGGTGTAGGGGATTCTACTGGTTAAATAAAGATTTCTTTCTCATGATTGTGGTGTTAAATTGAAATACCTCAACATATTAATATTCATCCTCTGACATTTCAACTACTATTCCTATTCTCTCCCTAAGCCTACAACAAGTAATTATGCCAAGATCCAGGAATATAAAATAAATGTGGACATCATATTTGTCTCTGCCTTCAAGGAGCTCATCCACCTTGATGAGTGGGGGGTGAAAAAATAAAGCAGCACTTGCAGTATGAGAATCTGTATGCCAGAGGTACAGGCTAGGTGCCTCTCATTCTCTATGTCAGTGTTTCTCAAAGCACATCCTCAGACTTCCTGCAACAAACTTCTTATACTGTAGGTGCCTCGCCCCATGCCTGGCCCATAGAATCAAGTATTTAGCCTAGTGCTTGAGGCCTGGGAGGTTTTTTATTTTTATTTTTATTATATTTTAATTGAGGAAAAATTGGTATATAACATTATATAAGTGTCAGGGGTACAACATTGTAATTTGACATCTGTATGCACTACATAGTGATCACCACCAAAAATCTAGTCACCATCTTTCACCATATAATTGACCCCCTTCACTGATTTTGCCCTTCCCCAACCTCCTTCCCCTCTGGTAACCCCCAATCTGTTCTCTGCATCTATGAGTTTGTTCTTGTTTTGTTATGCTTTTGGATTTCACATAGTAAAATAATGTGGTATTTGTCTCTCTCTGTGTGACTTCTCTCCCTTAGCGTAATACCCTCAAGGCCTTTCCATGTTGTCACAAATAGCAAGATTTGAGTCTTTTTTATGGCTGAGTAATATTCCATTGTAAATATGTACCACAACTTCTTTATCTATTCATTCATCGATGGATGCTTACGTTGTTTCCATATCTTGGCTATTGTAAATAATGCTGCAATGAATATAAGGGTGCATTTTTTTTAAATTAGTGTTTTGGATTTCTTCAGATAAATATCCAGAAGTAGAATAACTGGATCATCTGAGAGTTCTATTCTTAATTTTTTGAGGAAGCTCCATACTGTTTTCCATAGTGGCTGTGCCAACTTACATTCCCACCAGTGGTGTACAAGTGTTCCCTTTTCTCCACGTCCTCCCCAACACTTATTTCTTGGCCCTGGAGTTTTTTGAAAACATCCTGAGTGATTTTTACGCACATCATATATTGAGAGCTACTCTCCTAGTCATAAATTTTTGAGGTTTGTGTATACATTATGTTATAATAGGGATAGTCCAAAGCCAAAAATAACTATTAAGATTCCAATAAAACAATATATAAATTCCCACTAGTTCATCATCTAATGAAATAAAACTTCCAAGCAGTATCATATTCATTTTCCATGACTCACCAGTCATTGCCATACATGGTTCCATTATTAAACCCGAAAGGAGATGAATGGCCTGTTTGACGAGAAGTTTTCAGACTGGCAACAAGTGGCTGGAATGTTGCTTGGTCTGGGCATTGGTTAGAAGACTGCACCACAGTCAGTATATCCCGATTGCATTTTGGGGCTTCTATCAACTCTGCTCCCTGTAATATTTGTTATCTAATCATAAAGCGACCACATGATAAATAGGTTTTTCTGACAAAGGGAAGATGCAACAACTGTAATATGTATAGTTGCTATTAATATTATTTTTCATCATGGGTAGTTTCTCACTGGATCTCAAAGTCACTTGATATTCTCCCTGTCTTCTATTTTGAGTAAAGCAGAAGGAAGAAAGCTGGAAAATGTGCTCTTGACTCAGTCAAAGAATAAAGAAGTACAATCTAATTTCCCCTTTTTCTAAAAGCCCTGATAACTACCAAAATGTAAAATTAAGTAAAAATAAAAATTCTGGCCCAGCTGGCATAGGTTGAGCATCGACCTTTGATCCAGGAGATCCAAGTTTGATTCCCGGTCAGGGCACATGCCCAGGTTGCAGGCTCAATCCCCAGGGAGGGCGTGCAGGAGGCAGCTGATCAATGACACTCATCATTGATGTTTCTCTCTCTCTCTCCCTTTCCCTTCCTCTATCTGAAATCAATAAAGAAATATTTTTTTTAAAAATAGAAATTCTGTCTTCCTGACAGCAGGTTCCAAATTTTCTGCATGCAATGGAACAAGTCCAGCCTTGGAGGTAGGAACGCTAACTTTTAGCCCCCACCCTGCCTCTTAGCAGGTATGGGAGCAAGTCACCCACCTCTGTATCTAGGTCTGTCCAATGTGGGCAGCATCTGCCTTCCCTCCAAGATTTTGGTTGGATAAAATATTTCACGGATGCAAAAGTATTTTATACACTCAGAGTCAGGGCTTCATACCCAGGGCCATGGAACCGACAGGCCTTGGCCTCAGGATTCTAGTGAACATTATGAAGTTATAAATAAAATTGAATGTGTACATGCACATATGCTTTTTTTCTGGGGAGAGGGTCTGTAGCTTTCATCAGATTTTCAAAGAAGTCTATGGCCTAAATTAGTATCCTGTTCCTCTTTTCTCTGTAATTAATTACCAAGTGTTTATTGAGCCTTTACCATGGAATCTGTCATTAGTGGTGCAGCTAACCTCCACTTCTCTTCTAACCCGTGAGCAGTCAAGGAAGGTTTACAGGGTTTATGTTGGTTTGGGTTTCACTTTATAGGAGGGCGGAGTGAGGGTCATGCACCAAGAGACGCCTGAGCAGCATTACCTCATCCCTGGGGGAATCTAACCCCACAGGGCTCTCTCCCAAGCCTCCGACAGGGCGGAGTGCGAGGCTGTCAGGCCTGTTCTAAGTCAGCATAACGTGTTTTCCACTCTAGCAACACCTAACATATGGCGTGTGCACTGATGCTTATGAAAACAGTGATTCATCCTTAATCCTTAAAAAAAACAAACAAAAAAAATAGTCGACCCTATAGGGCCTTGGCTCTCCTCCCTGAATGCCCTTCTGTTTTCCAAAATGTCTGCGTTGTCACCTGCCTCCACCTGGTCCTGTTCGCTCGTCTGCTTTACCTCTCCCGCAGGTTCCTACCGCCGGCCTCCGATGTCTGCCTCCTGCCCTTTGCGTGGCTCTTTCTCTGCACCCGCAGGGTCCCTGCTGGAGCTTTCAGCTGCACATACTCCACCTTCCCTGCACCGCAAAGACGTTTCCTCTCACCTCCATCTCCTGCCTTGCCTGAAGGTCCCCTCCCCGTGCACCCCTCCCAAACCTGGTCTTCTCTATGCCTGCATCATCCTTCCCTATTCCTTACCTCTTCAAAGGAACACCTCCCCGTTTGGGGGAAACGGGGGAGTAAGAAGGTGAAGGAAGGTGTAGGGAGAGACGGGTTATGGAATTAATGAGGAGAAAGGTGGGGGAAGGAAGGTTGCAGGATAAGAACACTGAGAATCACTGACTTTTCCCTCCCCTCCTGATTTATTTCACAAGGTCTTTTGTTTGATGTCCAGCAGGGCAGACGGCAAAGGTGTTATGTTCTGAGGGAAGACAAAGCCTCACCAGTCGTCTGAAAAATCAAAGAAGGAAAAGAACAGAGGGACAGACGAAAGAGGGAAAGAGTAAAGAGACGGCTCGCAGTGGGTAATCTCGTAGTTTAACTCGGTTTCAACCAAAGCAGATCTTAATCAAATAGGCAAATAGCACAAAAGAATCATATCTGGAGACAGAGGCAGCCAGTCATTGTTAATGAGACTTGGGATGAGGGCAGTCTCGAATTATGCAACAAGGTGTGTTTCAAACATTGGCTGTTGCTTGGGGCTGAAAATGCCTTTTCAAATAAAGGCATTATGATTCAGAGAAATCAGACAAAACTGAGTGAATCATGGTTCCACGTAACCTTGAGCAAGTAACAACCTCTCCTAACCTCAGATGCACAAGAGGATACCTTCTTAGAAGTATATCTCTAATGCAAGATTGTTGTGACCAATAATGATGTCTCTCAAGTGCCTGGCATACAGTAGATGTTCAATAAATGATGGCTATTATTACTATTGTTAAAAAACCTGCTAGATATGGTGGTTAGAATCACAGGGGAAAACCACAAAACTGATAACTTGCAGACTGCCAGAAATAAAGAACTGTGCTTTAAAAACCATGGAAAATGATCATATACTTAACAACATTTCTAGAGGAAAATATCCCGAGTTTAACGCCCAGCAGAAGAGTAGATGCTTCTCCAAGTACAGGATCTGCTGGCATCTGTGCCCCGGGTGGGAGACAGGGGGTGGTCCCAGCATGTGGGAGGTAAAGAAAGAGAGTCAACCTCACAAGAAGCGGTCAAGCTTGGATTCCTCATCCATAGAAAAAAGACAGTAGTTTACACTGTACATAGGTTGGAAGAAATAATAATTGATCATTATTCAAAACCTGTGTTTTCTGGAGCAGCAGTTTTATAGGATATTAGCAGGTATTACCAAAATGAGAAATGCTGGGTCACAATGCTGGATCACTGATGGCTATACAATTATATGCTAATTTGCAATGTCCGCCAACATTTTAAATGCACACATCCTTTGACACAGCAATCCTGCTAATGAGATGGAGGGGAGAGATTAAGTTGATTTCTTATTGCAGGGCTTCTTCAAGACAGGAATGTAATATGTAGCTTTTCCCAAATATATTTCAACTCAGGCGCCTTTTCTTATAGAACATCTCCTGGGACTAGTGTTCCAAGGAAGACATTTGGAAACACTAAATTAGATCATGCGTGTGTGAGCTGTACAGATGGCGCTCCACAAGCCTTTTATTTTCTTCTGATGGTCCCAGGATTAGCCCTAGACCTCCTATCCTATCACCACCATCTGTTCCTTATGACCAAAGTCTCTCTTCTCCCTGGCTTGCTGAAGGATACAATATGGTCCAATAACTTCTCCCTTCCCTCCTGTTTCTGAAATAGAGAGTCGCTTAGAAGTTTTCTAAAGATCTTTACTGCTTATAGCTAGAAGAAATGAAGAACAGCCCTGGCCAGATAGCTCAGTTGGTTAGGGTGTCACCCAGATACGCCAAGGTTGCAGGTTCGATCCCTGGTCAGGGCACATGCAAGAATCAACCAAGGACCCTGGCTGGTTTGGCTCAGTGGTTAGAGCATCGGCCGGCAGACTGAAGTCTCCGGTTCAGTCCCGGTCAAGGGCGTGTACCTCTGTTGCAGGCTCGATCCCCGCCCCTGTCTGGGCCCATGGAGAGGCAACCAGTCGATGTGTCTCTCACATCGGTGTTTCTCTCTCTCCCTTCCACAATCTCTGAAAAGCAATGGAAAAATATCCTCCTCCAGTGAGAATTAAAAAAATAAAAGAATCGACCAATGAATGCATCAATAAGTAGAATAACAAATCGATACCTCTCTCTCTTCCCCTTCCTCCCCCTCTCTCTCTCTAAAAAAAAAAAAGAAAGAAAGAAAAAAGAAATGATGAACAAAAACATTTTTTGCTCCAACTCTCCTCATTTATTCACTTCTCTATTCTACGTGGAGTGACAGGGCCAAGCACAGATACTAGAGGTGAGTCTGGGTACATTAAAGACTTGAAGTAAAACTCATCTACATTTCAAAGAAAAATTAAATAATAGATCATGGGTTTTTCAACAGAAAAGCTAGGGGAGTTTTTCTGTTTTCAGACTGTGGACTGAACAACAAACTGGAACAGAGGCTGGAGAACCAAGAGCAGTCAGACTGAAGTCGTTTCTGGAGAGATCTTCCCCTTCCTTCCTTGAGTCATCGTTAGTCATTTGCCCAAGGATTTGAAGTGGTGCAGGAGAGTGGGTGTCACCACTGCTCAAGGAAGGAGGGCCCAGAGCAAGGGTCTTGCGGGGAAGATGCTGTAAACAATGGGGCACTGGTAACTGGGTAGCATCGACAAAGAGAAATAAATCTGTGAGTGAGTGAGTGAGTGAATGAATGAATGAATGAATGAATGAATGAGAAAACTGGACATAAACTGACTATAAGTTAAAAAATCTTTGTGTCTTGAGATTTAAAAAGTAAAGATCTTAAAAAGGGCTGAATGCAGTTGACCAGGGAAGCTGTTCTGTTACAGTCGAAGTGAGGCTCTCCTTAAGAGAAAGGCCTAACTTAATCACAGTTGTTCCAATTCCTTCTCAAGGCACTGACACCCAGCAGATGTCTGGGGAAAGGTCATTCTAGCAGGCTTGTCAATAGACTGAATTCTGCTCTAATCTGCTCAAAGAGGCTTCTCTTTGTGTGTGAGTGTTTTTTTCTTGATGGTAGAGATCTTCACCAACTAGCCATCAGGGGTTTGGCACTGACTGATGAGTCTCTTAAATTCCTTGAATATGAAACAAACACAATGAACACTGAGGAGAAAAAGAAAATTTAACTGTATGCACAGCTGAAAACATCAATATTTACAAAGGACTCCAATTACCATAATTAATTGTTGTGGGTGTCTTACGAAGACCGTGGAATGTCACATAACTGATGAAGGAAGGCTGTATACAATCTTAAAAGCACATGTAAGCACTGACACACACAGTGAAAAGGAAAAGTTGTTTGGCCAAGAAAGATAGCTTTAAAATTAAATATATTTGTTTAAGTAAAATACAATCGGGAAGACAAACCGTTAACAAGTAAAACATGACCTGCATTCAAAGTCAACAGTGAAATTTTTTAAATTGTTCATTGATTTGAATTATGGATTAAAAAAAAAATACCCCTACATTTTACTGTGAAATAATTGAGAGTTAACTGGAGACTTAAAGCCTTTTTTCAGGATAAAGAAATGAATTCTTAAATTCTTAAAAATTTAACTTATGATAAATTTCCTTTCGGTTAAGTATAATTAAAATGATTGAATTATAACTAACAAAAGGAAACAAAAACTAATAACAGGAAGAACTAAAATGTGAATGTGTTTATGGGTAAGTGAAAGTCATGTTTTTCTAATTAAGGATGAATTAAGGAATACAATTCTTATTAAAAAAGCAACACATGCTTTTCCAAAACCTACTCAATCTTATTTTTTTGTAATAACCTTTTAATCTTTAAAAATCTTTTAATTTTTCTTTTCTTTGCTGAAAGATAACATCTACTTTTTCAAATCACCCTGTTGGTTAAGATTAATGAGTCAGAGGGAAGGTGATCCTGGATGATTCTGCCTCCAGCTGTGGCAGATTAATTTGTAACAGACCAGCACTCCCCCTAGAAACAACTGGGAGAAAATGGAGATGGGGGAGAAGAGTCAGCTGGAGGGCAGCAGAGAGGAACCTAGGCACCTAGCACCTGAGGGGGCAAAATTCTGGAGAGAAGAGAATCGGATATTTGTCAGCTGAAGCAATTTTTCTCTCCAGGGCATTTAATGTCCCAAAACAGCAGAATAGTGGTCAAGAAAAAAGAAAATCAGCAATCTGTGCATTATCGGTTGATGTAGTGATTTCATGAAAATAAGTCTAATTTTGGACAAATATATATATTACTAAGCACCAATGAGAAAGTCCCTGACATCCTTCTAAGCGAGCACTCCAATGATATTGTGCCTGCCCTTCATTTGGAGTTGTCAAGCTCTCATAATCAGAAATGAGTATTTTTAAGCCTTAACAAAATAAACGTTGTAAGTCACCTTGGTGAACAGCCTGGTAAGCAAAGGTAAAGAGCCTTACAAATGAACCAGGTTGGGTTCCCCAGAAGCAGGCGCTGAGATGGAGTTGGAGTCTAAAATGTTTATTAAGGACCAACACCTGTGAAAGGGAGACAGGAAGAAGGAATGGGCAGAGGTGGGAGATGAAGTGTGATGCAGGCTCAACCAGCAGGGAGCTTTCGAGTAAATATTACCCCTCTCAGTGGGCCCCTGTTGGGCCAAAAGGGTCAGACCTTTTCATCCCCTCAGCATCAGTCATGGGATTCAGAATGCCCGATGCAGCATGACCATGGGCAAGGTGGCTCTTGCAGATGCAGCAGGCTCTGAAGGAGTGGACAGCAGGAGGCTTTCTTCTGACCACACTCCCTGCAGCTGGGCAGCAAGTCTTTCATTGAATGAGGAGCTGGCTAGTGCATTTCCATGTTTCCTGAGCAGCAGTGGCCACGAAAATGGAGCTCACTATACTGAAGGGGAATGGGGTCAAGGAGGGGATGGTTCCACCCAAGCACCTGTTCATTCATCACTCCCAAACATTCACTGGGCACTTGTACTGGACCTAGAGCTCTACGAGGCCCAGTGGAACCAGAACCGAGACTCACACCATCTCTGTCCTTAAACACCATCCATTCAGGGAGAGTAGGCAGATATGCATGCAGAGGGGCAGAGGAGGGCCACCTCACCCAGCCAGGGTGGGGAAGGGGTCAGGATTCTTCCTATCTTCCCACATAAGTGCTTTCTGGACAGGTACGCCTGCCATATAACTAACTAGGCAGACACTGCTATCTATGATAGAGCACACCCATGAAGACTTAAGGAAAAAGTAAAACTTAGGGGCAAAAATGACTTAGGTGCCATTTTCAATCGTCATATGAAAGCGAATCACCACCTACTTCCCTAGGCTTTGTTTATTCATCTGTAAACAAAGGGAGACTCTATTTCAAAGAACAAATTAATTTCCATGAAATATATTCACTGTAATTACAGAGTTTAGTCAGGATTATGTAAAATCTGAATTTTTTTCTCCCAGCTGTAGAAGGCTAGTAAGTTAAATGTACAATCTACAGAAAGAGCTAAGAACATGGCTATTTTTATCTCTTTTGTTCATAGCCATATCCCAGCTTCTAGAGCAGTGCCTAGTACATACGAGAAACTCAATAGTATTCATAGAGTCAGTTACTGAGCGTGCCATAGTCACTTCTCTCCTCTTCTTTATTCCCTCTCCTCCCTGCTACCTTTCTTCCACACTTCCCCTGCCTAGGAACACCTCTTAGCTAAGACTGTGGACTGATACACCTGTAAGTGGCTTCTCCAGGTGCCCAGGGCTTCCACCCAGCATGGTGCTGGGTTGCAAAGGTGAGCATCCTGAGAGAGAGGAAGCCATACAGAAGCCACAGTGCTTTTTATGACCTAGCCTCAGAGGTCAAACTGGATCACATCCACTGCATCATTCTATTTGTTGAGATAGTCACAAAGATTTTCCCAAGTTCAAACATAGGGAACATACCTTCTCAATGGTGGAATGTCAACATCGTATTGCAAAAAGAACATGTAGGGTGATTATGCATATAATATATTATATACATTATATATTCCAGAGGATGCATATGCATACATCTCTTGGAAAATACAATCTGCCATAGTACTCAAACTTTCCCCTGCACCCACATTATCAGCCATCCTCCATCCTAACCTTCACTTTTTTTTTAAAGATTTTTTTTTTTATTGATGTTTAGAGAGAAAGGAAGGGAGAGGGAAAGAGGAAGAGAAACATTGATCGGCTGCCTCTTGCACACCTCCTACAGGGGATCTAGCCCGAAACCTGGCACGGGCCCTGACTGGGAATCGAACTGGCAACCTTTTGGTGCACAGGAGGACACCCAACCAACTGAGCCACACCAGCCAGGGCACCTTCACATTTTTGTGTGGTATTCAGGAGCCCTGCAATACAAATATGAATAGAACAGCACTCCTTCCCATTCTTGCCAACACTCAGAACTGGAGGGGCCAGAGTGGTTGGGGAATGCAAAAGTGGAACATTGGGAATGTTTATCTCATCACGTAGAGGCCTCGTTTGGGCTCTGGGTGACTTGGGAGCAAAGCCACATACAACTGTCATCACTGTCACGTCACCTGTGTCAGCTTACCATTTCAGTTCCTTTTTACTCCTCATTTTCATTGCTTATTTATCATACTTGTTTGGCTTATATTATAGGGAATAAATCTTCTTGGGAAAGAGGAAGACATTACTGTACAATGTTAAAACTCTAGGTTCATTTATTTACGGACAATGCTTATGGCATCATTAGGAATTTTCAGCTAAATTCATTTATGCTGGGCGACCCACTTGACAGAAAGTGAATTTCCGACTAGGTCAATACTAAGGCAGTAATACACTTCTGGGCTCTCAATGTCAGGGTGCAATTCAATTATTTTTACTATCAATGGATATATTCATTAGCCAGAGTTAAAATCATCTAAAACCCTCTTCCAACAAAATGATTAGACTAAAATAACATCCAGAGTGCTTAGATTGAAAACAAATTGGCATTATTCAATTTCCAAATACAGTACCTTGAATAACAAATTTAAAGAATGCATTCTTATCTCATTGCTGGTATCGCTTCATAATTGTTCTTTATGTTCTCTCTTCATTTTTTTCTCAAAAGATGGGGAAGGGGTGACTAATGCAAAAGCAAAGCCAGTAACTTATCTAAAGCCATAACTGCTTTTCCTGTATCCTAAACCCTCAAGAGGGGTTTCCGCAGAAAAAGGGGGGGCGAAATTACACCTTATCCAGGGGAATTTAGAGAGCTAGAAATAAGACAGCCTTAAAAGTTGTAACAGATATCTTTCTGGTTTATGACCACATTCTCTAACATCTGTTGAGGGACATTTTCTGACCAGAGGTCCTGTCAGTATCAATAAGGAAAGATGCTTTCCTCATTGTTCTAGAATCCACAGTGTCCAGGGTTATTGAAATGTATGTATGCTGTAGTTCATACCAGAGAATAGAGCCTGAGTAAAGAGGGACGAAAAAGGGGAGTGTGGAATAAAGTGTGGAGTTGCCCCTGGCCCTGCTTTGAACTCTCCCTGGCTTTTTGGAACTTAACCAAGATCAAGCAGGCAGTTGCAGCCAGCTCCAGGCCTCTGGTTCTCTGTATAAATTTAGGAGTAGATTTTGAGGTTAAGATTATGAAGTTTTGTGGTAACTTTAAACTGGAAAGTATTGCATTCACCTTTTATATTCCCCAAAGAAAGAAGAAATGCCCAGCCATGTAATGAAACTCCTTTCAATCTGACCATTGTGTTAGGAACAGATTTCACACTGAGCAAATCTTTGCAACCAGACTCAAATGTTTCCCATTAAGGCCATGCACGCGTATAAATGTGCAAGTGCCTGCTGCAAAGTGTGCAGTTCTCCAAGCAAAATGCACACACTGGGTGATTTGGATGGAGTATCAGAAAACGGATCCAAGGTTAACACTTGTTTGCACTTATTATTGTCATAGCTCAGAGCCTAAACAGTGAGAAAGCAAGCTCCCTAAATAGTCTTGGGAGGACACCCCCATCTGATTAGATGCAACAGGCATAGCTCAGATTGTTGCAGCCTTAATTCCTTGAATAAGAATTGGCCATTTTCAACATATCTTACAGTTTGGCAACTTTTGTTTCAATGTAAAACAAGTGCTAGAGAGTGCAGTTAAAAAATGATACAGCTCTGGCCAGTGTGGCTCAGTTGGTTGGAGCATCCTCCCCTACACTCCTGGTTCCATTTCCCAGTCCGGGCACATGCATAGCCAGGTTGCAGGTTTGGATCCCTGGTCGGGGTGCGTGCAGGAAGCAATCAATCAATGTTTCTCTCTCATATCGATGTTCTCTCTCTCTTTTTCTCTGTCTCCCTTCCTGTCTCTAAAATCAATTATATATATTTTTTAAATGACACACAAAAATTTTAAACTATCAAAAGAGATTCTACTAAAATGATTTTCACTAAAGTTGAAGATAACATTAACAGCAAGTCTCAATTTGCTATAAGATAGTTCTTTTTATTTTTTTAAAATATATCTTTATTGATTTCAGAGAGAGGAAAGGAGAGGGAGAGAGAGACAGAAGCATCAATGATGAGTCATTGGGGATCAAGCCCACAGCCTGGGGATGTTCCCTGGCTGGGAATCGAACCTCGATCCCCTGGATCCTAGGTCGATGCTCAACCGCTGAGCCACGCCCAGCAGGACAAGATAGTTCATATTTTTACTTTTTTTGGGGGGGGGGCACTTTCCCTTCCCTTCCCCTTGTCACAGAGTAAATGGTAAAACCCACCTCTTCTTATAAAATAGCTGCATTCTAGAGGGCCTAAAACTAGATTAAAGACGCCAGGTATAACTACAATAATGCTAATGAGAACAAAAACAATGGCACTTATAAAATGCTCTGATCCCAGACTTCAGGAAAGGTTATAGATGCTATCTTATGAATTCTTTTTGAATAATGGGCATTGTTATCTCCACTTTATCAGTGGGGAGATCAAGGCATCCAAAGTCGGAGAAGTCATAAGAGTCCTCAATGTCACCAGCAGCCTCGGACCCCTAGAGGACAAGCTCATCCTAGAGGCGATTTTACGTTCTCAGCTCAGAGATCACATTCCTGTGCACACACACCAGGAGTAACTTTCGTAGAGCACCTGCTGACTGAAGTAAGTGAGAAATAAGCAGGAAAGAGAATACAGACAAAAACAAAGGCTGATCTGTGACTCCTCAAAGAAGTTATTTCTATAATTGTTCAAAAGAAGGCCATTTTTCAGAATCTTAGAAAGTTTTAGCCTAATTTAATACAACTTCATGACTCAAATAACTGTGCTGAAAGTTCTCCTTTATCATTTCAGAATTTTAAAATATATTGAATACTTTCACCTAATGTTTCAAACTTAATACAGTGGCCTTCAATATTTTAAAGCGACATTTTAAATTGATTTCAATCTGTACTATGTCATATAAAAATATGTCTACTGTTACTTTATTGTGCATTGATGTCAAGTAACATACAAAATAAAAATACATTTCCACTATTCAATGTATTCAGGTTTTGGAATGTTGATTTGCAGTGTTGTAGGGATTATTTCTGTTTGTCTGAAATTCATCCCAAGAGCCACTCCTACTTCGTGGGGGTTTTTCCCCCTTCGATTTAATGTTTTTTATTTGCTTAGAGTTCAAGTGGTTAGAGTAAGTAAGGAGAAAGGGTGATGTTCTCACCTGGGAGCATAGCCAGCCTCCAGCAAAACTTTCCTTTCTCCAGCCCCTCTCCCCACTTTTTTTTTTTTTTTTTGGTCACTAGTTTCAATCATCTGAGACTGTCACCAAAATGTTCACTGACTGCAATTTAAGGTGATATTGACCCAGAAGTATGTGCATTGTAGCTAGCTTTTGAGGCCTAACCGTTTCCCAGGGTCCAAAGGCCGTTGCCATTTGTAATGGCAGAATTTCAGGTACGTTGACAGACGGTCGGGGAGCCACTTTTGAAACTGGAGTCAATCCCCTCAATTCGCCACAAAAGTAACTTCTTATATGTGAGGCAAATTCTGAGTACAGGTTTCAATACTTTTCAATTTGCCTTAAATTTTAAAAACCTAACAAAGCTGGCCCAGCCGGCGTGGCTCAGCGGCTGAGCATCGACCTAGGATCCAGGAGATGACGGTTCGACTCCCGGTCAGGGCACATGCCCGGGTTGGGGGCTCGATCCCCAGTCGGGGGCGTGCAGGAGGCAGCCGATCAATGACTCTCATCATTGATGTTTCTCTCTCTCTCTCCCTCTCCCTTCCTCTCTCTGAAATCAATAAATATGTATTTAATAAAAAATTAAAAATAAAAATAAAAAACACTAAGAAAACTGGAAAGTAGTCTGCCAAAGAGTGAGGATCATGGTCTCTCCAAGTCCCTGAATTGCAAACCAGAGATGGATGATCCCCTTAGACCTCCAGTGGCCCCCTGCACCCCACTGCACCCCACTGCACCCCACTGCTACGGGGGAGGGAGGAGCAACAGGAGAAGCAAGAACCGCAGGCCTGACAGCAGCATCTGCCAGGAAGCTATGCTCCTCATGGAAACTCCAGACACAGGACGGCTGAGGCCTAGAGTCTCACAATTAAAGATTCGCCCCTCTCTCAATAAAATGGAATAACCCAGCGGAAAGTCATGTCTTATTTGATGACCTAAGAGCACACTCAGCACCTACAACAGAAATACATATGGTGTTGGTTAAAGCTCAGATTCAGTGATCCGCACAGAATCACTGAATCAGAATCCTGGGTGCCCCTGGAGCCCAGGAATCTGAATTGTAACCAAAAGTCTCATTTCAGTCTGCAGAGTGAAGTGGGAGAACTTCTGGTTAGAGCTAGAGAGAAATAAAGGGAAAGCAAAAATAGACTGTGGGGCCTGGGGTTGTATGTGGAATCAAAGGTAAATACTCATAAAGCACGGCTTTTTTGACAAGTTAAGCCAGTCTTGGAAGGCACAGAGAAGGCCAAAAGGGAAAATCAATGAGAAAAAAGGAAAGAAAAAGTGCACAAGTTTTATGGACCTGCCATGTGCCTCTAAAATGTTGTCCTACGTTAAATAGGTCTTTGCCACCTCACCAAGGAAGGAGTTTTGTCCTTCCTTCCTTCCTTCCTTCCTTCCTTCCTTCCTTCCTTCCTTCCTTCCTTCCTTCCTTCCTTCCTTTTTTTCTTCCTTCTTTTTCTTTCCTTTTTATATAAAAAGATTCCTTCCCTATTCAATGCACAGAATTTCGCTAAGAAAATATGGGCCTTTTTGAGAGTGAGAAAGGTTTTCGTTTTTTTTTTACAAATACATGCTATGAATCCCATGTATTTTCCCACATTCGTTTATTCCGTGGGATCTACAAAGATGGTAATTCTTCAGATTCTTTTTTTTTAATATAACACCTCGCTTAAAATAAGCAAAATGTTTTATTCGCACAAGTATCTTTTACTAATTCTACCCAATATTAGGAGCTTTATAGCTCCATAGACTATCATGATTAACCTTCCTGGAATAAAACTTTAGGGATGTGCTTTGGACCCACAAAAGAAATTAAATGCACAGTTAAGACTGGTTTTCATCATCAAGTTGCAACAGGGAATTCTCTTTAAAGACGTCTCCTGCTGCCTTCATTAGAGTCTTGATCTCTTGCTGCAAATTTATATTCCTTTGTGGGTTTACGGCAGATATTGGATATCCTTTTAATCCATATTTATTAAGCCAGCTATTGACAAGTCTCATTCTGCCACAAATCCATGAACAACGTTCCCGTGGCCACTCTAGTGGAAGTCTTAAGTAAATACATTTCAAGATAAGTGGCCATTTTTCACAGGGCATTTTTTTAAATGTGAAAGTTAAAAACACATATTAAGATATATTTTGACTTGCTCCATAAGCCCCAATCAACCAGCAAAAGTTAAGTATGCCAATAACAGAACACAAAAAGACAGGTTTTCTGCTCCCCACCCCCACCCCCTACACCCACCATCTGCTTTTCCAAATAGCCACTCCCAGTTTAGGACCATCTGTACCTGAGCAAAGTTCTTGATTGGAAGAAACTTTGACCTAGAGACAAGGTGGGAGAGTTTGCCTGATTGCTCTTAGGTCCGTTCATTGCCCCTCTGTTCTGCATCACCAAAACTGGCCTGTTACAAAGTCCATTTCTCATGCCCCTTGCCAACTGGCATCCAGCTAGGTGTAGTCAACGGGAGGCACTGGACAGAGACTGGGGAGCAGGAGGAAAGGGAGAAGTCAGAGTGTTTTTCCCCCTTTGTCTGTCTCAGGCAGCATGCTTGGCCATGGCTGCACCAACTCCATGGTTGCAGCTCCTACAGGGCAACCTCCCACTGGCTGAACCTTAGTGGAAGCCAGTTGGCAAGGGAGTCTGGGAAATGCCATTTGCAGATCAGCCCCTTGTGCATAATCCAGAGCAGAACAGGGAAGTATGAAGACTGGATCTGAGCACAACCAGCCAAATGACCAGTACAGGGGCTAAACTAAAACTCACTTTGGTCCTCTCTAGCTCAGTAGGGTGAAGAATGAGAGCCAACTCCCATGCAGTCCTGCAATATTTGTGGAGCATTTCTCAGGCATTAGGTACTATTCTAGGTGCTAAGAATGCAAAGATAGATAACATATCATCCCAGCTCTCACAGACAGGCCTGAGCTTGAGTCCCAGCTCTACATCCTTACTTTTAGTTAGCTTTGGGCAACTCACTTGGCCACTGCAAACCTCCTGCTCCATTGTGAAACCGGGAGGTAAAAGGATCTACTTCCCTGGAATTGTTTTAAGGGTTGCCTGAGATAATTGCTTACAGTAGGCATTCAGTGAACATTTGTTGGATAAAATTGCGCCTACTGAGCCAGGTACTGCACAAGTAAAATGAAGTTACACTCCACTGATTGCCTCCTCTGTGCCAGGCACATACATTACTTTAATTCTTACAACAACTGTCCAGGTAGGGTAACAAGCAGCTTTAAAACAATCTGCTAAGGGCTTTAATTATGGCACCTACAAAGTATGATAGGAACTAGTGAGAAGGAATTTGTAGAGACTACACAGAGAAATACAAGGATTTCATCCAGAAGAGAAGGAGGCAGGGCCGGGGGGGCGGGGGGGGCACTTTGTAATAATAACAGTAATAACCGCAATAGCTGACACCGACTGAGAACTCACCCCATGAACTGCAGCATCACTGAGCCCTCCCAGAGGTATGTAGTCCTATCAACCCCACGTTACAGAGAAACTAAAGCTTAGAGTCTCCCAGCTAGGAAGGCCAGGATCTGAACTGGAACGTGCCTGACTCCGAAGCTAAAGCTCCAAGGAGCCGCGCAGTGCCCTCTGAGTTTATGGACATGTAGGGTTTTTTTGTTTTGTTTCGCTTTTTTTTAACCCTCACCCGAAGATAGGGCTTTATCAATTTTAGAAAAGAGGAATCCTGACCGGAATCAAACCCACGGTGTACAGGACAATGCTCCAACCAACTGAGCCACCCCGCCAAGGCTATGGACCTATGATTTTATTAAGAATTAACCAGCACATGGCAGCTTCACAAATGACAAATCCGTGTGCTCACATCCAGCAGACTGTCGCCTCCTTGGGGGAACCGTGATTCTGAAGACACTTAATTCTTTTGGAAGTCCCACCTGTTTGATTCCAGCTGCACAGCCTCCACGCAGAGGAGGGCCTGGGGACACAGGGCTGTGTCCTGGAGCGGGGGAGGTGGCTGAGGCAAACATAACAACTCTCTAGAAATAAACTGTGTGGACTTTAGAGAGGAGTTAACTCTTTCAAGGGTTTAATATTTGGTTTAATTATCTCTCCAGGTTACTAAATGGCACCCCATGGTCTCGCTGAGTAAATGTATCTCTCAAATGGGAGCCATTGACTAACCTACTTCAGGCATCAATTCTCCCGTCTTGGGCAGCTTTTCTTTAAAAGGCCAGTTGCAGACAAGATCATTACTTTTCTGCTTAAAAGAAGGCGGGAGAAGTCCTTAAAACTTTCCAAGATTGCTTTAAAGGAAAAAAATATGATTTCTTGTTTTTCCTATTTCTCCAACCTTCTGTGTTGCTGGGGGAGATGAGATATTTGCAAATAAAAGGAGACCTTGTCTTCAAATTTCAGAGCTGTTCAGTTACAAACACAGCCACCTGCAAAGTTGGAAATCAACTGCGCTCTTCTTTAAAGCTTTTTCAATGCAACTGCTAACCTGTCTAGATGTTTAACTTTCAGGTTTCAAAACCTGTCAGTTAAAACTTGCTTACTGTTACTCCTTTTCTCCGAAGCTGTAAGCCTGAAGAGAAATTATGTAGCAAATTAGAAACAAGGAACTAAGACTTGATAGCAACACAAAAGAGCGGCTGATGGGCTGGGGCCGAGAACCGACAGGCCTGGCTCTGAAATGAATAAGGCTTCGCCGGCTCACCTACCCGCGCCCCTAATGAGGCTGTGCCTTCTCAGTTCCGAAACAAGCCGTCAATTGATCCCTTCGCGAGAACACCTGGTGTATTCTGAGAAAGAAAAAAAATTAGTCAGACCTGTTGTTGCTAGAGTTTACCAGTCAATTCCATTAAATTGTGGCGTTGGTAGCAATGGGTAGACACAGCTCATTAAAAACACCATTTGGGGAAATCCTCAGGCAACGGAATAGTCATTACTAAACTAATTCTATTGGCCCGAAAGAGTTAATTCAACTCCTAAAGGGAAGCAATTTACTTTCTAGTCCCCAGGAGGATGAGCCGGCCTCTTACAGAGCTTAACACAATGAAGCTGTTTTATACCAGCCTTCCCCTCCGCTCCCCAAGCTGCAGCCCCCTGACAGTGGACAAGCCCAAGATGGGGTGTGCTGGGAGGGTCACCTCGCATTCTTCCGTGGGGAGGGGGAGGCTGTAAGCTCAGGCTACGGGGTAATGCTGAGTAAATCCGTGCATGCGAGGAACAAGCACAAGGACAAATCCCTTGACTTTGTGTGTCTGGATTCTAAACACCTCCCTGGATTCTAACGGCAGAGCCAGATCAATCTATCAACAAGAGTGGCTAAGGAATACCTGATTTATATGCAGCCTTAGCAGTGTATCACTGGGCACAAAGTGCCAGTGTCAACAGTTCTGCACAGGCTCCCGTCCTGGCCGACGGAGAACAGAGGTTGTCACCTCCTGGACCACAGCGTCCTCACTGCCAAAGAGCAGGGAGCAGAAGACAGAGAAGTGTTAAAGGACCGACACATTCCTTACAGATACTTTTTCATTTTTTAACAATTCATTATGAAAAATATCAAACATAGATCAAAATCGACATAATATTATAATAACCGCCTCATAATCTTATAATGACTCCCTATGTACTTATTACCCAGCTACAACAGTTAATAACTTACAGCCAATCTTATTTCAGCTGCACCCCCATCCACTCCCTGCCGCTGTGCTGTCTTGAAGCAAATCCCAGACTTTCTATCATTTCATCCATAAATATTTCAGCGTGTATATCCAAAAAAGAAAGGTTTTTTTCATTATTACCAAATACAAAACAATTATTTCCCTAAAAAAATCAAGTGACAGTATGCTAAATGAAATAAGCCATTCACAAAAGGACAAATATGTAATTCCACTTATCCGAGGTTCCTAGAGTACTAAAATTTATAGAGAAAAACAGTGAAATGGTGGTTGCCTGGGGCTAAGGGAGGAGGGAATGGGGATTATGGTTTAATGGGTACAGTTTCAGTTTTGCAAGATGAGTAGAGTTCTGTGTTCTGACAGCGGTGATGGCCGCACAGCAATGTAAATGTGCTCGGTGCTAAAGAACTGTGCATTTAAAAATGGTTAAGGTGATACATTTTATGTTAGGTGTATGTATTTTACCACAATTTTTTAAATGGTAAATTAAATATAAAACTCTTCACATCATAAAGTACTTACTAAGTGTTTAATTATCACATAAATGTCATAAATTTTGTTCAGTTTGTTTGCTTGGATCAGAATCTGCGTGAGGTTCACACACTGTGGTTGGTTGTCAGGTCGCTTTAAATCTTTATGTTCCACCTCCGTCTGTTTTTCACTCATCGCAATTTATTTATTGAAGAAGTTTTCCTGTAGTTTTCCGCAGTCCAGATTTTGCTGTTTGCACCTTTGTGGAGTCCTGTGTTCTCTGTCTTCTGGAAAACTGCAAGTTGGATCAGGAAAACAGATCAGATTTAAATTTGATATTTTTTTGGCAATACGACTACATAGGTTCAACTATATCACTGTAAGAGGGTATGATTGACCCAAAATGTGAGTGTGCAAAGATTAATCAACACACTGATGAGCAATTTAGTATTAGCTCTCCATTGACAGTAACCTTGGGAAGGAGGCAAGAGAAATGAGAGGAAATTAAAAAAAAAAGACAGAGAGAGTTCTGACAATTCTAGCCATCAAGGCACCTGAAATTTTGTTAAGTAGGTGAAACTGATACATATGAAACAATTAAATAAGAATAAGTGTATAACTGTGCTGGGACCAGAAACTCCATCACAATCCAAGGGTGAGATCATCTAAAATGGTTTTAGTAGGACAGAGTTCCTGAAATGGGTCTTGAAGAACTGATAGCTTTTGGAAGAAAGAAGAGAAGTAAAACTACACAAAGAAAACACAAAGGCTGCTATTAAGGGCTGGATACAAACAACGATGGAGACAGGTTGGAAATGACAATGCAAAGGCATGGAAACCAGCAGAGATACAAAAATTGGAAGAAATCTAGAGATTAAGGCAAATCAGATGTTATTTATGTACCTCAGCACGATTCTAAGGCCTGCAAATATCATGGGTGCTTGGAGGATCTAATATGCACCTTTTCTAGAGATTAAACACATGAAAAAGAGTTTCATGAAAAATACAGTCAGAATTTGATAGTGTGTTTAGAATTAGCCTCAAAATACTCTGTGGGAGAGGGAGATATAGGTGGATAAAGATGAAAAAAGATTGACAAAGAATTGATCATTTTTAGAGCTGAGTGATGGGTACACAGGGCTCACACTGCCATTCTCTGTGCTTTTGTATGCGTTTGAATAATAAAAAGTTCTCTGTAAACATATTACTGTTAGGGTCAAGGGTCAGTCCTACATCCCATGTTTCCAATGCTGTAGAAGAAAAGGAGTCACTGGACCAGAAGACGCAGAGCCTGTCTCTTCTGTGACTAAACTATTTAACTCTGAGCCAATTACTTCACCGCTGTGGGCTCAACTCCCTTCTCTGTAAAATGAAGGGAAAGGAAAAAGAACTAACATTGCCCGAGTGCCGCCCGGCCGGGCGTGGCTCAGGAGATCGGGGTTCGATTCCCGGTCAGGGCACATGCCCGGGTTGCGGGCTCCATCTGGGGACGTGCAGGAGGCAGCCGATCAATGACTCTCATCATTGATGTTTCTATCTCTCTCTCCTCTCCCTTCCTCTCTCTGAAATCAATAAAGATATATTTAAAAAAAAAAAAATACTGAATGCCTACTATGTGCAGGAATTGCATGATGACCTCTATATACATGATCTTAGTTATCACAATGGTGGGCACAGTAAGGTGGGGATATGTGACCTCCGTTGCTTCTGTTTTGCTGGGTAAGATGTTTCACAAATCCGAAAATTCTATAAAACCAGAGCTCTGGACCTGAAATCCTGCGACAAGGCTCAGTCAATGGAGGTAGCTTGAAGTGGCCTTGATGTCATAGAGCAATACAAAAAGTCAGCAATATCAACTGGCAGCCTACCAAGTGAGTAATGTCCCCAAATACACTAATGAAGATGCAATGACTAGAGCAAAGGGCAGTCTGGTCCTAATCTTTTAGGGCAGGGGTGGGGAACGTCTGGCCCCAGGCCCGTATGCAGCCCTTGAAATCATTTGGTCTGGCCCTGCCAAGGCAACCGCAGGCAGGACTCAAAATTCAATAAATCTAGGAGCTTTTTTCATAGCTAATTTTTAAGTTGGTAATTTTGTATGGCCCTTGAATGATGTTATAAATATCCAAATGGCCCTTCGCAGAAAAAAGGTTCCCCATCCCTGTTTTAAAGAGTGGTAAGGTTACACTTGAAGTTTGGTGTTCAGTTCTGGTTATCATGGTGTCTTAAAAGCAATTCTGAGGCATGTGCATGATAATTTCATTATATTCCTTTTTATTCTATTTGAATATTTTGATAGGCACACTGTATTGCTTAGGATTTAAGTTCAACTATATGTAACAGAGATTCATCTTACCCCCACCCTGCCTGTCCAAAATGGCTTAAACAAGACAATAGTTTATTTCTCTCTCAGATATAAGCACAACTATAGGCAGTAAGGGGTGGAGGGGAGACCAAGTTACCATCCCATGCACCCCCAGATGTTGCCCTGCCCATGTGGCCAATGACGACTCACTGCCAAGTTCTTGTAACAAGCCACAGAGTAGAGGAAGGTGTAAGGACACTGTAAGGATGCATCCCAGAAACAGCACTTCCTGTGGCCAAAATTCATCACAAGGCCACAAGAACTGCTGAAGGATTAAACAAAGTGATGTCTACAAGCGCTGTACTAAAATCCCCAGAGAGGTTGCTTGTCTTATTCCACCCCTGGCACCTTTTGATAAAGTAAAAAGGAGGTATCATTATGCTAGGGATTGGTTAACATTTGAATTAAGAAGCAGTAAATAAATTTCATCAACAAAACTGAAATTTTTAAAACAATTACTTAAAATAGAATAAAAGTATAACTGTCACAGAACAAGAATAAGAATTCAGATTTAGAGTTAGATAAACTCTCTGCCCAAGGGATTTTAAGCAAGATATTTCACCTCCCTAAATTTCAGTCTCCTTATCTATAAATCATGGCTAAAATGCAGTTCACAGAAGTGTTGAAGGATTAAGTGAGATGTCTACAAGCACTGTTGTAATCATGACTCTCTTGGTTCAAATATTAAAATCCCAGTTAAAATTATTTTTTTTAATGTTTTTATTGATTTGAGAGAGACAGACAGAGGGAGAGAGAAATATCGATGTGAGAGAGAAACATTGATTGGTACCCTGATTGGTGATCAAACCTGCAACCTGGGCACGTGCCCCGACCAGGAATCAAACCAACAACTTTCAGTGCATGGGATGACAGTCAACAGAGCCACACCAGCCAGGGCTAAAATTAAATTTTTTTTAATTTTTATTTATTGATTGATTTTAGATTGAGAGAGGAAGGGAGAGAGAAACATCTATTTGTTGTGCCATTTATTCACGCATGCATTCACTGGTTGATTCCTGCATGTACCCTGACCTGAGATCAAACCCACAAGCTTGGCATATCCAGACCACATTACAACCAACTGAGTTACCTGGCCAGGGCTTAAATTAATTTTTTTTAAAGGAATTTACTGGCTCCTATAAGCAGGGAAGTCCATGGATATGACTATGTGTGTAATGTCTGCCTCTTGAATGACACTAAGCTCTGTGAGGACAGAAACTGAATCTGTGCTATTCACATGAGCCCCTGATAAGCACTCAGGACAAATTTCTCAAATCAGTTCATAAATGAGTGGGAAGGAAAGAGGTGTGCTCAAGGTCACACAATTAGTGCAGAACCAAGACCAAAACTGGGCCTCTAAACCCTTTGTTTCTTATCACACCGTACACCTATTACAGGTGAAAAACAAGGCCCAGAAGGACAAAGTCACTTACCTGACTGTTCAGACAATTAGTGGCAGGACAAGGCCTGGAATCCAGAATGCTTAATGCTTAGCCCAGTTCTCTTGCCACTGTAATATAATAGGTATAACAGAGTTTTATTTCCAAACCCAAGGAGGTCCCACCTCAGAAAAAGTCAAGATGTTCACAAAAGAATTCTCAATCATGGGTGCAAACAATTTGCTTAAACTCATTTTGATTTTTAAAATAAATAAGAATAGCCTGGCCGGGTATGGCTTAGCAGCTGAGCATCGACCTAGGATCCAGGAGACTGCAGTTCAAGTCCCGGTCAGGGCACATGCCCAGGTTGTGGGCTCGATTCTCAGTCAGGGGCATGCAGGAGGCAGCAGATCAATGACTCTCATCATTGATGTTTCAACTCTCTTCCTCTCCCTTCCTCTCTCTGAAATCAATAAAGATTTATTTTTAAAATAATAATAATAAAATAAGTAAGAATAACCATATGTAATATGGGAACTTTAAATTCTAGATTAGGAATAAGAAGCTATAAAAAAGATATTTGGGGTTACACTGAGATAATTTAAATATAGATTACATATTAGATGATAATTATTAAGTAAATGTTAATGACCTTGGAAATGAGAATAGTATTGTGATTAAGAAGAAGAATATCCCTTTTCTTAGAAGACACAGGATAAAGTGTTGGGTGGGCTTGGGCAGAGAAGCGCTGATCTCTATGACAGAAATAGGTTCTGACCTTTGAGTTCATCTTGGAGATAGTGCTGGTCTTTGTACAGGGGAGCCGCTTACCTGTTCCTCTTGGAGAAGCAGCATCTTGATCACCACAGAAATCACTACTGATTAATGTTATTATTTTGATCAACAGGGACTAAAGCATTTTCCCTACAATCCTGATTGGATAAAAGACTTTACATAATCCATTTGCTGACAAATTATAGTAATACAGCTGCTTTTTAAAATTCTTTTGTACATCCTGGATTGGTTCTGTCAGGGAGCACATTAGAAGAACAAATGTTACAAAATATTCTGTTCCTTTTAAAACATAATTGACCTCGTCAGAGAAGGCCATGTACTCTTGGCATCCAGTCCTCATACAATGTTTTCTTTGTCTCTAAGAATCATTTATGTTTAACACGTGCCGTTTCAAAGAATGGCAAGAATTCTTAAACAATTGAAGCTCTAATCTATGATTGCTCTATAGAAACGGAAATGCAAATCACAGTATTCTAAACCAAAGAATAATGTAACTAATATGTCTCCCAAGTGTTTTGATTTCTCCTGCCTTCTCCCCAGACTTCAATCACCAGCTCCACTCTTCCAAAATTACAAAACTATAATTTTTTAAATAAAGCACTAATAAAGCAAAGATAAAAACAAATTTAAAAAAACACCTTTAAATTCCACAAAGATCGTAAGAAGACACAGATTAGACCTACTAATGGTAATGGTCATTTAACACTAGAATAAGCAACTAAGGAAAGTTCCATAATGTCCATCCTAAAAATAGATAGGATGGCCCAGCACATGCCTCGCATGATTTATGTTCTCAGATGTTCTGGGCAGAGGTCTTGACCACATCTTTGAAATATTGTGTAGCATTAATATTTTATTAAAAAATGTAAAGCAGACCACAAAGGTGAGGTCAAATTGTGTTTTTGTGGAAAGCGAGTGATCCTACATAGGTGGTCTTCAAGACCAAGATGGGTGAGGGAAGGGCTGAACTTTTACTGCTGATTAACTGGGGGACAAGATTGAGGGAAATAGTCCCCCTTTGTCTACTCCTTTAACATGTTTTCATCAAACTCTTAAAGATAGGCCAACATGTTATTTGTTATTCAGTAAGACTCCATATACAAGATGTGAGCAAGAGGCGCTTCAGATGTGCTCAGGGAAAGCAAGAGGATGCTGAGAGAATTTATCAGAATAGCAAAGTGTCTCACTACCTTGAGAAAAGCTTCCAGAACACAGCCAATACCCATAGGACCCATCAATTATTGTCACTCATGAAATACAAAACTGTAAGACTAGCAATATTTGGGGAGCCTTCATAATTAATATAAGGGAACATCCAGAGGAAAAAAAGTCATAAATCATTTTAGACTATTAAAAGTCTGTTATGGGCAATTAATTTATTTTTTGTCCTCATTTTAAGGAGATCCACTTCAAGAATAGGAGCGGACATGAAATACCTCTTAAATCAAAGGCTAGGAGCAAAGGAGGAAATGGAAAATACCAACTGCTATAAATTGAATGTTTATATCCCTCCCCAAATTCATACGTTGAAACCTATTCCCCAGGATGATGGTATTAGGAGGTGGGCTTTATGGGGTGATTAGGTCACGAGGGTGAAGCTCTCATGAACAGGATTAGTGCCCTCGTGAAGGAGACCCCCAAAAGCTTCCCCCTCCCTTCTGCCATGTGAGGACACAGTGAGAAGGCAGTTGCCCATCTATGAACTAGGACACAGGTCCTAACCAGACACCGCATCTGTCAGCACCTTGATCTTGGACTTCCAAGCCCCTACAACTGTAAGAAATAAATTTCTACTGTTTATAAGCTGCCCAGTCTATGGTATCCTGTTATAGCAGCATAAATGGACTAGGACTAATTTGGGACATTCTGCTTGCACAGTCACACGCATGTTGCTAGGCTTATGACATTAGTGTCTTCCATTTTCACACAGGGCACCTGTGTTATTAGTTTTCTAGGTCTGCTGTAACAATATCCCACAAACTGACTGGCTTAAAGCAAGAATTTATTCTCTCACAGTTCTGGAAGGCAGAAATTTGAAACTGAGGTGTCAGCAAGGCCATGCTGTCTCCTAGCTTTTGGTAGCTGCCAGCGGTACTTGGTGTTCCTCGGTGCTATGGTCTGAATGTTTGTGCCCTCCAAAATCCATGAATGTTGGAACACCTACCCTCAGAGGTGATAATATGAGTAGATGGAGATTTGGGGGTAATTAAATCATAGAGGTAGAACCCTCATGTATGGGATTAGTGCCTTATAAAAGAGGCTCCTCCATGTGGGAACACAATGAGAAGCCAGTGACCCAGAAAAGAGCCCTCACCCAACCATGCTGGCCCCCTGATTTGGGGCTTCCAGCCTCCATGACCGTGAGAAATAAATTTCTGTTATCTGTAAGTTACCCCATCTGTGGTGCTTGGCTATAGCAGCCCGAATGGACTGAGAAACTTGACCTGCAGCTGCATCACTCCAATCTCTGCCTTTGTCATTATATGGCCGTCTTTCCTCTGTGCATCTGTGTCTGCACATAGCATTCTCCTCTCTGTGTGCTCTGTGTCTGTGTCACTTCTCTTCTTATATAGACACCAGACATATTGGATTTAGGGATCACCCTAATCCAGTATGACCTCATCTTAACTTACATATTAATTACATCTGCAACAGTCACATTCACAAGAATCAGGGTTTAGGACTTCAATATATCTTTTGGGGAGATGCAATTCAATCTACAATAAACAGTCAGTCAGTCAATTAGTTGGTACCAAATTAATTGAGCATCTACATAACTGCTCCAGGCAGGCCCTGCGGGTTAAACAGAAAAATTTAAGTCAAAAGATATGTTCTTTTGACCTCAAGAAGTTGGAGGAGGGCAGTTATTATAAAAACAATTTGAAAGACAATTAAGTGCTATAAAAATTCACATCAGTACTGTTTATAAAGTTAAAAAAATGGGGGAAAACCTAATAATCCAATTAAAAGGGTGTGTAAAAGTAGGACAACCAACTCAATCCTGGTTTGCCCTGGACTTTCCAATAAAAGTTCTTTGTCCAGAAACCCTATCAGGCCTAGTCAAACAGGGATGGTTGTCGTCACCCTACAGCAATGCAGTGGAATACTATGCAATTTTTATTTAAAAAGTATGCAAATAAAATTTTTTTGATGACATGGGAAACTTTTAATATCATGTTATGCACAAAAGAGTATTCAAAGTAGTATAAGCAATATCATTGTAATCAAGAAAATTACAAAATCTTTTTACCAAAAAAAAAACACAACTGGTACAAAATATACCAAAGAGCCCTAGCCGGGTAGCTCAGTTGGTTAGAGCATAGTTCCGATACACCAAGGTTGTGGGTACAAACCCTGGTCAGGGCACATACAAGAGGCAATCAATGAATGCATAAATAAGTGGAACAACAAACTGATGTTTCTCTCTCTCTCTTTCTCTCCTTCCCTCTCTCTCTCTCAAATCAATAAGTTTTAAAACATTAAAAATCTCTAAAATCAAATTTTAAAAAATTAAAAAACATAGCCCTGGTCAGTGAGCTCAGTTGGTTGAGCGTAGTCCCATTCACCTAGAGGTCACCAGTCCCATTCCCGGTCAGGCATGTGTCTGCATTTCAGGCTCGGTCCCCAGTGGGGGACGAGCAGGAGGTAGCTGATCTATGTTTCTCTCTCTCATCGATGTTGCTCTCTCTCTCTCTCTCCCTTTCTCTTTCTAAAATCAATAAACACACACACATATATATATGCCAAAGGGTTAATTGCAGTTGCCTCTGTGTAGTGGGATAATGAAAAGTTTTCTTCTGTGCTTCTTTATACTTTAGTGTACTCTTCAAGTTTTCTATTGATGAATATGTATGCATTGCTTAATCAGGAAAGAGATTAAGGGGAAAAGTTAGTAATAAATTTCTGGATGAGAAATAGCCTCCTAAATTCCTACTACTTTTACTCTCATAGAATAATTAAAATAACAGCTCTTAATAAGTATTTACTTCGTGTCCAACACTGCTACTCATTTAATCATCACTGCTCGCAATAAAACTGCAACGTAGGTGCTGATATTGTCACCATCTTTCCGGTGAGGATGCTACCCCTCACCAAGGTGAAGTAACTTACTAGCTGGGCAGCGGGAGAACTAGAACCCGGGCCCTTGCTCTGAGTCACTGCTGTGTCCCCTGAGAGCCTTCTGTGCGGTCAGAGTCCGCAGCACGCGCCTGGGACACCCTGCCCTTCCCCCAGTGCTCACTGAGCTTCCCTCAGGCCGCTGGCACACACCAATGAAGCAAGTTTGAGATGAAACTGAAGAGGGGCAGAAAAGGCAGGTATTAACAGGAAAAGCACATTTTGTGTAAGGAGTGAAAACTAATCACACGATATCGTATGACTGAGTTATGGTTACATTTACATACTGCTAATAATGCACACACTGAGTATTGATCCAGACTAAAGGATGGTTTAAAACTGTTGGGAACTTCAGAAGGCAAGGAGTGTGTGTGTGTCCGGGGTTGGGCTGTGGAAGGGAGGGAGCTTATGGTCTCAGCCCCCTACTGGGAAATCAACTGATGATTCCTAAAACTGAAACCTCAAGAAATAAACATGCAACTTATTATTTAAAATTATGAAGATGAATACTGAAATAATCAACTAAAGTGTTGGAAGTGTCTGTGGAGCAGGAAATAGGTAGGGGTGATCAGGGTTTGCTGTTTTTAGCAACAAGCCTTGTAGAACTATTTCACTCTTAAAATTATGTGCATGTATAATTTTAATAAAAATAGAGAAATTAAAATAATACAGTAAACATTCATGTGCACATCTTTGCACTTGTGATTAAATAATATATAAAAAGTGGGATTTGGCCCTGGCTGGATGGCTCAGTTGGTTGGACCGTAGACCTGTACACCAAAGGTTGTGGGTTCAGTTTATGGTCAGGGCACAGACATAGGTTGCAGGTTGAGTCCCTAGTTGGGGTATATACAGGAGGCAACCAATCGATGTTTCTCTCTCTCTCTGTCTCTCAAATCAATAAAAAAATTTCCTTGGGTGAGGATTTAAAAAAATTAAAATTTAAAAATTAAAGGTAAAAAAAAGTGGGATTTCTAGGTCAATGAAAATATGTACTTTAAATTTTGATAAATATTGTACCACTGGGATTCAGAAAGGTGAGATAAATTCCAACTGCAAGCAATAAATATATGATGGTATTCACTTTTCTACTTCTTCAACATACTTTTTCGATTTTTATCGCTGACAATATGATAGAAATAATACGTTTCATTTGCATTCTTCAATTATTACAGTCATTTCTCTCACTACTAAGTGTATACTTGTGATTATTATTGCTTATCTTTTTATTCTTTTGTGAATTGCCTACTTATATCCCTTGCCATTTTTTTCTCTTCTGCTTTTTCTTATTGATATGTAGAGTTCTTTGTGTATTATCAACATTAACCTTGTTTGTCATGCACTTTGCAAAAAATTTCTTTACATTTGCTTGAACATTCTGTGGCATATTTAGAAAATTTTCTCAATACCAAATTATTTTTCAATCATCCTTACTTTATCGTACTTTCACATTTCATTTTTAAAGTTTTATTTTTTACTCAATTGAAGTAATGTTAAAATTGAGACAGTGATAAATCATTCATTTAAAAATAATTTCTGAGTATCTTAAGTTAGGAGGAAGGCTCTTGCTACCCTGTATATGTAGCAAAGCAAACATTGTAATTTCTAGATTCCAATTTGGTTTTCTATATTTTAGTTAAAATTAGAAATACCTTACTCTTATTTTAAATTTTTGACTGCAGTTCGATAACAGTTATCTTAAAATGGTAATAAAAATTAATTACTTGAAATTAAACTGAGATTTCAATAATTTTTTAGCATTCAGACTGTGTGCTAATTTTATGGGTTCTTACTACCATACCTTTTGAAGTCTCAGGATAGTAAGTATTTTCTAGAATTGATAGTATGATGAGGTTTAGTCGAGAAGGGATTTTAGGTGCTTTTTTGTCAGTAATTAGGGTAAGTTCATCTCCTATGTTTTAGCTGTTAGTTAATGATAAAGCCAAGAGAAAAGAGGGGGAATTTTGTAATAAGATCTCTCTGTTTCTAAACCATGACTTTACAAGAAATATTAGACCAGTTTCCTCAAAATGATCAAAAATAGTGGAACCCTCATGCTAATTTCTGATCTTCCCCACCTGGGTGTGCTCTGTAGGACTGAATTGTGTTGTAGACCAATTAAAATGGCCAGAAACATAAGCATGATTCCCTTCACAGACACACACATGCATGAAAGAGAAACCTAATGAGGTGGTCTATTGGCTCAAGAAGGAAATTGCATGTTCTTAAATAGGAGGCAACCAAGTAATTTAAAAACAGGGCAAAATGTTTACCCACAGATTAACCTGTGAGTGAAAGCAACTTTAATTTAATAAACATTAGGTGAGTGTCTATTATGTGCCAGACACTGTGCTAGGTCTGGGGTCATAAGAATAAATGTGGCATGACCCCTGAGCTAAAGGGACTTGTAGTTTGAGAGATTCCATTAATTTCAATTGCTATATCAGATGAGTGCACAAAGTTCTGTGAAGGCAGAGTAGTGGGGGTTTAGAGCAACTGAGGGTTTGGAGAAAGCTTCTGAGTACAAGTTAGTCAGGGGAAAACTTACATGGGCATAGCCACCAAGACATAAAATAATATGATATTCACAGAAGGATTACAAGAACTTTGCTTTTACGAGGGCAACCAAAGACGAGTCAATAGGTAGAAAATGAGTCTGGAAAGGCAGACAGACCTGAATAACTTGTTCGCCATGTTTAGAATATATTCTGCAATAATTAATAAATAATAACTTGACTTGGGGTGGTGAACACACAATACAGATGATGTATTTAAAAAATAATAAGTAATACAAGAATAAAGTGTGTTTCACATACAACTGTAAGCCTACTTTTGCCCCACCCTGTATGTAATGACGAGGAGCCATGAAGGACATGAGGCAAGAGAGAAATAGTAGCAAGTTTCTTAAAGTCCCTGGGTCCCAGTTCCCTCACCTCTAATATTTGTGTATAGAAATTGTTTTTCAAGTCCTTTCATATGTAGAAGTCCATGATTCTATTAATAGAAACATACTCGTAATTTATGTGCTTCATCAATTACCTTGTGAAGGGGATCAGAATATGCTACCCCCAAATAAGCCACTTTGGCATATGAATTGTTTTGAGCTGAAAGCAATTAGGCAGTAACAAAAGCAGAAGCAGCTTTTTTTCTTTTTTTAAAATATATCTTTGATTCCAGAGAGAGGAAGAGAGGGAGATAGAAATATCAATGATGAGAGAGACGACTGATCCGCTGCCTCCTGCACACCCCTGACTGGGGATCGAGCCCACAACC
Source organism: Miniopterus natalensis (assembly GCF_054644295.1). Classification (NCBI taxonomy): domain Eukaryota; kingdom Metazoa; phylum Chordata; class Mammalia; order Chiroptera; family Miniopteridae; genus Miniopterus; species Miniopterus natalensis. The sequence continues at coordinate 67,459,390 of NC_142089.1, read as the reverse complement.
CCGGAGATGTGTCCTGACCAGGAATCGAACCATATCTCCTGGATCCTAGGTCGACGCTCCACTGCTGAGCCACACCTGGCTGGGCTTTTCTTTCCTTTTTCTTCTCTTCCTCTATCTGCTTAAAAGTAGGTCATAAATTTCCCTTTGTAAAGGTGTCCCCCTTACCTTCCCTATACAGGAGGAGGAAAACCACCATTATCACTAGAGACAGAAAGTCAGTACCAAGGTAGGTCTGCATAAACAAATCTTACTAAAATAACTCCTATCTTCTATTAGTTTCCCTAGCATATTCACCTTCCTACAATTTACCACCCTTAGGAGCCCAAACCCTTTCCTTTGTCTTGTCACTTCTCCATAAATTTATCACCCTTTGTTAAGGTGGTATACAAACCCCATATTCTAACCACCCCTTGAATTATGCATAACTGAGTTCTTTTGCATGTAGCATATGTAAACAAACTGTTTTATTCTCCTGTTAATGGCTTTTGTCAGTTTAATTTGCAGGCCCCAAACTACTGGACCTAAGAAGGTAGAGGAAAAAGTTTTATTTTCTATCCTACAATTTCTACATTTAAACCAGGCCTCATATGGGGGGGAGGGGTAATCTTAATAATATCCATAGGGGAAAGTCATGTGAAAACATAGGCAAAAATTGGAGTTATGCTACCACAAGCCAAGGAAAACTTGAGGCCACTGGAAGCTCAAAGAAAAACCACAAGGAAGAACTGATTCCCTCCTAGAGCCTTCAAAGGAAGCATAACCCTGCTGTCACTGTGATTTTGGACGTCTAACCTCCAGAACTGTGAGAGAATAAATTTCTATTGTTTTAAACCACTTAGTCTGTGGTTCTTTGTTATAGCATCCCTAGGAAACTCGTACAACTACTACGCTATCACTATCTGTCTGAGAGGAGAATATGCAGAGAGTAACGTCAGAAAATTCCAGGAACAGAAGTGGATTCTCAGGGTTGGAGGAGCACGGAGCCTGCCCCTTTAGAGATGAGTTTCTGGATCATACTTGAAGGCCATTCCCTGACTTGAATAAGCCTCATCCCCACTCCTCTCCACACCATGGCTGTCACAAGTCACTGATTATGAGAAGAATATGTCATGTTTATCTGCTCAACTCACCTTGAGAGCATCATTAATGATGGACAGACACAGGCCAGTCTGTGTGTGTTGGAGGGACTGGGCTGGAGGGAGGAATGGAGAATACTTAGAGCAGGCTCCTCCCATAAAAGGGGAACACCATTGGGCCCTCTCTAGGCTCTGTGGCCAAATTGTACCTTGCCCAGAGAGGTTGCCTGTCCTGTTCCACCCCTGGCACCCTTTTATTTTTTAATCCTTGCCTGAGACATGCTTAGAGAGAGGAAGGGAGAGAGAGAAACATTGATCCGTTGCCTTGCCCCAACCAGGGATCAAGTCCACAACCCAAGTTTGTGCCCTGACTGGAACTGAACCAGCAACCTTTCAGTGCATATGATGGTACTCAACCAACTGAGTCACTTCGGCCTTGCCCCCCTGACACCTTTTGATAAAGTAAAAAGGAGATAGTATGCTAAAGACTGGTTAACATTTAAATTAAGCAGCAGCAAATAAATTTAATCAACAAAACTGAAACTTTTAAAACAATTACTTAAAATAAAAAGTGTAACTGTCACATAACAAGAATTCAGGTTTAGAGTTAAACTTTCTGTCCAAGGGATTTTAAGCAAGATATTTAACCTTCTTAAATTTCAGTCTCCTATCTGTAAAACATGGTTAAAATGTAGTTCACAGAAGTGTTGAAGGATTAAATGAGAAGTCTACAAGCACTGTTCTAATCATGACTTCTTGGTTCAAACATTAAAACCCCAGTTAAAATTATTTTTTTACAAAAGGAACTTATCAGCTCCTATAAACAGGGAAGTCCACAGATATGATTGACTTGAAAAGATGCAGGCGTTCAAATGTGATCAATAGTCCTTGCTCTTTTTCTCCTTTTCTCTCTTCGTTTCTTGGCTATTCTTAATCCTGTGTATTTGTTTCTTTCTCTCTCTACAATAGGCTTCTTCTGTCATAAGAAAAATGTCCACCAATGCTGCCAGTCATTTCACATCCCAGTCTAGCTGTTCTAGTAGAAAAAGGAAGCTCCCTATTCCCAGAGTTCATATATCATTCCCAGAGAAGGGCTCTGATTGGGCCTGCTTGGGTCATGTGCCCAGTCCCATTGCCAGAGTGACTGGCAGGCCTGAGAGGAGCCAAGATGAGAGCAGTCATCCATGCAAGACACTCATGTTCCAGGAGAGTTTTAAAGCATGCTGGTGGTTTTATGTACAGGGAAGCCATGCATAGAAAAAAATAGTTTGGACATTACCAAACTATTTTCTTTCTAGTGGAATTCTGGTTTGTCCGTTTGCTTCTTTATACTTTCTGTGCTTTCCAAACACTCTGCAAGGAACTGCATTAATTTGACAAAAACTAATAGAAATACGTTGTTGATGAAACCAAAAAATCTACAAAGTTTTCATCAGGGAGACTAGGATATGTTTCAACCTACATGAAACAGACGAGAATATACATGCCATTTTCAAATCATAATGCAATTAATTGTAATATAGCTGAGGCAAAGTTGTCCTGACAGAATGGAAGCAGGGGGGAGGAACCACCTTGTAGAGAGGCAAGGGGGTTCTGCACAACTCCCATGGAAAGAAATGCCAGTACAACACCTTTGTTGATCAAGTCAACCTGCTCAAGGGAGAGTCCTGTTACACAGAAAGACCCCTGGAAGGAAGAGGGGAAAGGCTCTGTCCCCCTCTAGGGGTCTCATGCTCCTTCTCCCCTTTGCTCTCACTCTCTGCTCTTCAAGCACTCCCCAGAACTGATCCTTTGTCTCCTGGATGCACCTGCTTATTCCAGAAATGGACAACCCTGGTTCTCTGGCCAGAATATATTCCAGCTGAAATTCACAAACTGGTGTAGGGGAGGAAAAATAATTTTATCTACCCATCTAAGTTCTATGACTGAGAGATAATAAAAGACAGGTTAAAAAGAGAAAAACAGAAATTTAATAACATTTATACATGGGAGATACCCAGGAAAACTGAGCAACTCCCAGAAATGACTCAAGCCAGCACTTCAAGGACCATCTTCAGCTAAAGACAAAAGAAAACTGTTGAGGGGTGGGGAGTCCAGTTACAGAAGTTTATCGGGAAAGGTACAGTAAAGTTGTATGCAGATTTACCTCTGGTGCCTTCTCTATTAATGAGAGTTTCTCATGATTTAGAGTAATCCTTTGTATAGACAAGGAGACACCTTACAAATGGAGGTTTCCCTTATAAATGTCAATTTCCCTTACAAAAGAGCAAATTCTATTGTGTCTGCTTTTTCTCAAAAATAATCAGCTCAAAATAATCCTTATACCAAAGAGGCATATTTTGGGGTGGCATATTCTGCCACCCTTCACTGACATTTTTATTTTTGTATGTATTCAAGAAACCAGGAGGGGGCCAATGCCATACAGTAGGTACATGAGGGCAGGGTAGAGTGAAATGAGATAAAAGGTGAGCAGCAGTTTCTTGGCAGATTATTCCAAGAGAAAAGGAAAGCCAGTACAGGATTCCTTAGCTTGGGTTAAGGGAGAAAACAAAGCCTAAAATGAAAACCTACCTGCAGGTAGTTTACTTGGTATGATCCCAGGAAAGAGGAGAGATCAAGAGATTAAGGCAGGGAAGGAAGAAAGCGCAATGTGTAAATTGCCACTTGCAGCAGAAGCAGTGGGGCTTCAGCCACCAACCTCCGGAAAAGCGTAAAGCAAGCCTTCCAGAATTGCTGTCCTGATGGACTAGAGGTGGGCCTGTTTATCCTTTGCTCCAAGCTTCCTATTGACGTGCAAATTTAAAGGAATCCCCATCAGGAAGCAAAGGCCCGCCCTTATCCAGGTGTGCGCAGCAAGTATCCACTGTCTTATGAATTGACTTGACGCCTGCCTGGGGCTGCCCACCCCAGCCCCAGCTGAAAAGTAATGTGAGGACGGGGGAAGAGGATATGAGGCATTTGAATCAGAGCGTTTGGGCAGAGGGTTAATGAGGTCCAATTACCATTTAGAGCTCAGGGAATGCACCAAGTCACCTAGTGAGAGCCTCTTTCTCCCAGTATCTGCATATTATTAAAAAGATAAGAGGGTCCAATGACTAAATCCCGGGTGTTTCTAACATTCGGGCCCCAGGTAGTAGATCAATCCAGAATGTATTTGATGGCAAATAACAGAACACACAGATAGTGTCTAAAACAGACAGGGTGTATGCTCACCCTGTGTGAAGTCTGGAGCTGCGCAAGCCAAGGAGGGTGCAGCTGGCCAATGATACTTTGAGGGACCCAAGTTCTTTTATCTCCCCTCCTGCCATCTTTACCAGTAGGCCTCTGTCCTTGAGCTGTGACTTCATGGTCACAAGATGGGAGCTGCACTTTTAGACACACAACTACAACTCAGATAGGAAGGAGGAGGGGCACAGGGCAAGTCAGCCCCCTTTTCTCAAGAAACAAAAGGGGACCTAGAAAAGCTTTTACTCAACCAACTTTTTTTTTTTTTAATTCTCACCTGAGGTTATGTTTTTTCACTGACTTTTAGAGAGAGAGGAAGAGAAAGAGAGAGAGAAAACATCTAAGAGAGAGAAACATGAATGGATTGCCTCCCATATGCACCCCCACCAGGAATCCACCCTACAACAGGGTATGTGCCCTGACTGGGAATTGAACCTGAAACCTGAAACCTTTTGGTGCAGGGGACAACACTCCAATCAACTGAGCCATACCGGCCGGGACTCAACTGGCTTCTTCATTGCCCAGAACTACTGAGACAGGCTAGTAAGCCAGGACAAGTGGAATAGGGAAACTGAGACTCATAGTTAAAAAGCAGTTTGCAGCCATCTAGAAAATCTAGATGCCAAGGAGTTTTCAGACATCCAGTAAATTCTATCTTCTCTAAACCAAGGGCATTTAAAAGCAAGTGGTTTGCATTACTCCTTCCAACCAAAGGTAAATAGCTTAAATCACCTGACTCAGGTAGACAGAGAGCAGAAATCCAATTAGTGCCATTTGTTAACCACACCCAAGGACAGATGAAGCTAAGGGAATAAATTTCATCTTGGTGCATCAGCGTAAAGCTTATGAATATTCAATTGAGATCCTCCCCTAAGACCTTCCCTAAATGCCCAGCCTTTAAAATGCCTCAAAACTGCCTGGCCAGCGTGGCTCAGTGGTTGAGCATCAACTCATGAACCAGGGGAATCAGGGTTCGATTTTCAGTCAGGGGACATGCCTGAGTTTTGGGTTCGATCCCCGACACAGGGTGTGCAGGAGGCAGCCCTCTCCCTTCCTCTCTCTCTAAAAATCAATTTAAAAATCTTGAAAAAGAAAATAACATCCTCTAAAATTCACCTGGATTTGTGCTGTGAAGTTTTTCCTTTACCAAGTCAAGAACCTGAGGCAGACCCGCCAAGGGCCAGGTCCCCTTCCCGTAGCACTATGACACATCAGCCCCTAACTCCAAGTGAGCCCGGAAAAGACGTGTGTTTAGCTGGGCACTTGGCTCCCCTGCATAACACTCAGTTTCCTTCCCAGGGAAGCAGGACGGAATGGCTGTCGCATAAACAGCTGGCGGTATGTGCCCCAGCGGATAAAAAGAACCCATGAAGGAGCTGAGGAGTGTCCAAAAAGGTAAAACAAGGAGACGGTGGGGTGTCCCCAAAACCAAAGAAGGACATTCTTTCAAGGAGGGAGGGATCGACTGTGTCAAATATTCCTTAAAAATGTGGAAAAGATAGGGGTGGGAGAAGCAAGTGCAGTGGGTTTGGCAGCGTGGAGGTCATCAGGGACAATGACAAGCTGGCTCTGTGACAACGAGAGCATGAAGGCCCAGTGGAAGTATGCTGAGGTGAGAGTGGGATGTGAGGACTGATTTTATTTTAGAAGTTGGGCCTTGAAAGAGGTAGTTGGGGAAGAAAGAGGAGGGGTAAAAAGGGAAGGATGTCTTAGGATGGAAAATATTGTCTATCTCACTGAATTGTTTTGAGGATACAACAGATATCAAATAGCTTTAATATCTATTTTGTATTTTATTTATTAATTTGGGAGAGAGAGAGGGTGGAGAAGAGAGAGAGAGAAACATGGGTTTGTTGTTCCACTTATTTATCCATTTATTGATTGATTCTTGTATGTGTCCTGACCAGGGACCTGCAGCCTTGGCATATCCAGATGAAGCTCTAACCATCTGAGCTGCCCAACCAGGGCACTTTAACATCTTTTTTAAATATTAATTTTCAGGGCATCATAAGCCTATTTCTTCCCAAAGCCTTTGGAGTCAGAAGAAGTTAGGCTTGAATCTAAGTCTGCCTCTAACTAGCCGGTTGCTTAACCTCTCTAAAAATCTGCGTGCTCATAAGTAAAAGGGGGCAATCATGCCTACTGCAAAAGCTACGAAAGAACAAATGCAGGTAAAGTGCCTATCACGGTGCTTGACACATAGTAAATCACCAGTAAGTGGTACTAACATTCTTCTTGCAGGTCAGATCTAACATTTATATATTAAGGGCCTAAATGAAATTCCCATGAGACAGTGTAACAAATGCTTAATAATGTTTGCAATTTCCTTTGAGCCAAAGCACAGGAAGTCATCAAGTCCCATATAGCCATCCTACATAATACATACAACCCAAGTTACTCCTTCATGTTTCCCTATTTGTAACCCGGCAGAAAATCATGTACCTGCTTGTCTCTCTGAGGCTCAAAGTATAGCCAGAGGGCTGAGCAGCAGCTGAGCATCTGCCTCCTCCTTGAAATTCAGGGTCAGCAGGAGGACAGACCCGCAAGAACACTCGCAAGGGGAGATAGTTCTTTGCAAGGCAGATGGAAGAACAAATATTAGGCAAGAAAATGTGTGGCCCGGCTAGGCGTGGCTCAGCAGTTGAGCATCAACCTAGGATCCAGGAGATGACGGTTTTTTATTCCCAGTCAGGGCACATGCCCGGGCTGCGGGCTCGATCCCCGGTCGGGGGCATGCAGGAGGCAGTCGATCAATGCCTCTCTCATCATTGACGTTTCTATCTCTCTCTCCCTCTTACTTCCTCTCTCTGAAATCAATAAAGATATAGTTAAAAAAAAATGTGTGTGAATGGAAAGGTATGTATCACTAAAGCTCTCATATTAAGTGTGAGCTAACTTTATATTATCATTATAATAACTATTATGATTTTTACTTTTGTGAGGCTTAGCTCTTTGTCTGAAACTGGATGTGGGGAAAGGGGTGGATCAGAGCAGGAGATTCGAAAGATGTTTGCAGGGTGAGGTGAAGGATTCTAATTTCTCCCTCCTGCACAGCACCCTGAATGAGTCTCCTGGCTCTGTAGAGTTACTTACTGGGGAAAGCCGTCGGCTTCCGGGCTTTAGGGAAGGAAGCCACACTCATGCGGCCTTACCTTCTGCTACACACTGGGCACTGCAGTAGGAAGAGCTCAAACACTGGAGTCAAACTGTCTAGGGTCAAATCCTGGCTCCACCTGTAGTAAGTAGGTGACCTCAGGCAATTTTATTAACCTTTCTGAGATTTAGTGTCTTTACCAGTAAATGGAGATAACAAAACCTACGTCACAGTTTCATTACGAAGACTAAATAAAGTCATGTATACAAAGGGCCTGGTTCAGTGTCCAGCATGCAGCTGGGGCTCAGACATTTCTTCTGTTCTGATCCCTTCCTACATGTATGTGATCTGCTCCCCTTCCCAACAAGCATATGCCCTACATATACGGCCCTGGGTTTGTGATGCTGGTTAGAATATTTTCTTGGGTTCTCTGAGAAACAGAACTGGAATGAGGTTTCATAGGAAATACCCGTGAAAGAACACAGGTAGAAATAGGATGGGATGGGGGGCCTTCAAACCAGGATGAAGATGTGACTAAGTCTTTGCCAACCCAAGGGAGCCCTGGGGCAAAACCTACCCGTCAGAGGAATCCCTCATGGGGCAGAAATAACCCAGCCCCCCAGCCTCGTGTTCTCAGCCACGGCCAGGGGGTGGGGGCCGGAGGTAGGGGGTCAGGCCTGAGAAGCTGACCTCAAGCTGAGATGGATCCTAGTGGAGAGAGCCGTGGGCTCTGAGCCCCGCAGTCAGACTTTTCTTCAAGGTGCATATCAGGTCTATCTTGTTTCTGAAAACTCACTTACTTTTAACACCCACTAGAAGTATTCCCAGTCCTGGATTAGTGGTAGCAACTGATGAGAAGACAAAGGAAGAAAAGAAAAGGAGAGAGGAGGAGGGGTGAGAAGAAAGGTGAAATGGGAGGGGTGGCAGGGAGGAATAACCCTAACCAGCCTTCTCTGGTTCCCAGCCTTTTAAAGGTCAGCCCGAGCTGGGCTAAGGGCAGAGATGAACTCTTTCTCTCTCAAGAGTGGGTGAACTGCCATTGTCCTCAGCCTCATCACTGCTAGGCAGAGGACAGAAAGCTGGCCCACTGAGAAGGAAGGGAAGAGTGTCCTGCCAGGACATGGCTGGGAGAAAATCTGCATGCTCTTTACCCCCTAATCTTTTAGCCTTCAGTTAGGAAACCTCTTTGTTACTAACAATAACAATACCAGCCACTGTTTACCAAGTGCTAACTATATGCCATGCACAACGCTGAGCACTTCAGATGCATTATGTTAATTTTTACAACCACTATTGCTTGTTGAAAATGTTATTAGGCCTATTTTATTTAATTTTTATTTTTAAAACTATATCTTTATTGATTTCAGAGAGAGGAAGGGAGAGGGAGAGAGATAAAAACATCAATGATGTGAGAGTCGTCATTGATCGGCTGCCTCCTGCATGCCCCTGCTGGGATTAAGCCCACAACCCCGGCATGTGCCCTGGCCTGGAATCGAACCACCATCTCCTGGATCCTAGGTCAATGCTCAACCTCTGAGCCATACCCGACTGGGCATATTAGGCCCATTTTATACGTAAAGAAACTGAGGTTTTGTAGTTTTGCTAAAGGTAAACAGTTTGCCCAAAACTATGCAAACAATGGCATAGTCTTCATTTGAACCTGGGTCTCTGACTCCCAAAAGCCTGCCCTCAGTCTTGTAACATCTTACCTATGTGCCGAGTTGTCCTCTATTAATAATTAGGCACACTTCTTACTGCCCCCCAGTGTGACAGATGGACTCTCTAGAGCTTACCCCTCAGCTGAAGCTCGGTTGCAGTGGAAGGAAGGCAGGCCTTACCAGCCAGAAGCACTGGGAGCTAGCCTCCATTCTGAGGTCAAGTAGTAGTGTCCTTGAGCTGGTCCCTGTAAACCTTATCAACCCGGCTTTTCCCCTTATCTTTGAACAGAGGAGATGAACTGTAAGATCTCTAAGAATTCCTCCAGCTCTGTAGTCCTGGGAGCTTTTCGTTAGCTGGATGAATAATCCCCAAATAATTCCAGGCTAAATCAGAGCTCGGTAGATAGCCCAAGGCCCTTGGACATGTCTTGTTTTTTAAGGAGAAAAAATGGCAAATAACATAACTGCAGAATATTAAATCAATACAGATTGTTAATGAAGAGTCAGGAAGGCTGAGTTTATTTTCTCCTGATTATGAATAAGACCTTTCCCATGCAAGAGTCAGAACTGGCTCTGCTGGGTAGAGCCAGACCTCTTTCTCTCAGGAGGACACACGCTCATTTCCCCCTTCATGAAGGAAAGGCCGCACAAGCCTAAACCTGAAATCCTTCCAGTTCAGATGTGCTCTGGGCCTAGGAGGCTTTTATTCCCTCCTTCATGAAATGAATCATGATTAATAATAGCCAGAGGGCGAGGAATTACAGTCATGCCTTATTACTGAAGATGCGTCTTCGCCCCAGCCTGTGATGACAGCAATGACGAAGCATTTCATCAATTGGAAAGGGCCTCAGCCCCTGCATTTCACCCCCGCATCCCACAGAACGGCTGTCACAAGGTGGTTGGAAGAGCTGAGGAAGCCCAGGCCAGTTAGTCGTCTGTGTTGGTGGGTCCACCTCCTACTAAACATCGTGATTCAGCTCTTGGCCCCCAAAAAACATTTCTTTTTTCAGAGAGAATTAGAAAGTTATTACTGGTCTAGGAAAATGCACCAGAACAGATCAAAATTAGCAGAATGGGTTAAATAACGCTAATTTTCAACTAAGTATTTCCCTTCTTTCTGGGTGTTTACTCAATTAAACAATCAATAAAAGCCACTCATAGGGAGGTAGATGCAAAAGGGAGTCTGAGTTGCTACTGGCTTTTCAACTTGGTTTCAGTTCTAGAATTGTCTTGATTACTTCTTAGGTAATAAACCAGTCTCAGATTTAGAACTCATCTGGGGGAAATCATCCACACTCACAGGGGCACAGGAAAATAAAATACATGAAGGTGGAAAAAAGGATTGATTCAGCATTGCTCACACAATATCGCTCCAGCCCAGCTCATCCTTTTGGTTTGAGAACTCTTTTTGTCACCACAAGTGCAAATGAGGATTATGCATTCAAGGGAGTCGGGTTAGCCTGACCCCTTCACTGACTGTGTGCAGCGCATTGTTAAATCTAATAAGCATATGCGTATTTGTCCTAAGAACAAATGGCTTTGGGGTATGATACAAAATGACCTGCAATGAAAATAAAATATTAAGTGCTTAACATTTTACTATAAAGAGTTGTCTAATGTCAAATCCTGTGGGATTTAAAGTTTTATAATTTGACCCAGCGTCAATTTTTTTCTGTTGTCGAATTTAGCATCCACACCATCGCCTACACTGCCACCCTCCGTGGCCCAACCCCCTCTCACTGGGTCCTCTCTTCACCTTTAAATGACTCTGAACCCCCACACAGTAAAAAGGAAGTCTGTTTTGGGTTTAAGAAACTGCCCCTTCCTCTCTTTAATTACAGTATATCCAAATGGTAAATGATTTTATGTGTACTTAATGGGGCTGGGAAGTGGAAATTCTTAAAATTGTTCCCTAAATATCCTGACAATAGAAACTCAAAAGAAGGGGAAGTCTCTGAGATTAGCAAAGTTAATGATAAACAAAATTAAATTTTTTTTAAAAACCTTCTGAAATATCTTGTTCCATGATCAGCAGCACATTATCCAAAAGCCGAATATCCCAAATCTCTTTTTCTCCTTCCCCCTTTGCCTCTTCTGGTAGGTACACAATTGCAGGTTTCCTCTGAGGAACCACAGACCTTGCGTGCCGCCCCCCCCCCCCCCCCCAGCTTTCCCCTGAACTGGCAGAATCAAGAAACTGGCCTCTTGCGGCATTGCTGTCACTCGGCCCCACAGGCAGAGTCTAGGGACTCCTTTCAGAAAACAATGGTTATTATCTAAATTCTAAACTATTCCTTTCATCTTAAACCCTCCCAAATATAAACAATTCACCTCCCTACCTCGCTTCAAGCACTTTCAGTCATGCTGTATATTTTTAATTGTCCCTAATACTCTTTGCAAAATTGAACTGAACTTCCTCTGAAAAGTTCCTAAGGTTGATGGGGGTCTCACATCTGTATGTCTTCCCTTTCCTCCACCCTTCACGTGAAAGGGAGGGGTATCCAACTTTAGAAAGCTTACACAAAGCAGAAGTTCTTCAGTTCTCACCTCTCAGCCCAACTGCCTACAAACAGGCCAGAGAGCTCCTTGGTTTGAACCAGTACTCAGCTCTGGAGCCTGGATTGGAGTCTTGGATCGCTTTCCTCATTAATTAATTATTTTTTTAAAAAAATCTGCCTAGGCACCTACAATGTACAGGCATTTATTCTAAGCCCTGGGTTTACAGAAGTCCACATGGCAGACAAGGACTCTGTACTTGTGGAAATTACTGTCAATGTAAGAAACATTCAAACCTGTAGAGAATTTTTGTGAGTTTATTTGAGCCAAACTGTTGACAATTGCCGGGAAGCAAAATCTCAACAGATTGAGAAAATGCTCCAAAGAATGGCAGTTTTGTATCTTATTTTATACGTTACAATCAAAAGAGGAGCTACAAGTGGGTTACATGAAATCCATTGGTGATAGATTGGGGGAGAGGGGACCTCTGGAATTCAATAAAAAGTAAAATGATAGACACATACCTCTTTTACATAGGTGGCTACAGGATAGTTAACAGCCATTAACATGATAAAAATAACAATGGGAGGACCTGTGGTCTCCACCCTGGTGCATTGGTTGTGCCCTGAGGTGTCTGGAAGAAGGGAAGTTACCCTCACATTCCAGAGGTATGTTATCTAGATGGATGCAAAAGACAATAGACAGGCTTAATTAAGGCAAAGATTGACTTTTGTCAGGAAAGATTCTAGCCTAGGACATGACTAAGTGCTATAAATTGCTTTTAGTTAAAAAGTTTTAATTTCGCACCATCTAATGTGGTTACTTTAGGTCCGAGTTTGCAAGGCTGCCATGCAGGCCTTTCCTGAGCTTGTCAGGTTTAGTATGTGGCCCCTTTTTGTTCACATTACGTTCTGGTGAAGGAAACCAACAATAATAAAAGAAATAAGATATGACTGCAATGAAGAAAATCAACAGAGTAATGTATGAGGAGTAGAATAGAGGTCAGAGAAGGCCTTGCTGAGAAAGTAATATTTAAGCTAAGATCTAAAGGAAGGCCTCAGATGTGGGACTATCAGAAGAGCCATTCCCAGGAACGGCCAGTGCAAATACAGGCACTTGGCCCACTACAAGTAGAAAGGAGACTGGAGCTTATCAGCAAGGGAGAAGTATGTGGATGTAAAAGGGGGCTCTATGGAAAGTAACCACAGGGTGATCTGATCATAAATTCCTAAATGGACAGGTCACAGTTAGTCATGCCCCAGGCATATAACTTCTTTAGTAACAGTTTTATCTTTGCTTTAAGCAAGCCCTATCCATTGCTTTTGTGCATCTAGGTTAACACACCTTTGAAATGCCTCTTTTCAGACCCCTGTACACCACTCTTTTAGACCCCTGTAAGAGTGGTAACCACCCTCAAGATAGCAAATAATCTTAATTATGTTGTAATCCGATCCCCACTTTGCTTTCTGGCACCTTCATGTAACCTTCCTAATTTCAAATACAATAAAGAAGTTGCAAAACTAATATTCTCCAGAGCATTTGAATTCTTGCTCCTCAGCATATGTTGTCAGTTTGGCTCAAATTAACTCATAAAAGTTGTCTACAGATTTGGAGGTCTTTTACATTGACAGACAGTAAGTAGGAGATAAAGTTTTAGTTTAAATATGTTAAAGAATCAAAATTCAACTGAGTGAATTTTAGAGATCTTATTGGCTTTATTCAGCAATTCATGAATTAGGTTGCATTCAATCTAGCAGATGAAAGAAAGTCCAAGGAGTTGTACAACTTGAGAGGGTTTTATAGACCTAAGTGAGCAGGAATAAGGAAGCTACACTGGGCATTTGCTGATTGGTTAAAGCAGGTTTACTCTCCTTTCATGGAGCAAAGGAAGTCTTGGAGCCTGGTCAGGTAACTTGTGCTGAGCAGACAAATGCTGATTTGTTGACTTAGGCCTTCCTTTTCTAGGAGAGCCAAGCACAGAGACTTAGTTAAGTTTTGGTTTGCTGATGTGGGCCCTAGCATGACTAACTCCGTCTTGGGCCCAATCTGGTTGCTTTAACAAAGGCTATGGGAAGTCCTGGCAAATTTTACTCAGAAATAATATCATCTGACTTGCATTTTTAAAAGACCATTTTGACCATCAGTGGAAGAATAGATTAAAGGGGAGAGTACCATCAAGGAAAGCAGTAATCCAGTTAAGAGGTGACGGTGGCTTAAACTAAGATAATAGCAGTAGACATTGAAAGAAGTGGGCAGATTCTGATTCGGGGTGCATTTTGGTGATAGAGACAACAGGACCTGACAATGGATTGGCTGTTGGGAGACTGAGGGAAAAGAGGAACCAAAGATGACTCATAGGTTAGTCTTGAGCAACTGGATTGACAGTGGTGACATTTAATGAGGTGGAAATAAGGGGGTAAAAAGTTTTTGCAGGGGAAACAGCTCTGTTTTTTGGTTTTCTCATTTGTAAAATTGGGATAATAGTACCTACTTCACAAGCCTATGATGAGGATTAATTAAAATAAAAAGACAGCACATAGAATGTGCTCAATTAATATTAGTTGTTGTTATATGTCAACCATTGTGCTAGAAACTGGTTTACAAAGGTGAATACCTGCTGAAGCTCAGAGTTAAGTAGAAGTCAAGTTGTTGGGATACTGGATAGTTCATGAGCAGAGAGTATAGAAAAAAATTTCTGATACATCAGATGAGTCCAAATAACAGAGGGACTCCAAGAGCAAGCTGAGCACTTTCTACATTTACAAATGATGGCAGAAGCTAATATAGGTTTTGTGTGGTGAGTGGGGAACATAGGCTAAGACTATATTTAACACTGCGCTCTTTGAACAACAAACAGAAAGACAACGCTGATTTGTAACATTTGCCAATTTCTGTGGTGTCAATACTCTCATCATGGCCAATTTCAAACTATCAAAGTGATGTCAATCAGCTCACAAAATTTCTTAAAATTTAACAGTCAGGTCTTGTGAAGCAATGTGAGCTGATTCTAGCTCACCACTAAACCTAGAATGTCCTCAGTAAAAGGCAGAGAAATGATGATGTTTTAAGAAGATGAATCTAGCCTAAGTGTTCTCATTGGATAAGAAATGATTGGAGGCAAGAAATTCATTTATTCAGTCATATTTAACAAATATCTGTTGTCTGTGTGTAGAAGAATGTGCTAAGTACTAGGCATATCTATACTTAACCATCTGGTAAGCAGGCAAGGTACCATAAAGCTTACACAAAGCCTACAACCTAGCTGGAGTCATTAAGACTGAGTTGAGATCTTCTAGTACTGATCCTAGGAACTTAGTAAGTGGTAAATTTTAGTTTGTTGAGCAGATTTATGGCCATATCTGTGATGTGGAAATGGAGGAGACAAGAAGGCAAAGATCTGACCAATGCTTCTTGTGTGGAAGATGTTACCCATTAACTGAGAGATTAGAAAGATACCAGTACAGAGTAGATGCTCAATAAAGATCTGCTGAATGTGGAAGTGTTTCATATTTGTCACAGAGTGAAAAAATGAGATTAAAAGAGAAATACCAACCAAAAACAGCGTAAGGAGCTTGTTTAGATTCTGATTTGAATGAGCTAACTGCAAAAAGAAAATCCTGAAAAAATGAATATAGATGTATATTAGATGATATTAAAGCATTACCGCTGATTTTGGTAGGTGTGAAGTAGTATTACTGTTATGTTTGAGACAGAGAAAAAGCCCCTTATCTATTAGATATATGTAATGAAATGTTTATGGGTAAAATGGAATGAATGACATCTGGGACTTATTTTTAAGTACTCCAGGAAAAAAACACAAAAAGAGAGAGGGAACAGATGAAATAAGAATGACAAAATACTGATAATTGTTAAAGTTGGGGGTTTATCATGCTATCCTGTATGCTTATATTACTATCTATATGTTTAAAATTTTCCATAATAAAAAGTTAAATTTTTAAAAAAGAATGGCAAGGAAATCTTTTTTTTTAATTTTTTATTTTTTATTTTTCCCCTTTTTTTCTTTTTTTAAGTTTTATTATTGTTTAAAATATTACAGATGTCCTTTTTTCTCCCCAATGACCCGTTCCACCCCGTTCCTTCCCCCTCCCCAGTCCCTCTCCCCACTATTGTCCATGTCCTTGGGTTGTGTATATATGCACATAAATTCTTTGGTTACTCTCTCCCCCTCCACCCCTCCGCCCCCTCTATCCCTCTGACATTCGTCAGTCTCATCTATGCTTCCATGTCATTGAATCTATTCTGTTCATCAGTTTATTAAGTTCTTTAGATTCCACGTATAAGCGAAATCATGTGATATTTCTCTTTCACTGCCTGGCTTATTTCACTTAGCATAATATTCTCCAGGCCCATCCATACTGTCCCAAAGGGTACAAGATTCTTCTTCTTAACAGCTGTGTAGTATTCCATGATGTAAATGTCCCACAGCTTTTTTATCCACTCATCTACTGATGGGTACTTGGGCTGTTTCCAGATCTTAGCTATTGTAAACTGTGCTGCTATGAACATAGGGGTACATATATCCTTTCTGATGAATGTTTCAGGATTCTTAGGATACATTCCTAGGAGCGGAATCATTGGGTCGAACGGCAGCTCCATTTTTAATTTTTTGAGGAACCTCCATACTGTTTTCCATAGTGGTTGCATCAGTCTGCATTCCCACCAGCAGTGTACTAGGTTCCCCTTTCTCCACACCCTCGCCAGCACATGTTGTTTGTTGATTTGTTGATGGAGCCATTCTGACAGGTGTGAAGTGATACCTCATTGTGGTTTTAATTTGCATCTCTCTGATGATTAGTGACGTCAGCATTTTCTCATGTGTCTCTTGGCCTGGCAAGGAAATCTTAATGGCTAAATACTATAAAGAAAAATACAAATGTCAAATGCAACTTTCACCTATTCAATAAATTGGACTTTCCTACTATTCTCACAGATCATATGGGACAAAAACAGAAGGTTAGTCAGTCATCAGTAGACTAGATCCTTTCACATTTGTATCACCAACCAGCTACATGGCCTTGGATGCCCATACAACCCCTGCTTCCAAACCTGCAAAATAGAAATAGACCACCACCAACTCTTCTATTTATCTCATAAACTGTGGTAAAATGAAATGGATAACAGATAAGGCATCACCTCTGAGAAAGTAAAAACATTTACAAAAGCAAGGACTTTTCCCCCAAGCATGGACAAGCATTTCAGTTGTTCTGTCTCCTAAGTGGTCAGATGGTTTTTCCAGAACTGACACAAACTAGCCAGTCTGCGTTCCTTCTTTAAAACTATAACCATGTTTCTTTGTGCATAGACATACATGCCAGGCAATCGTGGGTTTCACTCAAACTGAGCCACTCTCAGGGCTGGGTGTGCTGGGCAGAGCAACCCAGTTTATTGCCGTGACCCTGGAATGCATTTTTAGGACTGAAAGTATCCAGTTCTAAGGAGTATCTTCCATTCAGAGCAGTCAGCTGTTATTTACAGGACTTGGAGTCAGTGGGGATACGTTCCCACATCTCTCAGCACAGAGGCATCTTGTTTTCATACGTATATATATTTTTTTCATTGATTTTTAGAGAGAGAAGATGGGAGAGGGAGAGGGAGAAACATCGATGCAAGAGCGGAAAATCAATCGCTGCCTGCTGCACACACCCTCACTGGGGATTAAGCCTGCAACCAGGCATGTGCCCTGACCTCGAATTGAAACAGGAGGTTGCCTGGTGCATGGGACAACGCCCAACCAACTGAGCCACACTGGCCAGGGCAAGTTGTTTGGAAATTTTTAACATTAGAGTTGATGAAGAGTTACAAAGATAGATGATCATAAATTGGCTTACTGAATTTTCAAAAATTACAACTATACTTTTAGTTTCTGACAATTCATTACTTCAAGGCTTCATTGTATCACAGGACTCATCATGAACACCAGTTACTGTCCCTTTGGGATATAGCTGAGTTAGAGAGGAGACACTTAAAATTCAGAGAATATGAAACAGAGTTTTTAGAAGATAATATCTGCTAAAATAATATCTGGAGATGATCTGGGATGGTACAAGGGAGGGATAACACAATCAAATCTAAAAAGAATATTTCATAATTGTAATCCCTTATTCGGTTGGCCATTCATTCATTCATTAAGCACTGAATAGCACATCCTGTGCTAGATAAGGGATACACTTATTAAAAAGGCAGATAGTTTCCTCCTTCCTGGAGCTAAAAACATACTGGTGCAGATTAATGAGTGCCCAGGCCATTGCAACATGACTTGCTAAGTGCTGCAGTAAAATAAGTGCAAGTTCAACAGAGAGCCTGATAAGGCTCCCAACCCACTCTCATGAAATCAAAGATTTCCTGGAAGAAGAGATGTTTCCCTGACGGATGAATGAGTAGGTGGGACAAAGAAGATGAGACATGTGGTATAAGTGTTCAAAGGCCTAGAGTGGGAGACAAGGAAGCAGAGAAGTCAGCAGGCCCCATTCCAACCTGCTTCTCATGCGAAATGAGGCTAAAGATGCAAGGGCTGGGTCAGCACCATTGCAAGCAAAATGGACTTTAAGAGTAGGACATGTTTCAGCTATCACCGTGGTAACAAACCGTGCCACAACTTAGTGGCTTAAAACAACAGCAACCATTTATCTGCAATTTGGTTAGGGCATGGCAGAGGTGGCCCTTCTATGCTCTAGGTGTTGCTGGCTTGACTGGGACTAGAGAATTCAAGATCTCTAGGACTAGAATGTTCATACGGCTTCACTTATCTAATGCTGCAACACGTGGGGAGTGGCTGGTCCTCTGTCTCTATCTGGTCTCTTAACTAGTAATCTGGCCTGAACTACTTTCCATGGCAGCTGGCTCCCAAGAGAGGGAAAACAGAAGGTGGTTTCTGAACCTCAGGGTTCAGAAACCACCTTCTGTTTTCCCTCCCAGAATATCACTTCCACCACTTACACTTCTGTTGGTAAAAGCAAGTCATAAGGCTCAGATTCAAGGGTGGGAATAGATTCTGCCTCTTCACGGGAAGGGCACACGTGTGGGGATGGCAGTAACTGTTGGTGCCACCTTTGTGGACAATCACCACAGGACAGAAACAGGTTTGCATCGAGGGAAGACCAACCTCCCTTCAGTGCAGAGAATGGACTGTAGCTGGGCAGCAGTGTTGGCAGAAAGGCCGGTTTGGAGAGTGTCACAGTGGAACAGGCAAGAGTTAAAGGTCTGGGCTGGTGGTGAAGATGGAGAGAAGTAGATGGGAAGAGTCAGGTGACCGGCAGTTGGGGCCAGAAGAATGGAGAGAGAAGAGTCAAGAATGACACCAGAGTTCCTCCTTCACTTCAGAGCATCTGCTCCTCGCTCTGTCAAGTCACAGTTTAAGAAAGTCCTTGTCATTCCTCACTGCATTTTATCTTCCACCAATGCTTTAATCGTGCTAAGGAAGTCACTCAAGTAGGGTTAGTCTGACTCCAAGAAATCCAAGTTAAACGTATTGTACTTAAACATGTCATTCGGTGATACAGCGTCCATGTGTGAGTCAAGGAAACGATGTGGCTGGTAGCTTGAAAGGGAGGCAGAGAGGTCAGCTGGCCCCTTTCCAACCCGCTTCTCCTGTAGCCCCCCCAAAGAAAAGCCAAGGTCAGGCTGTTCTGTCCCGCCTCGACCCCACATCATGGCACTTGCTCCACTTCAGTGGTCAGGAGAGTCAGCCTGACCTATTTTCTCTTTAAGAGGTAGCCCAGCCACCAGCTGGAGCAGGACTCTAAAATACCTAAGGTGAGTGAGTGTCTCAGGCTGCAGAAACCTTTGTTCCTGTCCCCAGAGAGCTAGAATCTGTTTCGAAAGCTTTGTCTTTGGAGAGCTGAGCCAGGATGGTCTGGGATGAGAGGCTTGTGATTCTAGTCAGACGGGTCCATCAGGAAGCCCTGATTCTTGGAGAAAGGGCTCCTCAGAAAGACAAAAGTTTAGCCAATGAAGTGAGCTTCCCACATCTCCCTTCACCTGCTGCAGGGGTGGCAAGAACGAAACACTGGGTGGAACGCCTCTCTCAATGCACCTCCTCACCTGGGCGCTTGGCTCTGAAAATCTGGAGCAACTCAGTTGTTTATTGATCCCTTAGGCTCTTGGGTAATTTTAGGTTGTATAAATAGATGCACCTAGATCTTGTGCAAGACACAAAACTGGGCTCTTCCTGCCCCCCTCCCAAGTGCTGAAACTAACTTTTAAGGGAAGATGCAACAGCTATAGAAACAAAACAAAGCAGCTCAAGAGAGAAAACAGTGTGTCTGTCCAAAACTGAAATAATCATCTTTCCTCCACCCCCAGTTTCCCCTCCAAAAACCGGTTTCCCTTCAAACTTCCCTATTTCTTTCAACAGTAACATTCTCTGAGCTGCCCAAGCTCAAAAAAAAAAAGAATTTTTAAAATGCTTCCTCTTGTTCCTCACCATTGTCACCAAGTCTTGCTGCTTCTTTCACTCTAAAGCTTCGTGGCTTTCCCACAGTCCTGCTCTCCATACGCTCTGCCAAAGTCCTTCATGATCTCAATCCCACCCATCTCTCCAAGACTCACCTCTGGTCACTTACTCATGTCCACCTTTTCCCAAAGCCACCAATCTGCCCACAGCTCCCACAGAGCCCGTTCTCTTGCCTGGGTGCCTCTGCGCATGCTTCCCTCTGTCTGAATCACCCTGCCCCACTTCTGTACCTGGCTAACTCCACTTAGTCCTTCTGGTGTCCCCTCCTCTGAAAAACCTTCCGTGATAGCCCAGGCTTGGCATTCTCAACTCTTTTATGGTAGTCTTCATGGCACTGCATTAGAATATTCTGTCTCCCATCAGTGGACTATGAGCTCCTTCAGAGAAGCGCTGCTCTCTTCCATCTCAGGACATTAAAGCAAGCACCCCCGAATGGGGTTGAATAACTGAGCGTATTATAAGAGTCCTTTCTGAACTTTCTTCTCTTCCTCCTCACCTCCAATTCCATCAGCACGAGGCTCTCAGTCTACCCTTCTTTTAATTATCTGCCTTGCCCTCAAAACAAAATAAAACAAAACAAAACAAAGCACACAGTTAAGGGAAAAGATCTAAGAGAATCTGACATTTGTGGCTCTCCAGAAGCTACTTATTTTCCATTCTCCACTCCAACCCACTGCCCTAGGCACAGGGGCCTCTGTAGCAGGGCTGTCACCCTGAGGCAACTCAAATGCTACCTATGTTCCTCAACCCAGCAGTCCCCTTTGTTCCTGCCCTCCTCTCCCTTTCTCCATTGTTCTGGGCCAGCCTAAGCCTCCGTCTTTTTGTGAAATTTTTGCTCGAGCCCCGTCCCTTCTTGGAAGCTTTCTCAACCAGGTAAATCACTCTCCCCTCTTTTCTGAATCTTATGGCATTTATTAATGTAATCTAAATCGTTTATTTGTACTTAACCTTGTGCTGTTATTTACTTTTTCTTGAGGATGTGTTTTTTGTTCAGATTACATTCTAAGGCCAAGGGTCATTTTTTGCACAACTTTTTACCCCCTTCAATGTCAATATCAGGCAGAAATACAGGTCCTTAATTTTTATTTAAGAAGTAATGGAAAAATCTAAAATCATGGAAATATAAAACCCAGCAGGAAGCATATTAAACTTTTATCTTCAACATACTGTGAAGAGTTGGGAAGGAAGGAGAAATGAGGGTCCTTCATGGGGTTTGCATCTTAATGAAGGCAGGAGGCTAAGACAATCACAAGTAAATGCCTATTAACACAAGTGATTTTAAAAGAACTAAGTTATAAAGAGAGTTATTTACATAGAGATTTACTGGGTAATTTGGGAAATTGAAATCAAGAGAGGAGCTGTCAGGCTGAACTCAGGTTCCTTTCCAGTTTGCACGTCACTCTCCCAACCTTCTCTGAACTAAACCTCTACCCCAGAGGTTCTCAAACCTGGGTGAACATCAGGATTCCCTAGAGAGCTTGTTAAAACACAGATCACTGAGGCCTGCCCCCAAATTTCTCATTCAGTGGATCTGGTAGAGTCCAGGAATCTGTATTTCTCACAGGTCCCAGGTAACTGTCATACTGCTGGTCTGGGGCAGCACATGTAAAGAATCCCTGGGCTGAACTATTTTGGAATCTCATGGGGAACATCATTGAGTAATCTGTTGCTACTTTTTCCCCCCGTGTGCCTATCTTTTCTTTCAATAGACTTCAATCTCCCACAGGACAGGAACTATTTTATCATTTTTTTCCTAACCTCCCCAAATCCTCAAATCCTAGCAAAGTATTATACACAGAGTGCAATTCAATACATTGGTGAAAGCTGGAAAAGAAAATCGGAACTTTAATGGCTAGAATAAAGGCAAAAGAAAATGTTTGCATTCTTTCAAGTTTTGGCCAAATTAGAGGTAAATAGTATTGGTATTCATACTTGTGCCTTCCAAGTAACTCAGTTCTCCCCTATGGGACTGAATTAGTCTCAGATGAAAAGAATCATCCATAAGCTCTCCACCTCATGACTCGGTGCAGTCATTCATTCATCCCAACCCCGAAACAGTCTGAATCAGTTTAAACATGACTGAGCAAAAACTATGCAGGATTTATCATATTTTCGACAGGAAAAATTATCAGTTTGTCAGGGAACAAATATTATAGGGCCCAAAGTTGAGTAATTGGCTCTAATGACTTGGAAAATAAATTGGAATTTGCATTGGGTAGGCTGTATAAATATCTACTGTATAACTGAATGCCTGATGCTTTTGGGGGGCAAGTGGGGTGGGAGGGGTGAGGACAAGGGGAGGAGAGAGTATTGTTATCTGCTGCCCCCTCGCAGCTGGTGCTAGTCCCACTGTCTTCTCCTCCCCAAGCTGAATGACAGTAGGTTAAAGGAACTGCTGAAGCACAGACAATGAGTGAAGAAAGTGGCAAATCATAGCCTATTAACCTTGGATTTTGGAAGTTGTGCCACTCCCATGATTCTCTACTGCAGCTGGCTTTAAAATCGCAGCTTTTAAAGGTCTGCTTCTTGGTCTGTACTGAGACTTCTGCTTTTGGATAAGACTAGCAAGACTTGGAAGAATTTCCTGAGGGTCCTGGAAAGGTAATTCAGTTGGAGAATGACTGCTTTGTGTACCAGAGAGGCTAAATGAATGCTCTTGGCTACTGCTGTCTGGGATTTCTGTCATGCCTTTTCTCCCAAGTGTTCAGAGGAATGGGTACAATGAGAGCAGTCTTTGGTCAGCGGACATTTATTGATTCCATCATTCCAAAAATATTTATTGAGGGCCTGGTTCTGCCGTTCATTTGGATATGCAGTCAAGATAGAACAAAGGCTCTGCCCTCATGGAGCTTGCAGTCTCAAATATCTTTGTAAGCTGGGGTGACCAATCTTGACAGTTTATCCAGCACTGAGGGGCTGAGGGGTTTTATGGGATGTAGTGCTCTCAGTGCTTATCCTGGGAAAATCTAAGACACACCAAAAGGTAATCTTATCTGGATCCTACATTTCCTGGCCATGGCTGCCATTCATGAACCTGGGCTCAAGAGTGCATGAATAGCAAATTACTCTGCTTGAATCTACAGAGCTGTGCTGCTGAAAATGGTAGCCACTGTTCGTAGCATATATGGCTTTGAGCTCTGGAAATATGGGGTGTTGAAAGAAAAGCTAGGCAGAAGTCAAAAAAATTGAAAGAAAGAGAGGGAGGTGTACTCTTTTGATTAGCAAATGTTAAATAATAGTTTTTGTGGAAAGGAGGTAAGGGGATTAAAGGTAGTTTGGTTTTTTAAAAAAATTACTTTCAAAGTAGAAAGAAGTACAGAGAGTTTGAACAAAACAGTTTTTTGCTTTTTTTTTTTAAAGATTTTTAAATTTATTTTTAGAGGGATGGAGAGGGAGAGAGAGAAACATCAATCAGCTGCCTCCTGTACACCACCCCCACCCCTGCATGGGGATTGAGCCTGGAAATCCAGGCATGTGCCCTGACTGGGAATCGAACCGGCAACCTTTTCATACAGGGGACAACGCCCAACCAACTGAGCCACACCGGCCAAGGCAAAGAATACAGTAGTTTTGATTTGGTGAAGTTCTGGCTGAAGAACTCAGAGAACAGGAAAGGCAAAGAAGAGTCCGTTGGACTGGACTTCAACCTGAAGGCATTAGGCAGGAGGGTAGCAAAGCACCTGTCCTGGTCCCCTGATGCCGAGCCTAGCAACGGTCTTGTGGGTCATCCTACACGTTCGTAATGATTAGGGCATGACATCAGGTTTTGAGAAGGGAGTAGTTATGAGTAATTTAGGACAGGACACCTGGCATGTAGAAGGAAGACTGGGTGCTTAGAGATTAAATATGACGGGGCACCCTGGCTGATGTGGCTCAGTTGGCTGGTCATCATCCTGTCCACTGAAAGGTTGCTGGTTGGATTCCTGATCAAGGCACATACCTGAGTTTCGGGTTCGATCCCCAGTTGGGGCACATGCAAGAGGCAGCCGAATGATGTTTCTCTCTCTCTGCCCTCTCCCTTTCCCTCTCTCTAAAAATCAATAAAAAATTAAAAAAAATATATATATATATATGAGGGGGCTATTGCAGATGTTTATATTGAAGTTGTTTTCCAGAACACATTTTGAGTACTCTAATGAGAAGTTAGAAAATTAAGTTCTCCATGCAGAATCTGCTTCATAATCAAAATTTCAGGAAGATACCTGTGTCAGATACTAAAGAATACCTGTGTTCCTCTACTGCTTTTCCTTTCAGTTGATTTTTATATTTCCATTATTTTTCCTTCATCAAAATCCATACTAGAACATGTGATAACTTCTCCATTTTATTAACAAGAAAGCTAACATAAACAATACTTTTAATATGTTGTACCTTCCAGAAATGAATAAATAAAACGGAACAGTGACAGTCTATAAAGCAGGACGCATGTAAAAGAAATTATCTCTGGCATTCATTTATCTTCCCTTTCTGGTCTCCTCAAATCCTACTCCTTCAAATGTTTGTTTCCCAAACAGCTAATCTTGGGCCAACCTTTCCCAGGCAGAATCTGACCCAGACTCTGTATCTGGCTCAGAGTACACTCTTGACAAAGGTGTGGCTAGAGTGCAGAGGTTCTATAGCTGAGTTGCCAGTTCATACAGAACTGGGTGGTATGGGATGTCAGTAGTAAACAACATAGTTCTGGTCACTTTAGCATGCCTGGTCCAGAGGGAATAATTCTAATCCTGGGGACATTAAAAGCCAGGGATCTCCCTACATGAGCAAATGATGCTTTTAGGAGATCCATCTGTGAAAGACCTGGGAGACACGACAGAACCGGAGGGGTGTCATGTAGGCCAGTGATTCTCAGTAGTGTAGATGACAAGATTTACAGCATAAGGAACACCTGGATTACTTGTTCAAAGGCAAATTCCTGGATCCCACCCTAGATTTACTAAAGCATAATTCTAAGCTGATGGCCACAAATCTGCATTTTGAACAAGTGCCCTAGAAGATTCTTGCCTTCCTACTCTAAAGCGTAACAACCTTACACAGTATCAATTCTTCCTCATTTTGTTTCCTTAGACCTTACTTACTAATCTCTAATACCTAATTCATGCTAACATATTAATGCCTGAAAATGGTTTAAAAACTCTCTCATAGAACTTTTATTTAAAAATAGGTCCCTAGCTCTTGTAGTACCTTATCCCAAAGGGATACATATACATATATATGTGTGTGTGTATATATATATATATATATATGTGTGTGTATATATATATATGTACATATATACATACATACATGCATATATATATAAGATATGATAGTCTAATGGTTAAACTCTAACTAGTAGACCAATTAACTACCTAAAAGGGCAGCAAATGATTTGTGGTCAACTATGACCATAGATTTAAGAAAGGAGATATTTTATTAAGTGCCTCTCTTTGCCTAGATAATAATTTGGGCTGTGCATAAATAACGATCCAATTACTTTTGGGGTTGTAAAGGCCATTCAGGTTGGGCTTTTAAAATTGTTGTCAACTATCATAAAAACTTAAATTGTGCTTAAATAATATTCTATACAGTATAACCCAGCTACTAAACCAGCAAAATCAAATATTTGGGCTGCTTCTTTATTTTAAAATGGGGTGGAAGGAGAAAATTTTTTAGACAGAGAAAGACATTCTATATTTTGAAACTCTTTTTACCTATTTTTTAGGAGAAAAAAATCTTCCAATAGCCAATTGATGGTGCTAGTTCTTGGGGAAAAGCAGGAAACTGGGATGAAAGCTGGAGAGGAACAAGGTAGTTTTCTTAAAAGGGAAGCCCTTGTCCCAGCTGGGGACATTGGACCCATCCTTGGGCCACAACACAGAAAGCTGAGAAGCTTCATCTCTTACCCACCCCCACCCTTCTTCCCACTCCCTACGCTCATGTCTCCCAGAAAGCTGTAAATCTTTGAAGCCAGCAGACCATGGCTAAGAGCCCAAAGGCTGGGAGTGTCATCTATTGAGGATCCCAATCTCACCAACATCATCTTGCAAATTTATGTCACAAGGGAAGTGAATGTGAGAATAGATCCATGCAGCCTATTCCTGTTACAAAAACAACATCAGGCCTTTTGGGCCACTGGTCCATTTCATTTTCATGTTATATCTAAGGTTAAATTTGCAAGGCAACTGCATTAGTTTGCTAGGGCTGCCATAACAAAGTAGCAAAGCCTGGGTAGCTTAAACAACGAGAAATTTATTTCCTCCTATTATTTCCTTGAAGGCTAGAAGTCAAAGACCAAGGTGTCTGCTGAGTTGGTTTCTTTTAACGCCTTTCTCCTTGGCTTGTAGATGCCATCTTCTCTCTTGTGTCCTCTTTTTGTGCCTGTGTCCAAATTTCCTCTTTTCATAAGGACACCAAACATAAAGGATTACACTCCACTCTAATGACCTCATTTTAACTTAATTACCTTTTTAAAGACCCTACCTCCAAATACAAATGCATTCTGAGGTACTGAAGGTTAGGACTTCAACATTTTAATTTGGTGGGGGGCACAATTCAGTTCCTAACAGCAGCAGACAAATATCATTTGTCAGATGGTTACATCTATGCTGGCCTTGAGTTTTAGACTCACTACATGAAAATGTCTGGGCCTGTTACATTACTGACGTAACAGGAAATTTTTCATTTTGTCTTTTCTCTTTGGACATTTCATAAGAGAAGTGCTGGCTGGAAAGCAAAACGGAGATCTTTTAAGTGCCACTTGTCAAACGGTTTCACTTCCTCAATAATCGCAGCTCCTTGGTGGGAGCTGACCTATTTGAAAGAGCGCTCCAGATGCAGAGAATTATTTGTGAACAAAATGATAATTGGCACAGAGCCACCTTCCATTCATTTATTTATGAAGCATTTATCTACTGCGCAATAGATACTTTGCTGGGTAAGTGCTAGGTACTTTGGAAGTGGGTAGATGGAAAGTATGAGGAATGTGATTCCTACCATCTATATCTGAGCCCTGGGAAAGCTTGGGACAGCTGCAGGCATATTGACCAAGCTGAGAGAGCTTCAAGAATCTGCTCTATTGTAACTTTGGAAAATCTAGCCTCTTTCTTCCTGTTTTCTCCTGGCCTCTAGATTGAGAGAATCCCTTGGGATCCATTTTGGGTCCTACCTAGGTTCTTGGGAGATATGGATTCTCCTACTAACTGGGACCCTAGTCTCACCTTCAAACATATTAATCTAAACAGAGTGCCCAAAGCATAAGCTGTGCCCTAGCTTGGTTAGAGCGTCATCCTCATACACCAAAGTTGCGGGTTCGACCCCTCCCCCCCGTCAGGCCACATACAAGTAACTAACAGATGCATAAATAAGTGGAAAAACAAATTGATGTTTCTCTCTCTCTAAAAACAAAAAAAGAAAAGCTGTGACCAGTTTGTCATCTATCATCTATCTATCATCTATCTCTTTCTAGGTTTCTGAAAAGAATGTCTATTTATATACTATGAATTTACAAACACAGCATAGTCTGTGCCCATAGTTTATGCATTGTATTACCTAAGAATTTATTGTTGTACTCAAGATTTACAACATTAACCATGTTGCATAAAATTGATATGATCACAAATTACCAAGATTAGTATTGATTTTTATATAATCATAGAATGCTAGATTTGGAAGGGTCTCTAGGACACATCTAGGTCAGTCCCCCTTTTCACAATTGAAGTGACTTGTTTAAAGTCACAAAAAGCTGAAACTAAACCTCGAGCCTTCAGATTTCCAGTGTAATCTTGCCATTAAACCATATGGTATTGATCTCACTGATTTTATAATTCTTCCTTTTGTATCTATTTATCTAGAATCATAAATGCCCCAATTCTCTAGATACCATGCACTGTTTGAAAGCCTTCACCTCCCTTATCTTAGGTACTTGCAAACATGGACACCTATAAACACTGTCATTTTGTAATGACAATCCAGGTTTCCTTGCCTTGTCCCAGGTTCTCTGGACTTTCTAGAGTCAGTCCCTCTTCCCCTTCTACCCCAGCTGCTTTTCCCATCTGATGACTGTTGGGCTTACAGCAATAGAAGCTCCAGACTGCTCACTCCGGAGGGCTGCAAGGATCCAGCGAAAGGAGCGTGCAGAGAAAGGGGAGAATTGTAAGCAGTCACTGGGTACTCCTTGGATGAATAAATGAAAGAAAGAACAAATGAAAGCTAGAGGAGAGAAAAGGGAAAAAAAGGGCTGATATTTTGAATCCTTAGCATCTTGAGTCTTGGGGCTGAGGAATGGGTAGACAGGTTTGGAGTTAAGGGATGGGGGCCTCTTTTGCAAACTGCTGTGGGGCTTAAGACCAGAGCAGCTCCTGGCAAGTCCTGAGTTGAGCAGAGCCTAGAAGTTCCCTTCTACCTGCAAATATCATCTTACTTCTGTCTTCCTTGACGTTCTTTTCACAGGGGCAAAATTGTTAGTGTTTTATGTGCACATTTTGAGTACAGGGTCTATGTTTTATTTAATTTTACACACTTAATAAATGTTCAACAAATGTTTGTTTTCACTGAATACATGACAGCTGAGAAAGACAAACATCTGGAAAGTAATAATCCACTAAGTTTTAGCCACAGTGTAACTGCTGATGTCAGAATCTTTTATTGTTTTACTGTAGTGTATAGACTCAGAAAGAAGGATGGTGCTGGGTTTCAGTAAAGGTGTATGTGAATCTGGGGTTTCAGAAACATTAAGGTTTCAGAAAAAAACCAATATGAACTTTGTAGATGTCACAATTTTACAGGAGACAGGCTGTGCTTTCATTGAGCAGTACACATAGGAGCTGTGGGCAGAAGTGTCTGATACGGAGATCAACCAGCATCTTGGTATGTGTTGTGTCTGTGGAAACCTCAAAGTGTGGAAGGTGGGTTCAATGAGAGTGTAGCCCTGGACTGAGCTGGACGGTTCTGGGGTGGAAGAACCCTTAGGCTTCTCATTGGTGAAAGTGTATTTTTCTCCTATTCTACTCAGTCTGTGACCGACAGACTGAAGCACTGACCACTTCTGTGGTGGGCTGTGGCTGCTATTGCTTTTTGCTGCTCAGAGTGTTTTTCTCCCACCCTTTCTGATAACAAATTCTGCTCCACCCCCACATTCATGGTAGGAAAGAGTTTTCTTAGGAGCTCTTTGCTGGCTGCCCCAAGAGACCAACAGAAGAAATCTAAGGTGAACGTCACAAGAAAGAAAAGAAAGGAGGGAGGGAAGAATGATAGTATCCTTTGTAGCACTGAGACTAGGACTCTGGATTTCCCAGTTATAGGGGCACCAAACCCCTTCCACCCCCTGACCCCCTTTTTTCCTTTAGCCATTTTCATTTGGGCTTCTTTCACTTGCAACAGGTGTCCTGTCCCTGCCTACTCAGGGCAGCCTTGTCAGCTCTGTGCCTCAGTTTCCTCATAATGATCCCCTGTGGATTAGTTGATCACCGATAAGATTTTACCCCCAAACACAAAGTAGAGTATTATTTTAAACAGTAACTTCTTTCTTAAGAACTGCAGGTTTCATGCCTTGACTGCCTTACCTGAGTTTCTGAATCAGGGCCAGCTCTCTTTCCATAACGCAAGACCCAATCTAAGCAGAACAGTAATGCTAGCCCTCAGATTTTAAATAATCCAAAGAACCAGAGACTTCCAGTGACTTGTATAAACGAAGTCCGTAGTCAATGGGTAGATTTAGAACCACATTTTATTGTATCTGGTTTGCGCTGTGGCATTTTAGTGAGGCTTGACAAATAAGGCTATAAATTCAGGGACAGGAAGCAGTGAATAACAAAAAGAACTAATGTCTCCTTGACATCACTCTCTTAAGAAGGATGTTTACTTCTGAGTTTACCTCCTAGTGTGTTTTAAAACACTGTTGCAAATCTTGGTCAGCTTGAAATAGCTCTTCTGTCTTCTTTCCCTAGAATCCCCCACCCTTTGAGTACACAATCTTGTGGTTTATAAATTTGATGTCAGTCAAAGATTATTTTTTACATCTCTCCTGCTTACTCCCTTCCCCCCACATATGGACAGAGACCTACATAAAATCGGAGACTTCACATAAAAGTGTTCAGTCACTTAGGTAAGAATTATTGTCAGCCAGCAATCATTTACGAAGCATAAATTCATATTGGGTGAAGCACGTCTCTACGACTATCACTCTGATACCAGCTCCTTTCAAAAAGGCTTCCGTGGCCAAGTAAGTTTAGGAAACAATGTGCCTCTTTGGGATTTTAAACATCCTACGGTAATCAGGTTATCTTTGTGTAAGTTATCAATTTCCAAATCTCTTCTTTCAAAGTCTGCTTTCCTTTCCCGCCATATCCAGTACCATTTCAGGGAATAATGTCTGGGATCACATTTTGAAATCCGGGGAGGTGGTCTGCACAAGGGGTGTGGAGTCAGGAGCTCTGGGTTTGACTCCTGGCTCTGCCTCCCTACTCACCGCATAGCCTTTAGCAAACTACCACCACTTAATATTTTATTTTCACATGGGAAGAGTGAAGAAAAGAGCCTATCTTAAGTATTAATTATGGCTATCCTTTCAACGTTATAAGAAGTTATACAAATGAAAGGTTTCGTTAGGTATCACAGAGAAATATAGTTAGTAGAGCGGTTACCGCGCCAGGGGGTCAGGATCGAGCGCCCGCGGAGGTGAAAATCTGGGGAGACGTTAGGTAGGGCCCCGCCCCTCCCCCACTCCCAACCGCCAATGCACCCTCAAACCACGCGGGCCTGCGCAGGGCAACTGAAAAAAATCGCCCTATAAGGGGACCTGCGCAGTTCGAACCCGCCTCCTTCAAAGAGCAACTGTATAAGGTTATGTTAGGAAGTTAATACTGCAGAAGAATAAAAAAACTTATCCTAGCAATCCTTAATCAAAAACTGTGTATTTGTCTGGTTAGGGGCCAGTACTGAGAGGGGAGCAAAGAAGCACAAAAGGTCAAGGTAGGACTAGATAGAGCACGTTGGATCCAGAAGCGTCTTTGGCGATCGTTGAATGTAACCCTCTCACTTTATAGATGATTAGGGTGGGACCCAGAGGGGTCAAATGAATGGCTTAAGGCCCCTCAGAGAGTTAATATTAGAAACATCTAATTCCCAAGCAGTGATTGGCCTCCTTGCCAAGGGCTGCCTCAATGTGAGACAAATCCTGGCCCCATGAAACGTTTGATCTAATTAGGAGAGACAAGATATACACATGACATAATCAGAAAACAAGTCAAGGTGGAACAAAATTTTAAAGCTCAAAAAATGTGGCTGATGGTAGCTGGGTGAGGTGATGAATATGTTAGCTAGCTTGACTGTAGCAGTGATTACAAAATAAATGTGCATATCAAAACATCACGAACTGATGTTTTTCTCTCCTTTTTTAAAAAAAATTATTGATTTGACAGAGAGAGATATGGGGAGAGAGAGAGAGAAACATCAAATTGTTGTTTCGCCTATTTATGCATCATTGGTTGCTTCTTGTATGTGTCCTGACCCAGGATTGAATCCACAACCTTGGTCTATCAGGACACTCCAATCACCTGAGCTTCCTGGACAAGGCTTATCTCCATTCTCCTCTCTCTAAAAGTCAATTTAAAAAATCATGTTGTACACCTTAAATACATACAATTTTTATTTTTTAAAAATGTGGCTGAAGTGACAGGGGCAATGATAATTCAGGAATGAGTAAGCCAAGCAGCCAGGCTGAACTGAAGATGGGATTTGACCTATCTGCGGCCTTGAAGAATTTACGCTATTGGATTTGGATACTGCAAGGGGAAAAATAGCTGTGTTCGAAAATAGATTGGAGATGATAGTAACAGACTAAATGGCTGGCAAAAGTCTAAATAATTGGGCATTATGGTTTTGGTGAAATATTCAACATTAAGCATTTACTGGACACTTCCAGATTCTATGCAGTTTTAGGAGCTTTGTGGAGGATATGAAAAGTAGACATGCTTTTGGACTTAGAAAGCTTATTTTTTTACTTGGAGAGAGAAGATGGGAACATAAGACAGAATTGGAGGATGTAAGCAAATAAGTATACAGTGCAAAAGGGTGAAATATATGCCCTTAAGGAAGAATTTCTGGAGAAGATGAATTTTATTTCTTAGGAGAACCATGGATATGACTGGTGTTTTGCAGCATGTGTGATAACCTGTGTTATCCCCTGCACTAATAGGGAAATTTTGATATGCTTGTAATATAGGACTGTGGATTATTCCTCTTTATTAACTTCTATTGGTTTTTATTAACTTTTGAATTTTTTCCGTGTCATTTCTTTTTTTTTTTTTTAAGAGTTTTTAAATTGATTTTTTTTTAGAGAAGGGAGAGGGAGAGAAAGGGAGAGAAAGATCCTTGTGAGATCAACCACACATAAATCTGCTGCCTCCTGCATGCCCCCCACAGGGCATCCAGCCTGAAACCCTGGCATGTGCCCTGACCGGAAATGGAACTGGCAACCTTTTGGTGCACAGGATGATGCCCAATCAATTGAGCCACACTGGCCAGGGCCTGTCATTTCTTACAGTAGATCAGATGGTAGACTAAACTGCTTAAATATGATTGCCCATACAGATTTGAACCCAGAATAGTGAGTGCCTGCTTTTGTGTCTGATAATTTGCTACTCTTCCTCTTTCACCTCCATCATGTTCCCATTCTTCCTAGAATGGATAATTGATCTAATTAAAAGAGCATAAAAGGTCAGTTCAAGGAATCAGTCACCATTCCCTTCAGCTAACGAGTTCCCAAGTCCTATAAACTTTTGGCATCCTAAATATTTCTCAACCTGTTCTCTGTTCTATATATTTCCTCTGCCACTGCATTCAGATCATAATCAGTTCTCACCTCGTCTATGAAATAACATTGCAACTGGTTTCTAGGTCTCCCTGCCTCCTGTCACTCCCTTCTCCAATCTTCAATTTCACCTCTCATACAATTAGAATTATTTTTCAAAAACACAAATCTGCTTTACACCTCTAGTGAAAATCCTTCAAAGTTTCTCATTAGTCTACCGGCAAAGCCCAAACTCCTTTGCCTGGCATACAGAACCCTTCTGGTCCTGGCTCCTGCTTACCTCTATCTCATCTTTAGTCACTCCGGAAGAAAAACTGAATCCCATCCATTGGTGTTAAGTTTCTCTTAGGCCTTATGATTTATTTTTTTAATGCGGCAAAGTTGCTCAGCTTACTTCAAACGGCAGAACCTCTTACACATCCTCCCAAACGCCTTACTTCCTGGTGACCTGAGCTATGTGTTCTCTTTAGTACCTTTCACAAATAATTAATATAGCATCTTTTAGAGATATCACAACGGACTGTAAAGTCTGTAAGTCTGTTTTTTCTGCTGAGCTTTGTCTTTTTTTTTTTTTTATCCTCACCTAAGGATATTTTTTCCATTGTTTTTCACACACACGGGGGGGGGGGAGAGAGAGAGAGAGAGAGAGAAACATCGATAGGAGAGAGGCACATCAATTGGTTGCCTCCAGCACTAGCCCCAACTGGGGCCTGGGATTGAGCCTGCAGCCAATCCCAGGCCCCAATTGTGCCCTTGGTAGGAATTGAACCCAGGACCCTTCAGTCCTCGGGCCAACGCTCTAACCACTGAGCCAAACAGGCTAGGGCATGAGCTTTGTGTTTCTTAACGGATTTTCAGACTCTGTGTCCTCAGGGGCGAGGACAGTGCTGGCACATGTGTCCTATAGAGTCCATGTACCTAGTGAGGTCTATTCCCCCAGCCTCCCAACCCCTACTCTCAGACTTGAAGTCAAGAGAAGTGCTGTGAGGAGTTAAAATCATCAGGAGAAAGAGTGAATTGGCTTCTGGAAAATAAAAGAAGAGGGAAAAGAAAGGAAAAGTATTCTGTGGCCTTGACAAGATGGCAGGAAAAGGAAGTTCATCTGGAGACAGTTGCTTCTGCAACAGGAAAGGCTTTCTACGCTAAAAAAGGGCCAATCTATTTTCCTTTTTAGGAAAAAACAACACTAACGTTATTCAGATCTTTTGGATTTGAGCAGATTTCTTTCTTTCCCCTGCTCCCAAGTCTCAACTAGGAGGACGGTTTTGAATCTGTGGTGACTTGGAGTTGGTAGCCCAGCAGGGAGTTCACAAGTCCTGGAAAGAGAAGCCCAGACTCAGGGGCTGATTAAGGAAACTAAGAAACCCACCTCTGTCCTTGAATATTTTGCCTGGGAAATGACAGATTTGACATTAAATCTCCAGTAAGTGAATTAAACCGTAACAGTATGGACAAGTGGAGACCTCCAGTACACAGGTCAGAAAGTCTTTTGGAAACACCATAGAGTCACTTGGGTGGCCGGTACCGAAAAATGCTGTTTTATTGGGTCCCTCCTCGCAAATGGCACCAGCAAACAAGTTTTGTCATATTGAGGCAGAGAAGGTCACTTATTTTTCTGATTGTGAAGTGAATACAAGGCAAACTTATTTGCTTAGAAAGCATTTAGTTCTGAAACAGTAAAACAATCATTAAAAAGCATTCTCACGAAAAAGCACTTTATTTCATTTACTAAAAGTTTTCAGTCACATGTCTGGTTCTCAGCTAGATTCCCGTTGGGACATAACCCTCCCAAGGTGGACGAAACTGGCAAGCTCAGGGAGGCCCTGGGTTACCTCGCGGTGAGTGGCGCCCAGGCGATCCCAGTCCAGGCCGCTCACCTCCGGTGTCTGAGGCTTCTCCAGACACTGCGGCTGTCTCTTCAAACGCTGCTACAAATAGAACCTAACGGTGTTACCCGAGCACTTACGTGTTTAAGGAGAACCTAAGGAGTGGGGAGCAGAATAAAATGTACAGGAATGAGTAGGAAGGGGCACTGACCCCACTTTTCACTTCTTAGAGGCCAGTCTGAGAGGAGACGGAACAGTACTTCTGCAAACCCTCAGGTACAACAAGGAAATGAACAAGGCAAATGGCCAGGAGAGGCTTGACCAAGCTGTTAAAAAGGCGAGGGCCGAAGAGAGACATCAGGGCCCGACGCGTCACTCGTACCGGGGACTCGGTGACCACTGCGGGGGGGGGGAGGTAAAAGGCAGCCTCCCGCGTGGCCACCGCAGCCGATATTCCCGGCGCCCGGGGGTCCAGATGCTTCCTCCCCGGCAGCGGGGCCGTGCGGCTCGCTCTCCATATTCCACTCATGCTGTGCCTCAATGTCTGTCTCGCTCACGGGGCCCCCAGACGCGAAACAGGACCGTGAAGGCAAAGATCGAGTTCGACCTCTTTAAAGCCGGTTATTTTTTTTGGTAGGAGGCAGCCGCCCGGGGTCCCCTTTTGGGCCACCCCGAAGCTGCCCCCGCCGCTGGGCTGCGCGCCGCGCCGGGAGCTGGCCTCTTCCCACCGCCATCCCCGCAGCCCCGCGCGTGCGGGCGCGTGCGGCTGCCGGCAGCCGGCAGAGGTGACCTTAAGGCTACCCGGGGCCCGGCCGCGGCGCGCTCGGCGCGACTACGCCAGGCGGTGTCCTGAGGTGACACCGGCTGCGCGGCAGAGGCAGCAGGCGCCGCCGATCAACTAGTTCGCACCGAGGATTCCTCTTGGTGCGTGGCCCAGTTTTCCTCAGGACCTGCTCCAATCCCTCGCTGACACCGCCCCCCGCGCCGCCACGCTCCGAGGCCTTCCCCGGGGAAGCCTCCCGTCCCTCCCCCGCCGCTCGGCCGCGTTCGGCCCGGCGCGCGCGCGATTCCTCGATTCCACAGGCGGTTCGCGCCGCGGGTGGGGGCGGGGTGCCGCTACGGGAGAGGGGCCGGACCCGGGGGCTGGGGGCGGGCCGGCGCGGGGAGTTCCTCGCTCGCGGACCACACGCTCTGCGGGCCATTCCCGAGCCAGCCTCTAGCAGTGTCGCACGCGGGACACGTCCAAGCATTTGTTGGCAGGACCGGGGAGGGGGAGGGGGCGAGGAGGCGGAGGGAGGGGAGTTGAGTGACAGGCTTGCGGGGCAGGCTGGGAATTGTAGTTCTTCGCTCCCGTGGCCATAGCCATTTTGTAGTCAGGGGACTACAACTTCCAGAAGATCAAGGGGACGATTCTAAGGTGCCCCGGGAATAGGCGGCTCTCCCCGGGGCCAGGCGTCCTGGGGCACTCGTACCCAGCAGCCCGGCTGCAGGTAGAAGTGAGGGCAGTGGCTGGGGCTAGCGTCTGGCGGCAGTGGGGTGAACGGCAAGCTGGGGAAAGGGGGTGAGGTGGAGCGACCGAGCGTGCCATGCATTGAGCTAGGGAGCCTCTCTCAGTTCCACTCCTAGGCTCGGCGTGGGAGAGATGCCTGAGGGGTTGCCCGGGAAGGGTT
The DNA here is from genome assembly GCF_054644295.1 of Miniopterus natalensis. Lineage (NCBI taxonomy): Eukaryota > Metazoa > Chordata > Mammalia > Chiroptera > Miniopteridae > Miniopterus > Miniopterus natalensis. The sequence continues at coordinate 67,423,085 of NC_142089.1, read as the reverse complement.
CGTCGAGGCCTCTCCGGTGTCTAGTCGAGGGGGCTGCGGGGGTCCTCCTGACTGGGCCGGGGGCGGTCGGCGCCGGGGTAGGCGGGCGCCTGGTTGCTCAGCTGTGGGAGTTTTCGGCTAGCGTCCGGCAGGGAATTACCCGAGGAGCCCTAACTTGTATAAAAGCAGAGTCCATTTAAAGTTGGGCTGGATAGCCTCTCTCTCATTGGTTAGTGGGCTTGGAAAAAAGAGACTCGGCGAGCCCTCGCTGTGGTGCTGCCGCCGCCGCTGGAGTTGACTCTTCTGCTCGCACTGCTGCTGCAGCACAAACGTGACTTCCAACATTTTTTATTTACCTTTCCCTTTTCTTTTCCAAGATGTAACTACAGATCAGACACTAAGGACCTTCACGTTTCGCTGATGTAGTTTTTGGAGGAAAAAGGGGGGGAGTGAAGGGCGTCGGTTTTCTTTTTTTTTTGTGTGTGTGTGTTTCGGGGGAAATTTTCCATTATGGGTGTTTTACTAAAGTGATTTTTTTTTTGTTTGTTTGTTTGCTTCGTTCGTCTTTGGCTCTTTTTTTTTTCCTTCCCAATTTCGGATTTATTTCAAGGCGAATCGGGCTTTGGGGGAAGAGGAAGAAAAGTCGGATTACAAGATCAACCACCACCAACAACAATAAAAAGCACCAGGATATTTTTTTGCAAATTTCTGACGGCTTTAAATTCATGAAGCAATTGTCCCTTTTTGCAATCAGCATTTGGATCTCAGAATGAGCAAGGAAAGACCCAAGAGGAATATCATTCAGAAGAAATACGTAAGTGCTCCTAACAACACATCCTTTGACTTGCAGTTTTAAGCAATGGCTGTGAATGTCAAGTTTATAGATAATTCTGCAGCTGAAGGGTTTTAAACACAGCGTCCGATGATAAGGCTGTTTCTTTTCTTTTCTGAAAGAGGGCTTTTCAAGCAAAGTCGAGTCTGTCTAGTTTTGATGAAAAAACAGATTGGTGTAGAGATACCTCAAGTGAATAAATTGACCTCGAATGACACAACCATAATCTAGTTTTAGATGAAAGGCAAGGGATTTTGGTGGAGCTTGGGAGTGGGGTGGGGGCTGTGGTACTGTAACTAAACTGCATTCTCGGGCGGGTTTGGCCCCATATTGCACTTTGCATGCAAATGAGCGTGTGTTATTATTAATGTTTTTCGAAAATCGTGTAACGTGTGTGTTGGAAGCCCTTTAAGTTGCAGTGGAGGGTCCGATTATGGCGATCTTGTTCCTTGCACTGGCACATCAAATTTAATGTATGTGGTCGTTTTGGCTTATCTGGTTTGCAACATAAACCAGTTGGGAATCATGTTACAGCGAATGCATTTGTTGGGATTGACTTTAATAATGGGACTGGTTTTGTTTAAAAATTCATGGTTTCCAGTTTTAGGGGGAAAAGACATACATTATAGTTAATGTTTTTAAGTAGGCATGTGAGTGCCTGTGTAAGCGACTACAAATAATTCTCCTTGTTAACTGGGTTCTGAAATTGGGTGATTATTCAGAGATTTAAATGGTTTGGAATAGTTAAATTTGCCTTGTGCATAGTACAGCTACGTTGATTGGCATGGGGACTGTTTTTGTTTTGTGTGTGGTTGCTTTTTTTTTTTAAGTTTGGGGGGAAGGAGGGTAGAAGGGGGTACCGAAGGATTAACCAAATATGCACTCGAGTGATCGGTGATTATCTGCGTGCTTGAAATCAAATAACCCATTTTTAAAAAGGCCAAATGAACATACATTAGAAATAATGCAACATTATAAGAAAGTTTTATTTAACTCGAGTCGACAAATTGGTGTTAATATTTTCCCTTTTCGAGCAGTGTGATGTGTGTAATGGGAGATGACCTTCGGGGCACTGGTTTTGTAAAAAATATATTTAATGGAAAACCTGAATGCCTTTTTCGAGAGGGCTGATACTAATGTAGACACGTAAACTTCAACTAAGAAAGAAATGCAAGGTTAAATAATCAGGCCCTATTTAAAAAGCTGTTGCCTTAAAAATTTAAGAATTAAAATACATCCGCATTGCAGAGGGCTGGGTAGAATGCAAAGGACTAGTTTAAACTCGGGCTGTAGAAACTGCATGGAGACACCCTTGCCTTGGAGCGTGGACGCCTTCCCAGGGCACATCCGATTCTGGTGCAGCGACAAAGCAAATGGGGTAGAACTTGGACAAGGACCGCCCCTCGGCCCCCCGTCCCAGGCCTCGCTAAGTTGGAGAGAGGTGTGGGGTGGGATTTTTGTTGCTGGTGGTCAGCGGATCGTGTCGAGTCCGGGCGTCCGGCCGCAAGCTCGTGGCCGGCGGCGGCCGCGGGAGGCAGAGCACGAGTTAAGGTTCGGGGAGCAGAGCTCGTGAGCCGGACAAGCTCCAGACGGCTGCGAAGGGGAGGGCGTGCGGGGGTCGTGGCGGGCTGGGCCGGGGCTGGGCGGCCGCGCGCGGCCTGTAGGGGGCGGGCTCCGGGCTCCGGGCTCCGGGCTCGGGCTCGGGCTTCGGGCTTCGGGCTTCGGGCTTCGGGCTTCGGGCTTCGGGCTCCCTGCTCCCTCCTCCCTCCAGGCGGCCCCGGGTGGGCGGCCCGGGCCCGCGGGCGCGGCGCGAGGACTGCGCGGCCTGCTGTGGCGGGGGAGGGCTGGGAGCGTGTGGCGGACGGGTGGGGGCGTGCCGGGGAGGGGGCGGAGGCGCACAGCTGCAGGGAGCGCCCCCCGCGGGGCGCACGGCCGAGCATGGCGGCGGCGGCCCGGCGCTGCCTGCGGCCCTGCTCCTCCGCTCCAGTGCAGTCTCGAGAGCAACAGGTTAAGCCGGCGAGACGTCAGCGCAACCCCTCCCTGCCCCGGGTTCTTCCCCCGCATCGCGCGGCCTCCCCTGCCTCCCTCCGCCCCCTGCTGCGCCCGGTTTCCCGGACGCTCCCGGCCGCGTTCTGTTGTCATTGTGACGTCACAAAGGGCCGGGCCGGGGTGGAACCTCCTCCTCCGTGACGTCAAAAGTCGGGCGGGAGGTTCCAGCGAGGCGGGGCTGCGGGGTCGGGGGATGGGGTGCCGCTGCCGAGTGGGACTGCCACGGCGGAGGAGGACCGGGAGGAGGAGGGCGTGCTCGGCCTGTGCGCCGCCAGGTGAGTGCCGCGAGCCTGTTGCCCTCAAACGGGCGCCCCCGCCTAGCTGTGATTCTGATCCATTGAGAAGGTGGGGAGCAGGGAGGAGACTCCTCCTTTCTGCAGAAATGTTTTCGCTTCCTCTGTTTGCAGGTCTGCCGATGGTGTGGCATTTACTCCGATGGTAGTTGGGTCTGCTCATCAATGCTTTAGATAAGCAAGGAAACTTAATTCCGGGAAAGCTTTGCTTTGTAGAAGGACCATGTTGTGGATGAAGCTACCTTGTCATTTTTGGCGTGTCTTCGAAGGATGTGGCAGGATGCCTTTCTGGGTGATGTTGCGCAGCAGTAACTGTTCCTCTTTCTGGAAGCCTTGCCGTACCATGGGTCGGGGGCTTTCTGCTGTGCCTATTGAGTATTTTTTAGGGGGCCAGCTGAGGGAAGACGTGTCATTGATACAGTGTGCTTGGAAGAGCCACTGGATTCTTAAGTCTTAAGATGTTCAGGGTTTAGTTCTTATGAAGTGGACAAGAGGCCCCCAATCTGAGTATTTCCTTTTCTATAGAATGCAGAAAGTAGTATCTGTCTTTTCCACTTTACTTTTTCTGAGGTTATGTACGTGAGATGTTGTGCATGAAAGATACAAAACAGTATGCTCTTTCAGTATAAGGTGACATTGTTACTGGAGCTGGTGGAAGGCAGCACATTTCCTGCAATTGGTCTCAAAAGCCTTAGATGCTGGCCGCATTGCCATTTAGTTTATTGCCTTAGCAGAGCAGAGTTTGGGGGTGGGATTGTAGGTGGCACGCTTTGGGGAGAAACGATTGTTATATTTCATATTAAATGACATCCTTGAGAAACTCATAAATTGCAGTGTAATCCTCTCTTAATTGTGCTGGGCATGACTCCCACTATAGTACCTTAAATAAAGGAAAACATTTCCCTTTCAAAGCCCCAATCCACTTGGACAATAAAAGCAGTTGCAAGTTTTGCTCTATAGGTATTTTCAGCCCATCACTCCAGTAGTTGGTTATTCCTAGGAAGAATATCCAGGCTTTAAAACCATGTGATCATTGATGCTTTGTAGCAGTTTGAAATTAAAGTCTCTGCCACATGAAGGTATGATTCATGCAGTTAGCACAAAAAACAGATTACCAATTTAATTTCTGGGACAGCTCAAGCAGAATTTGTACCACTAGGCTGTAAATTATAAGTATCTGATTTTCTGATTTAAAAGTGCAGTATGACTTTATTTTTTAAAATATATCTTTAGAAAAGTGCAGTATGACTTTAAAAACTGGGAAAAGTTTGTTACAAGATTCAATTGCAGGATTTACTATAATTACAATTACATAAAATTGTAAAGAAAAAAGAAAGAAATATACCAAAGTATAGTGGTAGGATTTATGAACCCTTCCTCCCACCTTGTTTTACACTTAGTCAGGTTATTTTACAGATCTGGGGGCAAAAAACTTGTACCTATTATTTAATTGCTGGGTTTTTCCTTTCATGGGCTGTTGACATGATTTTCTCTTTGTCACATAAATCTAGGGCAGAGGAACTTAGCAGCTATGATTATGGAAGGAGTACTGTTAAGAGTCTAAAGTGTGTCACTGAAATTTGAAAGAAAAAATAAATTATGTCCAGATATAATCCAATTTGAGTTATTGTTATCTGGGTTATTGTAACTTTACTGTGAACAAGTATCTGACTTGCATGTCCCCATAGCTGTTGGCTCAAATAGCCAACTAGAAGTATTTGGCACTTTGATGTTATAATGGCTCATAGTTAGGTTAAACCAGTTTCTGTTGCTGGGCTGAGGGCTATTGACTGACTTCCAAGTGCCTTGGAAATAACTCCAGTGTAATATTAACATATATCTTGTTCCAAAGGTTATTTTATTTTTGTTTTTTTAAAAAATATGCTTATTGATTTTAGAGAAAGGGAGAGGGAAAAAACATTGATGAGAGAAATACATCCATTGGCTGCCTCCTGCACACCCCCCACTAGGGATTGAGCCCACAACCTGGGCCATGTGCCCTGACCAGGAATTGAACTGGCAACCTGTTGGTACATGGGACAGCACTCAACCAACTGAGCGACACTGGCCAGGGTCAAAGGTTATTTTTAAAAAAAATAGTTTTTATTGATTTCAGACGGAGGAAGGGAGAAGGAGAGAGAGATAGAAACATCATTGATGAGAGAGAGTCATTGATCAGCTGCCTCCTGTATTCCCCCTACTGGGGATTGGGACTGCAACCGGGGCATGTGCCCTTACTGGGAATCAAACCTTGACCTCCTGGTTCATAGGTCAGTGCTCAACCACTGACCCATGCCAGCTGGGCCAAAGCTTATTTTAAACTCTCCTTCAGAAATAGAAAATCTTCAGGAGTATATAATTGGTGTCTGTTACATTCAAAATAGAACCATTTCCTTTTCTTCCTTTCAAAGATGTCATGAGAAAGTCACATTAAAACACTTAAAACACTTGGTAAAGGCTAAGCTGGAGTATTTTTAATCAAGTGGCTTGCCCTTGATCATGGTGGTCTGAAGACCCAGACTCCTGACATTTTTATCTGAATGGTTAAAAAGTTTTGTAGTCTAAGAAATTTAGTTTTTGGACTTCTAATTGTACTGTTTTTCCCAATGTTACTGGTCCATGTGTGTAAGTGTCCCCCAGGATTACAGTAACAGCTCTGCTAACCACTACCTTTCCAATCCACTTGCCCTGTTGGCTGCAGAACATCCTGGCTGTGAAGCTCCTGGCCAATGGACAGCCCTGGGGTGTGTGTGCCTGTGTCCCCTTTGGCTCCCACCCATAGGAAGCTTGCCAAGTATCAGTTGTTTGTTTCCAAATCTGGTTATTCCAGTTAGCCTTACTATTGCAATTACAGTTAAATATTATGTAATCCTTTGAATGAGTGTGAAAAGACAGTTGGTTTTTATGAAAAATTTAAGGTGAATGTTTTGGGAACAATTGATAAAAGTGACTTGCTAAAAAAAAATATAGGCTGTTAAATTAGATGTGGGCCTGACATGGAAAAGACTTGGGAAAAAATCTATTAAGGATTATGTATGCACAATGCTTTGCAGGTGATTCACTTTTAAGAACCAATCTTCCTTTATACGAACTTTCCCTTCCCAACAAAATAAAAAGTACATTTATGTGTTTAAGTTAAAATGTTTATACACATATACACACTATTTTTTTTTCTTTTTTAAGGTTTCATGCTTGACAGACTTTACATTAGCCAACCAACTCTGGTCCCTATCACCTCTGTTAAGAGTGCTTGCATTGTATTTAGCCTTAATCCCCAAACATTAAACTAGACACCATATCTAGTTCATGCTATTTAACATAACTCAGAGTGGTCCTCCTGAGTAAATTTTTATTACTTTAAGAGTAAAAAACAATTGTCTCATTCACTTGGTAGGGGGCAGAAAGATCAGTGATTTTACACTTAATTTATATGGAGTTCAGAAGCTTGTATCTTGTAATCCAGCAACTTTATTTTCTTAGGCGATATTGCTGAAGGTCTGTTCTATCTCAAATTCGTAAGCCTACCTGTTAATGGAAATGAGACAAATTGAATCTGTTTTTTCAGTTGGAATCAATTATCTTGTTTCTTTCCATCTCTCAGGTAACTCTTCTCTTCATTCCTTTGGTACTCCGCCTCGGTTGTTTCTCCAGGCCCCAGTCTACGTCTGTGGTTCCTTTTGTCCATAAACCTTTTCCATTACTTGCCCTCTTCATTGCACACTTCTTTTATTCCAGGAGGTGGGAACTGTGGTGACTTTGGTTTTGATATTTGCCCACTTTTTTGTAGGCAATTTGAGATTTTTCTTATCCTTTTAAGGTCTTCATTTTTTCTTGGTTCTTAAGTCAGCCCTGTTAGCCTTCTGACAGCTTCACACTTTTTAAAATGGGGTTTTCCTTCATTTCTCATTCAGAATAAAATCATTAAAAGTGGAGCTGAACCCTGTAGGAAGTACCAGCACTGGCTGGGACACCCTGCTGCTCCTGGTCCAGTAATCCCGCCTGCTGCAGGACTTTCTGTTCCTATCACCCCTAGCAGCAGGTGGCTTTTATCTTTCTGTTCTCTTAGGATGCCTGAGATGGGAAAGGGCCCATGTTTTACATTTGGAGATCCTGTCCCAGAGGGTGAATTCTTGGTCACCTGAGTGAGCAGCACTACAACCCTGCACCTCTGGTCTCTGAGTTTCTTTCTGTCACCGTGTGTCTTGCCACAGATTGTATTGTTCTGGTGAAGATACTGCCCTCTCTCCTAGGACTCTCTTTGCCATTTGAAAAAATGCCAGAAGAGCTTGGATTGTAGAAAAAACTCTAGATGGCCACACAACACCTACCCCTTGGTTTAGGTGTTGAAGACTCAGTCAGTTCTGAAATAACCATGCACACTTATTGTTTCCATAGTGAGTTCACATGAGAAAAAGAGGCTTTTAAGTCCATTTTACAGAAAACTGAAGCAAATATATGTTGGCCAGATAGTTAAAGGCTGTATCTTCTCCCTACTTTATTAGTCCAGATGAAATAGAGGTAAAATGAATGACCAGTGTAGCCCCTCAAAAGGGGAGAAAAGACCATAATAGGGGTTCTGGCAGCCCCTGGAGAGGTTTTTTGCTTGAGAAAGTTGGGAAAATTAAGGTAGTTTGTCAGCTTCCAGGAACAGAAGGAGTGTATCCATTTCAAGAGCATGTTTGTATTTGTTGTTTTTTTTAAACACCAGTTGGTGGAGCTACCCCCTCATCCCCAGCTGGCTGTCTCCTTGAGTCCCCATTGGAAAAAGAGCTGAGATCCCAGTACCCCTTGGGACTGGCTGGTGTGTGCTCAGTATTTTAATAAGTGGCTCCCACCGCACCCTCTCCCTTGTACCTGAGGGCCAGTGTGAGCTACATTAGCTCTCCAGGCTTCTGAGAACCCATTTGATTTCGCAGGGCTGTAACAAATCGGCTTCGATACTTTTGCTGGCACTTGCATTGTTGCCCCGACTTTGCTGCTTAGGGGACTGTGGGGCACTGTGGGAAATCACTTGCCCTCAAATCCTCACCAGGGTCTGGGCCTTCCGGTAAACAAAGGCTCCCCAGATATGTTAATGAGGCAGCATGAGTAATGGGAACATTATACATAATTACTCACATATTCATAGGATGTGTGAGGGTGTTAGAAAGGGGAACCTACTGGCAGAAGTTCTTGAGAGCTGTTCTTGAGAGCTGGTGCAGCCTAAAAGGCCTAAATTGGATTTCAAGTTCTAATTTTGTAAGTCGGTCAGGCTTCACCACTCATGAAGAGGAAGACTAGTGAGCTTTGAAATACTATCAACAGCAGTGTTTAGTTAGCATGAATCCTAGAAGGTTAATAAACTACATACAGTAGTCACTGTTTTCCCTTCCCTGCTCCCAGTACAGCTTTTCGCTCATGCATGTATTTTCTCTAATGCAACCAGGAATTCTTTTCCACCAATATTTTTTTGGGATGGGGGGAGGAGTAAGAGGGGTGGGTTTTGTGTGTCTGTTTTCCATCAGGAGACCCTCTGGTTTACTGGGACAGCAGCCCAGGTGTGTAATGATGGAATCATCCAGAATGTGGGAGACCTCTTGGCGCCCTGTTTTATTGCTCTCTTTTTATATCTGGGTGGTTCTTTCTTCATTATTTCCTCACCACATTTTGGTTCAGGCCTTGTCTACAATGGTTGAGTGTGTTATCTCTTGGTTCTCATTTCTGCCAGCTGTTAAAGTGTTTGGTGCCTGTGGGGGCAGAGACAGGTGCCAGGAGGAAATGAGAAGGGATTAGGACTGAGCATGTGTTTCTTGCATTTATTCCTTCCATAGGTTTTCAGAAAAGGGGCTGAATGAATGCTTATTCTGTTTAGCAGCAGTTGGATATAGACATTATTAAAACTTGGAGAGTTTTGTGCTTTATGTAGATACCTTATTACTAGTGCACGGGCTTTAGAAATGCAATGCCTCAGATTTGAACAGGCTTGTTTTGAATACAGGGTGGGATAAAAGTAGGTTTACAGTTGTTTATATGGAAAATAATACAATAGTTAATAAGTAATAATAACAAGAATAGACTCTGTTATGTACTCAGAACTGTAAACCTACTTTTGTCCACCCTGTTTATAGGGTACCTCTGTGGTAATGGACAAGACTGGGAATGGGCGCTGAGTTCAAGGTTTGACTTTACAGTGCACTGGCTGTGTGACCCCAGGCAAGGTACATAACCTTGCTGAGCTGCTTCCTCATCTGGAAAACTTGTCCATGTACCTCACAAGCATGTTGCTGAGAGAACCACTGAGATTTTTGATGTGACAGCACTTCATAAACTGCATACTACTGCACAAATGCTCAATGTATTATTATTATTCAGTTGGAAATCACCAATCTGGAGACATCAGGCCTACTGACAGCCTTTCTAGCTGACTCAGAAATAAATGAATCAATTGAATTCTGTACTTTGCCTCTTTTTTTTCTCTCCCCCTCTGTGTGTGTGTGTTTTAAAATTGATTTTTAAAGAGAGGGAGAGGGGGAGAGAGAGAAACATTAGTGTGAGAGAGAAACATTGATAGGTCGCCTACATGCCTTGACCAGGATGGAACCCACAACCTGGGTATGTGCCCTGACCAGGAATTGAATCAGTGACCCTTTGGTACATGGGACGACGACACTCATCCAGTTAGGCCACATTGGCCAGGGCTGTATTTTGCCTCTTAATAAACCAAATGAATAGCAAGATATTCTAAAATAAATTTTGGGATATATAACAAGGCTTTAAAGATTAGAAGGTGCTATAAATTACTTCCCACCCTTACCCTGTTTTTATTTATTTTAGAGAAAGGAACGGAGAGAGAGAAACATCGATTTGTTGTTCTACTTATTTATATGTATTCATTAGTTGGTTCTTGTATGTGCCCTGACCAGGGTTTGAACCCGCAACCTTGGCGTATTGGGATGACGCTCTAATCAACTGAGCTACCTGGCCAGGTACCTCTGTTGGTTATTGAATGTGTTCTGTATTATTCAACACTTGACTTGCATACTTGTCTGGGGTAAATCAGAAAGTGAGAATTAAGATTAGAGTGGCACTGTGTCTGCACAGAGAGATGTTTAAGTTGGATCCTGGAGCAATAATACTTGATATTGAAAATCTGATCATGAGCCCTTCAGTAGCTCGCAGGGTCAAGTCTAAATCAACTTTTGTTGTCAGTACAGTGTAAAAAGCCCTTCTAGCCCTAGCCAGGTAGCTCAGTTGGTTAGAGCATTGTCCCGATATGCCAAGGTTGTGGGTTTGATCCCCGGTCAGGGCACGTACAAGAAAGAATCAACCAATGAATGCATAAACAAGTGGAACAATTTGATGTTTCTCTCTCCCCCCCCTCCTCTCTCTCTAAAATCAGTCAGAAAAATTAAAGAAAAGCCCTTCTAGCTCATCCTGGGCCTATCCTGTTGCCCATTTCAGTTTGGCTGAGCCCAGTGTCTTAGTCTTTTCACACCCTGGTTCCTCAACTTGCTCAATGAACAGATTGCCAGAAGAGCCCACCTAGCCTGTCTGAGGCCTAACTGGACAGCCTGCCACCCCCTTCTCTCTGTTCACCTGATTCCTCATATCTCCCTCTAGGTGTTGGAATTATTGTTTACATGCCTCTTACTCTACTAACCCAAGAGTAGGGGCTGAATTTTATAAATCATCACACAGTTGAGGAATATTTGTTGAGGTAAAGCTTTTAGAGTATTTAAAAAACTAGTGGTGCGAGAGAATTGCTATGAATCTATAGGATAAAGATGAATTTAATCAGTTTCCCCCTCTCAATTGATTTTAGAGAGAGGGAGGGGGAGAGAGAGAGAAACACAAACACTGAGGTGAGGAACTTTGGTCAGTTGACCCCCATTGAACCCTCAACCTGGGTATGTGCTCTGATCCGGGAATGGAGCCTGCCACCTTTTGGTGTTCAGGATGATGCTCCAACCAACTGAGCCACACAGGCCAGGACTTAACTAATCAGTTTTATAGCTGAGAAAACCTGAGGTATGTAGTACTGTTATGTGACCTGCCCGCCCAAGGTTTCATGTTTTATCAGTGACACACCAGGACATGAAATCCAGCCCCCGATACAGCAGAAGGGCTGTGGACAGGTCTTTCGGAGATGTTTCTTTCTGCCAGGTAGATTCTCAGTTATCCATGGTAACTGCAGTAATTGATTAATTTTCACGGAAAAGTAAAAACCACATGTAATTCTCATACCTAATTAGGCCAATCTTGTTTTTTAAACCCTTTTGTAAAATTTTTTTTGCTTTATAAGAAAGCATTCAAATCAGGCAGCTACACAAAGATAACAACCATGGTGATTGCACACAACATTCTTGTACTTGTAGAAAAATAGTTTTATATATGTGAGCTCATACTCAGGTGCTGTTCTGTTGGGTGCTTTTTGCATTTATATCTTACCTCAGTTATCAAAATGGGATTCTGCAGTATTTTAATGCCTGCAAGGCGCTCTGTACCAGACAATTTTCCTTCCCCTGTTTGTTCTTGATGGCCTTTTCACAGTTTGGGGGCTGTTGTATAAAATGACATGTGCAATATGCCTTACCTGTGTCTTTTGGCACTTAATCCCAAATTACTCAAAGTGGAATGACTGACTCAGAAGTGCCCGTGTTTACCTTTAGAATCCTCTTACCATATTACTTTCTTGGAGAAAGGCCATGCTAATTTATGGTCCCACAGGTAGTACATGTGAGGCCAGAGGATTTGTTTGTTTGTTGGCTTTTAAACACCAATACAAAAGCACTTGTAATGAGTAGTAAAGATGTCAGTTGAGTTTTATTTAAGTTTCTATTTTCTTTCCTTGTCCTCTCTCTGAGCATTAGAACTAAACGAGATAAGATATGTGAAAGCACTTTGTAAAGCAAAATTGCCTTAAGCACACAATGTGTTATTAGTTGGAATGACTGTAGTGGTGAAGGGAAGGAGTCTGTATAATTGTACAATTACATATTTTATATTTATGGAATGCTTTTTTTGTGTGGACATAACATACTTTAAGGTAACCCAGAATCTCATTGTTTTCCTATGTGATTTTAGCCCTGTTTGTGAGGTGTTTACAAAGGTTTCATTAGGCTCTGCTTGGAAGACTATTCAGTGAAATACAGCAGATATACTCTGGTTGCTTACAATGCTCTGCCACTGTGTTAGAAGGTTAGAAAATAGGATCTTGTCCTTGTCCTCAGAGAATTTATAGTTTAGTTGACAGCAGGAATGCAAAACACTGGGAAGAAGGTGGGTGACCTTGGATAAATCACTTTACCTCTCTTAGTTTCTTTATCTGTAAAATGGAGAGAATTATAATTTCTTTATTGACCTTTCAAGGTCATTTTGGGGGAGACAGATGTTAATGTGAGGTGCTTTGTAAATTGTAACTATCTAGACCTTTTAATTCTTTTTTTGTGAGTGTATGTCTTTGAGGGTTTTTTTTGTTTTTTTTTAATCCCTTCATTTTTTTTCACCCGGTCCCCCGACCCCTGACCGAATTATTCTTACTAAAAGTTTCATAGGTCTTTGTGGCTGTAATTCTCTAGCCTCAGAGTTGAAGGGGCCACATGGTGTTTCTAGGTCATCTTTGCTGGTTACAGCATATCCATATTATCTGAGGAAGAGGAAAGGAATGAAAATACTATAGATGCCAGCACTTTTTCTAAGGTTTGCTTTTTCTTCCTAACTTATGGAAAAATAGAGTGTGATCTTTACAGTCAGACACATTTTGATTGTTCAGATGATGGATTTTTATCTTTTTTAACCTGCTGGTATGTGGGATGAGATGGGTTGTCACAGTGCTTCTAAGAAGCAGCATTACTTTTTGGCGTTTAAGAGAGTACTTTTGGATAAACTTATTTGCCTTCATTTTTAATTCTTTAGTCAAGAGGTAAAACTTAATGTTTATTGCTGTTTTTACCCAAATTGCTCCTATTGCATTCTTATGCTCCCCCAGAGCACCAACCAAAGCTCTGTATTCTATTTTGAGCTTGTAATAATGTCTTGATGTTGGAGGATGAAAGAGCCAACTCGAGTGGGAGGCATTTCATAAAGAGCCAGGGTCTGGAGTCCCAGTTAAATTGGTAGCACATGGTTTTCACCTGCCTTGAAAGGGCTTTGGTTGTGTTATCTTGGCCGGTGCTGTCTACAACCTCACCACAAGACCTCCTCCTCTACACATGCCACAGGACTTTTCTCTCTCTCTCTTTTTTTTTTTTAATATACCTTTATTGATTTCAGAGAGAGGAAAGGAGAGGGAGAGAGAGAGAGTTAGAAACATCAATGATGAAAGTCATTGATCGGCTGCCTCCTGCATGCCCCCGACTGGGGATCGAGCCCGCAACCCGGGCATGTGCCCTGACCAGGAATCGAACCCTGGATCCTAGGTCAACGCTCAACCACTGAGCCACGCCCTGCCGGGCGCCACAGCGCTTTTCAAACTGATGATTCTGAGTGGCAAAGGCCACCACCTTTGGGAGATCCCAGTCAAAAGATCGTCTTGGTTTCTTAATAGTTTGAACATCATGAAGTGTTTGGTGGGGCTCTATATAGAGTTCTTCCCGTGCATTTAGGAAAGGGCCTGCAGGAGTTTGGTGGGGGATGAAGAAACATGGTCCTGTTAATGAGCCTACTTAGTTTAGTGTGGTTTTGTTCAACATTCAGTTCTACCCACTCTATAGCCTTTTTCTCCTGGGACTCAGTAGTTGGTTGCAATATTTTGAGGGCGGTTTATTTTATATATTTACTTATATATACCACACCTCATTCAAAAAAGGAATTGAGGCCATAATGAGCAGTCATCCTTGGAGCAAATAATTTTTGCTTTGACCTTACCTAAGTTCACTTTCTTAAATCCAAAAAGTAACAACCAGATTTAAATATGGGCAGTGAGCAGTTGTCTGTCTCAACCCAGCAGTGTTTGGGTTGAGTAGCTTTCTGTTTTTAGCTTTGAAAACTTGACCTAAAACTTAAAGGCGAGTTTTGTTAAGTAGTATTGGTATTGACACCCTGACAGAATTTTTAATCTGAAAGAATTTTAAAGATGCGTGAAAGTAATCCCAAGTGGTGATGACATCCTCAAGTGGCAGAGATCAGATTTCTGTTTAAATGCCAATACAGTTTATCACTTTTTTCCATAGTGTGTAGGGGGGCCAGGGAGGGTCTGGATTTAATAATGAGGTTCTCTGGTGGGGGTGATTGGTAGATGTTTCAGCATGAGTCAACGTTCTGTGTCTTTAAAAATGTTTTCTAATACTCATTCTGTATCCTCAAAACTACTGTTAGGATTCCAGACCATTGTGGTTTAAACTTAGCTGGAATCTGAAAGGTGGCTGACAGAGTGAATGGAAACCTCCTTTAAAATAAAGAACAGATTTGGCTTGCCTCATTGTCCCAGAGTCTGGGCTCTGGGCATATCTGAGTCTTGGGCCAAGGCTCCTAGTCAAGGGGATGGGGAATACTTGTTTCAATTCTATTGGACTCCGCCCCACCCTACCCTACCCCTGCCCCCACCTCGCACCTCAGTATACATGCCATGAATTAGTCCTGCAGAAATTCCTGCTACGAATACTGACTTCAAAGCTTCATGTTATACCAAATTCTTGTCCACGTGAGAAGCATGCTCTGTCGTCCTTGTGATAAATGACAACTCTAATGATGCTATGAAAGTGGGTTTTCTTATGGCCCTGGTAAGCTGAAAGGCATGGGGAGTTGGGGAGGATGGGTCTGATTTGGAAATATCTGAAGCTAAAAAGTGGTGATTTTTTCTTTTCCTTCTAATTCTACTCCCCCAGATGAGTGATGTGATCGCAGCCCCAACACTGACATGGCCTAAAATGAAACACATTTTCTACTCAACTGGCCTTTTTTCCTTTCTTCCTTCTATGAGACTTGCTGCAGTTGTCATGTTATTTCTTTCTAGAATTTATTGGAGCAGTAGGCAAAGCCTCATGGGGGGAGTATAAATGATGATTACAAAGAACAGTCAGTTTACCTGGTAAGGCCATTATCTTTGACTTGCAGAAGCTTTTACAGCCAAACATTGTTTGCTTATAGTTGTTTAATACAAATGAAGACTTTAATGGGACATATTGTAAGATGAATTCTTTCTTGGACATAGAGGTCATCTCAATAAAGACCAGAACACCTTGCCCAGGCATAACTTTTTCCTCTGGACTGGCATTATATATACGATCCAGGGGAGGCCTGGGATGGTGCTTCATGGTTGATTTTGTTTTCTCCCATCCACAGCAAATTATCCTCTCTGCTGGGTGTTAAAAAATTTTTAAAGTTGATAATACCTAGTTTGCCTTTGGAGTTTCCTCCTTCTAACTACTTTCTGCCGAATTTATGAATTCAAAGATAGATTTAAAACTAATTTAAGGGACTTGTCTGAGTTGGCAGTGACATTGAATAAATAGATTTAAAATGGTAGATTCTCATGCTTGTAAACCCCACACTATGGCTTTAAGGAAATTGGAAGGCTAACGTTACAGTTTTTATTTTTTGGGAGATTAAAGTTCCCCTCATGGCACTTTTAAAGTCTGACTGCAGTATATATATTCTTGGCATATGTCCTTTCGGCTGTATCTTTAGCAAAGTGTCAGTCCTTTTTAGCCTTTTTAAAAAACTCTCTTATATCCCCAAGTTATTCCAGTTCCCTTGGCAGTTCTTCAACTATTTTTCTTTTGGCATTTCAGTGGCAGTTCAAGAGAAAAGGCATCTTAGGCATCTCAGTCTTTCCCTGAGTGATTTGGACGCGAATGCAATTGTTTCCCCTTAACAATTCAGTGGCTTTTAGTATATGTAGAGTTGTGCAACCATCACCACAGTTAATCTTAAAACATTTTCATCACCTGAAAAAGAAACTCCACACCTGTTGGCAGTCACTCCTCTTTTCATCCCAGTTCCCCGAGTCTCTGGCAACCACTAATTTACTTTCTTTCTCTATGAATTTGTCTATTTTGGGTACTTCATATAAATCGAATCATACAATATGTGGCTTTTTGTGACTGGGTTCCTTCACTTAGCATAATGTTTTCAAGGTTCATGTTGTAGCATGTATCAGTGCTTCATCCCTTTTATGTCTGAATAATATTTCATTGTATGGACATACCACATTTTGCTTATCCATTCATTAGCTGATGGACATGTGGGCTTGTTTCCATCTTTTGACTATTATGAATAATGCTGCTTATGAGTATTTGTGTACAGGTTTTTGTGAGGATGATGTTTGCCCTACTCTTGGAATACCTCAAGTTAGAAAATTGTGCACATATGCATTATTACTAAATTTATTTACGGCTGTTTTACTAACCTGCTAGGCTGTTACTCTCAGCTTTTGTCTTTATGCCTCCTGTGTTCTGTTCAATCGTGCTACATTGAGCCCACCCCTTTCTGGGGCAGTTGCCTTGCCTTTAGGGGCAGGTTCTCATTTTCCTCCCTACCTGACTGCCCCTCTTCACTGTGTGTGGGTGTCCAAGAGTCCTCTTATTTCTTCTGTCATTTTGCACACTGTAACACTTTCCACACATTTATGCTAGAACCAGATGCTCTATTTGCTTAAGTGTGAAAAAATAGTGGGACTTCGAATTTCATCATGGGATGAGTTACTTTTGTTGGTGCTTAGGTGTTTTTGGCTGTTGTGGGTTTTCAGATACATCTTCACACAGCATTTACCATATAGTTTTGGGAGAAGTAGATGTTAAAAATGCTGGCTTCTCTGAGAGCGCGGAGAAGAAAGAGGAACTATTTTCCTGCCTTACCTTCAGTTTTGACTTTCTTGTGGTTACCCATGTTAACCTTTGGCAAAGCACTACGGGAAATAGAACCACTATCTACCTGGAAATTCTCTCTGATTTTCTTGCTCCCTCCAAGCCTGCTTTACCTAAATGAAAAAAATAAGTAAAAAAAAAAAAAAAGGCCCTTTATAATGAATTCCTTTAAGAAATAGAGTTCTTTTAAGGAAGAGGGATGGTACTATGTTTTCTTTTGGTTTTCTGATTTTTACCAGATTTTTTTCCCTCAAGTTAATGTGAAATTGTTGAGATGAGATTGGCCTCTTAATTTGAGTCAGGTGCTTTTTTGCTCATGTTGAAGTGTTTGGGGAAAGTATGAGGCAATAGAGGCCACGTGAAAATGTCACGTGGCCCGAGGGTGTTCTAAAGCATGCCCCACAGCTCTGGGAGGAGTGAACATCTTCGTATGGGTGTCCGGTCCTTTTTTTCCTTGAGGCCCCTGGTGGTGATCGAAAGCCAGTGTGTCTGTCGGTATTTGGAATCTTACTACACGGTACTCTCAAGTTCAGTGTCAAAAATGTCCTTCCTAATGATATTAATCATGCTTTGTCACACTCTTCAGTTTTTCTGGTACAGCATCCTGTTCCAAATTGACTCTTGTGCTCAGGCCGTTGATTTGGGTTACCTAGTGGGGAGCTATATTGCATATTTTTCCTCTTTTGGTTAAATAACCAGGAATTTTCAAGGTTATATACCTTCCTCATTTTAGAAGGTAGGTGTGAGTGAGTGTGTGTGGGTGCCTGTGTGTATGAATATCTAAGAAGGAAGGAGTTACTGTTTTAAACTTTGCATTAACTGGAAATCTGTTCTGCTGAGCTGCCTTTGTGTGATGTACGTATAACCTGTACACATACTTGTGCTGTTTCAAAGCAAATGCCACATCCCTCCTACTAAAATTGCTTATTAGAGCTAATTTTAAGAATTGAGTTAGAACTGCCCTATAATGTAATGCAGAATATTTCCCAATAATGCCTAGGTTAACAATGATAGTCTTGCTGTATTGTGCAAAAAAGGCTTCTGTTCAGACCCAGCTGGGTTTCAGGCTTAATTCATTGCTCTATGGTGGGATCACCACAGCTGCTGTGGGGCCTTTACAAATGCAAAAAAGCTGTCAGTGTTTGTTTCATCAGCTGCATAAGTGATGAGGCCAAGTTGAGGAATCCATTCCAGTGCGCAGTGTGCAGGCTGTAGCCATTATTGTTTACAGAATTAGTGTGTTGGAGCTTTAAAATAGTTGGCACATCGACCATCCTTTAAAAGCATAAGACTAAGGAACAGGACCACTTGGTTGTCCTTGTAATGTTGGCTGGATCCAGCCCAGCTCTTGTCTTTAACAGTTACTGATCCAGTCTGTACTGTGGGACTGACCCCCTTTGGACAAGGTGGGGGCGCTGAACTCTTGTCTCTTTTGGTCTGCATCTCCAATGTAGGTTTGCATTCATTTTTTTATTTTTTATTTTTAGTAAGTTATTTAGAGTTCCATAATTGTAATTGAATTTTAAAGCCTTAATCATCCTCCCTGCTCCAAATAGGTATGGGGTTGTCAGCTGGGACTTCAAATCGCTGTATAGTAACATACTGAATTCAGTTCTGTGGGATTTTGTGACGTGATATTGCTTTGGGAATTTCCCTCATTTCTACTCATGGATACAGAACTTAAGGCTACTTCTTGGCTGCAGAAAGACCCTCTGGACAGGTCACTTTACAATCAATTAGGGGGTGTGCCTGCAGGGCCCCATCACTGGCTGTTGACCTGGTGTAGCCGTGGCAGCATGTCCAGCCTCTTTTGGGCTGGGCACCCATGCATTTGGGACCTTTATCCATGGTCTTTCACAGGATGGTGTGGAATTGTCCCAGACCTCCTTTTATTTTAACCTGATTTCCAGTCCCCTTCTCACTCTAGGGGTCCTTCAGGGGTCTTTCTGAAAGTCATACTTCATGGAAGCTGGAGGGCACTGGTGGTGGCCAGTCTGTACAGGTTTTAAAAGTGGAGCTTGTCAGGTCTCTCAGCCAAGGGGGATGAATAATGGTGTTTTCTTCCTCCCAGCTGGAAAGATCCCAAAGTGCTCTCCCATGTTCATGAAAAAGATGGCACGAGGCTCAGGGTCTCCAAATTATAGGTCAGTACTGATCAGCCTTATCTCAAATAACTGCCATGTGTGCTCTCCTTAATTCCTTTATGTCTCCGCGTTTTACCCTACAAAGTGTCCGGAGCCCATGAGGATATGGGTCCATTGGGTCCCATGTGGTATTTTGTGCAAGTTAAGCAGAATTTGGGATCCTTATGCATCTCTTTTAAAGAGCTCTTTTGAGGGGAGAGAATGGTCTCTGACAAGTATATTTTAATTTTTACTTACAGTGAACTTCTAACAGAACAGACACAAATATCAGTTTAGACTTTTAACTTTCTTCTTAACACCATCCCACTACCATCACACACTCACTCTGGAATTGTAGCAATGAGAAGGGAAATAGCCGAGTGAGCTTTGCATCCCCTCCCCCCGGGGGAAGGACTAATTGCAGGGCCTCCAGCTTCATGGTCCCAGTTCTCAGCCTAGCAGTGCTTGGCTGCGCTTCAGGAGGGGCCATTGCCCAGCCTCTTCTCCTGTGTAGGGTGTTGTATATTTTGAGCTTAGGAATCATTTATCAAAGCCGCTTCTCCTTTTATTGCGTTATCTTGAAGCAAAAATGTGTTCTTAGTTTGTTTGAAAGCACTGTATTCTCAGTGTTTTAAAAGAGTTTTGTAAATACATATCTAGGCAAGCATGTGTGGGTGTGCACGTGGTCGGTGTGGGTGTTTGTGTTTGTTCATTCATGTGAGCATCTCCTGGCCCCTGGAGTCTTATTCTTGTAAATAAGGACTTACTGCTTTAAATAAGGATGGCAGCTGGCCCCTGAATGTCTGCCCTGACACTTCCCAGCTGAGTGCCCTGGAAGATCACTGGGCCTCACCTAAAGGTGGCCTCAGTATTCTCCACTGTAAGATGGGCTACCG